>NC_071293.1:868353-1189353 GCF_943737925.1 Anopheles nili | reverse complement strand
CGGGTTAAATATACCCCTACGGGGTTTAAATTTAGATAATACATCTCCGCGGCCTAACGAGGAGTGATCCTCATGCTCGCGAACGCGCTTTTCCATCGGTGCGGGCATCTTCCGCATCTGTCACTGGCGCTGGTTTGGGGTTTTGCGAAAAACTTTCGCTGGCGCTTGGAAACCCAACCCCCCACCCCGTGATCCGTGGGTGTATGGGGTCGGCCCGGTAGGGGTGTGCTCCCTTTTCGGGTGACGGTTTGTTGTTGTCTTGTTTGTGTTGTTGTCGTTCCCGGTTCCGCTTTTTTTTCTCGCTCCCTTCTCTGTGTCCTCTTGTTGCTTCCTTTATTTTGATCGTGCTGCTGGGAAAACGCGTGGAAAACGAACCTTTGCGGGCGGCTTTCCCGCCCGGTTACCTGCACACACCGTTACCACTTATCGGGACACCTTCGACGAAAGACCTCGCCTCAAGATTGATCACCTTCCCCGGTAAACATAACCTCGAAAGTAACACCCCGGCGGAGAATAAACGGACAACGCCAGCCGGTCCGAGGACACGCCAGCGTCCATGGAGGTCGCTATTAGAATGACAGGGGTCGGGCGGGGGTTGGGAGGTGGTCCACGAGAGGGTGCCAGTGAAAGGTAGTGTCTCTCGCCACCCCCGTGACGACAATGATGGTAACCGACGAAAGACAAGTTCAAAACCACTGCTCGGGATCTTCGCGGGGCGCCATTTTGCAGTGCGCCACCCAACCACCCACCAACCCCCCACATCCCCACCCCAAACCCCTTCCGGGACGCGTCGGGTGTCGGGGCATGTTTTGTGTTTTGGTTGTTGATTTTCGAACATACCCTGCAATGTACGGCGATGAGAGACGTTTGCAGAGCGCAGCCAAAGTCAGAGTCGACGACACGACCATTGCGTCGTCGGTAGTTCACCAAACCTAGTCTGGCCTGCCCTGCGGATGTTGACTTTCGTCTGCCCGGGTACGACGGTAGGACGAAAGGGGGAGAGAGGGGCAGGGGTTTCTATTTCGATGTGCGGTGTATGATTTACTTCATCGAGTTGCACCGAGTTGCGGAAACGCACCACCCAGCCCTTCTAATGTCGTGGGGCGATCGTTCGCGTTACGTAATGATCTCAGAGCCGCCCATTCAGGGTGGTTGGGTGTGAGAATTGTGGGTGGGGTTTTTTTTTTGAAGTTGCGACTTTGGGGTGGCTGAATTTGGGTGCAATTTGTTGTTACTTCCGGTTTTCTTGATGTGGGGGTTGTGTGTTTTTTTAATTCGCTTAATTTCCCCCTGGTGCTTCCTCGTGGTTATGCGCTCATGTGTAATATGTTCTAACATTCGTTTATCCCTATCTATCTTTCTCTCTCTTTCTTTTTCTCTCTCTCTCTCTCTCCTCTCTCTAACCCTCATTCCGTGTTTTAGGTAAGTTGTGCAGCGAAACAGCATCAATCAAAACGAGCCAACGTCGATCGACACACAGGCTGGACGCGCCCATCAACAGTAGCTCCAGCAACACACAAATGACACAATAGAATTAATCAATCAACGGCAGCGAATGACGTTGCTTTGGCTAGGGATTTTTTTTTTGATGTCGAACTAGTCACGACATTGCGAGCCACTTCGTTTCCCCTTTTCAGGACATGACCCTCGTCCTCGGTGGTGTCGCTTCTTTTTGCGTTTAATTTTGGCTGGCCCTTCTCTTGCCGCTCCTTTTTTTTGTGCAGTACACAGAAAAAAATCAACATAAAACATGCAATTGCTCGCCAGCCACCCCACTATTCTTTGGGGTATTAAACTACACACACACCACATGCACACACATACACACACAAGTCGTTTGGTGGGAACGCGTGTGCTAGAAGTTGCCCGTTCCCTTCACGAGGTAGTTTAAGGTCATCTTTTGCAATCATGCGCGCTTGGTTACGACCCCAAAAGCGAGCGGTGTTGAGTGATTTAGAAAGGGGTTAGAAAAGCAGCAGCAGTAGCAGTAGATTTAGAGCCACGAAGTGGGTAGCCTTCTTAGATCGTCAGACATACAGCTGAAGTACGCACGTGAGAGGCTTGCACGCGATTGCAGTGGAGCCAAGCCCTTCGTCGCCCTTTTCCTCCAGCACGTTGTTTTTTTTGCAAACCCAAGACGCACCCAGAGGGTGGCAAACACTTCACGCGCTTCCTCCCTGCAGCCCTACAACCCCACGTGCAACGTGCTGCCCATTAGGGGTGATACAGAGTGCCTTTAGGGCAACGCAAATATATGTTTTCAGCCTCTTGACGAGCCCCGTGTGCTTTCTTCGGAAACCCATCCTTCAAACCCCTGAATAACGTGCGTTCTTGACCACAGTGCCCTTCCTGGAAGCCCTTCGCCATTTGCGCTACCCTTTCTCTAATTTGTTTGCAATGATTCTCCGAACGAAAACACACACACACGTCCTACTGAGAAAATTGTCTCCAAACAACGAGGCAGAATACGACACATTGAGGCTGCTGCAGAAGTTTTAGCCATATACAGCTGCTAAACGGACAGCCAGGCTATTTCTGTGAGACAGGAACCCCACGGGTCTAGAGCCTTCCTTTACCTTGTTAGGCAAAGATTCATAATTACATCATCGGGCTATGAGAGAAGGTGATTGCGTGACCTCCACCCGCAGATGTACAGCTTCTGCTCCGTCAGAAGGTCATCCTCCCATGGTGCCCTTGCGAGCGAAGGGAACGATTGTTCCGGCAGAAGCTTACGCAAGCTGGTTTCGGTTTCATCATCGAGTGGAACACGACTTCCCACCGCATCGAAATCTTTGCAACGATTTTTTTATTTTTCACACCCTTACCAAGGGGGTGGGACACAATGGCCACTCGAGTGGTGCTCGCCAAAACCCTGCGAAAGTCTTCATCGCTCAGTCTGTGATGGGAAGAAAATGCTACCGCCGTAAAAGGCGTGTAGTATTTGAATTTAAAATCATATCTCCAGCAAAAAAAACCACCCCAATTCGTCGTTTCTTGGCAGAGCCACCGAAACGATGAAGAAGTAAACTTCAGACTGTAAACTTTACCACCCTTCGGTGAGCTGCCAATGAGTCATTCGAAGCGAACAGAACGATGCAGGGTGCTGGATGTGACTAAGCGATTGGGCTCATGCAGGTGTAAGAGAGTTATGAACAAAAAACCAAAGGGTGTTCCCAAGCCATAAAGATGCTGGAAAACAAAGCAGACGTTTGTTTTCCACAGCACGAGCCACCCTTTCGCTCATGTCGAGTACTCAACTTCCGCTCGTAATCGCGAGCCGGGAATCGTCATGGACGTACGTCATCCGCAGTGTGTGCCTGTGTGCGTACGGTTTGAAGCATAGGCACTGCATTTCGCGTCCCGTCAGGGCACCAGAGCAATAGTAGATTTCTGTTAATTCACAGTGAATCTGACAGTGCGCGAGGCTGCGTGTGACTCCCAATCGGTTGTCCCAAAAGCTCGGTGCCGTTCCGTGCCACATTCCGTGTTACCTGTTTGTGTGATAATTGTGACTATTTTGTGTTTTATTTTACATTCCCCCGACGAGTCTCGCGATCCGCGCTAGACAAGAGCTTTTCTAGCGGCTTCTAGTGGCGGCTGGCCTCAAAACTACCGTTCGGAGTGTGTGTTCGCATCGCTTTCGGCGCGCATCGATTTTGTGTGTTATTTTCCTTCATCATCTTCTGCCTCTTTCTCTCGAAAAAAAAAGGGTAAATCAATTCGCCTCCTCCGAGTGAGGCCCTAGACCCGAATTTTCACGGCTTTTCCCTCGGTCGTGGTGCATTTTGTTTTTCGTTTCTCACCGCTCGCCTCTCTGTTTCCCGTGCTCGATTAACGTGAGACCAACCAAACTGTTTTCCTCCTTCTATCGTTTTCCTCCCATGTAACGCAACCTCCCCGCGCAAAAAACGCCGCCGCCACTCCACGTTTCAGTGAAAGCAAGGCTCCCAGGCGCCCGATAAGCGAGTAAAAGGCTCTGCCTTTTTCGGTGCAAGATCCAAAAACCGACCGACCGATCGACCGACCCATCCAGCCGATAAGGAAATCTCAGCCGCGAAAATTCGTCTAGCCCATTAGCTAACCTCGTCTCTGCGCCAGTGTAAATATTGCTCCTTTTTTTTTTGGCCCACCGCCCGCGAATCCAAGACTTCAAGCGAGCGAACAAACGAGAAAAAGAGAGAGATAAAGAGGGCGAGTGTGTTTTCCGTGCGCGCGTATGTGTGTTGTGTGTATGTGCACGCACGCCAAACAGAGATAGATAAGCGTGAAATCATAAGGCAGAAGAGAAGAAAAAAAAGAGTCATATAAGCAGGGTGTGTTCTCTCTGGCAACGCCGCATAACCCACGTACCTAGCCCACGAAAGCCCTAGAGCAACATGGTAAGCTTTCAATAGTCATCATAATTTGCACCTAATTTATGTTTCGACCCGCCAGCATCTCGAACGACAGCAAATTCGACAAGGCAGACGTTGCGTGTGCCCGCGCGTGTGTGTGTTTGTGTGTGTATGTGGAATAAAATTGGATCGTTTCCGTTTTGATTGCACGCACGAACGCACTTATCATCGCGAGCCCTTTTTTAGGGGCGCTGGTCGGGGGGAGGGAGAGAAGGGTGTGCTTAGCGCCCGGCTGCGTGTGTCATCTTGGTATTAATCGTTTACTTCTAACACCCTTGGTTGCATCTGCATCTGCTGCATCTAAACTGCAACTCCACCCAACGCCCAAAAATGGCCCCTTCTTTGTTACCGCGCATCCTTTCAGCTCGTAAGGTGTTGCTGCTGAGTCGTTGGTTGATTTGTTTTTTTTTTGTTTTTGTTTCGTTTAGCGTTGATTGAATGTTGTTTGCTTGCGTTACGTCTATTGGTTTTGTTAAACGCACCGAATCGTGCAGGTTGGCTCGCTTTTGCGGAGGAATATGTTGTTTTTTTCCCTTTCTTTGTTAATCATCCATCACATGGCTCGTCGGGGCGAACCGGCAGACGGTGTTTTTTTTTATTTAATTTTTTTCGTTGTTGTCCTATCGCACACAAGGAAGCCGCATAGGGCGATTACTCCAAAAAGTGACAGGGCTCCACCAGCTACGCAAGTAGAAGCAGGCAGTTCGATGTAATAGGATTTACAACACACAGCCCAGCCAAGCGGCGCATTTGGGCTAGAATCGTGACGTAGTAGGGAGTTGCGAGCGCAGGGAAGCATGACGAGAATGAAGACAGAAAGGGGGAGGGGGGGGGGACAGAGAAGGATAGTGAGAATGTGCATCTCCCTCCATGCCACCAAACCCAACTGCCGTTGTCTTAATGCTAGGGTTGCAGATGGCTCCTATGCTCGAGAGAGCACCCTTTTCGCAGCCTGGCGGTGTTGTTTCACAATCTTTGCTGTGCTGCGGTAGCCCACGACTTCGTGCCCATTTTGAACACATCCACCCACCCACCCACCCACCATACACTTACACGTACACCATAGGCACATGTAACAAGGCAAACGAAGTGTTGCTGCCGCCACGAGCCGTGGAAAAGCATCGAAAATGGTCACTCTTTCGTTGCCATGGAGATCCGTGGGTCCCGGGGAGGGAGGGGTGGGGATGCTAACGGCTCAATTCACCTCCTCCCTCGATTCCCACCACCTCACCCTGGTGGGATCGGCTACATCGCATGCACATCGCGAGCGCGGTTTAATTATGTTTTCACGGTGCGAAGGAGCTACAAAGGAGGTCAACCGCTGTGTTACTGCTGCCTGTCATAACTTCTTTACATCTCCACTACCACACCGCCACACCTCCACCACCACCACCACCACCACCACCACACTTACCACACATACCAACACCGCCATGTTACTAGTGCTAATCACGAGAGTGCAGTATGATGTGGCCTATAAACCGCGGTTGAACAACCGACTATGCTAACGAGGACGGCGACGTGACCATTTTTGTGGTGTCTCCTCGCGAGACTTGTTTCACTCTGCGTGTGTGTGTGCGCGCGCGTGTGTGTGTGTGTGTATGTTCGCCCGCCCTGTGTGCCCTTCTTAACGATCTGTGCGTCTTTCGTTTCCGGCTGGATCATTCTCGCCTGGGTTGCCTGGGATGATCTCATCGCTCCAGACGTCGTCATCGACCACGACCAAGACCATAACGACTCCGGCGAAGCTGTACGGCAAGGATGTCGGTGCGTACGATGACATCGACGTGGATGAGCTGCTCGCTCAGCTGTCTCCGGAGGAGATTTCCATGCTCGCGAAGGAGGTCGATCCGGACGTAAGTAGTTGGGTGAGATTTTCTCGCACGTTCGCGCGCGTCACCGACCACCTTTTTTTGTTTCATTCACAGGATTCCTTCCTGCCGCCGAGCCAGCGTACGAACTACGAGTGTGAAAAGGCCCCAACTGGGCCACTCGATCGTAAGAAGCTGATCGATCACATCAACAAGCAAGCCCTTGAGACACCGGATCGCCCGGAACTGGAGCCCTTTGTGCCGGGTGTTGTGCGAGGCAAGAAGGTAAGGAGCCTTTTTTCGGGAGTTTTCTTTTCAGTTCCTTACAGTGATTGGGGTTTTTTTGTTCGCCTTCTCAGTGGATTCCACCACCACCAGCGGCTAAGCTGCAGGCAGCTGATGAGCAGATCGCAATCGATCTGGGTGATGAGTACGAACAAGCGCTGACCGATGCGACACAGGAGGAGATCATCGATCTGGCCGCTATCCTTGGTTTCCACTCGATGATGAACCAGGATCAATACCACGCCTCACTGCTCAACAAGGGCCAACCCGTTGGGCTCGGTTGGGATGGCATAACCAAGTCCGCCATACCGAAGATATTCCCGGCCGAAGCACCAAACGCGACCGATCCTGAGGAAACGATCCAGCGCATCAAGAGCGATGACAGCAAGCTGGTTGAGGTTAACCTGAACAACATCAAGGTAGCTATCTGGGTGGGCTCGAGACGAAGCTCTAGATGAAGATCTCTCCCATCCATCCCATCCCGTTCTGCAGACCATTTCGGATGAGCAGTTCGACAAGCTGTTCGAGGCGTTGAAATCCAACACACACCTGGAGGTGTTGTCGCTCACGAACGTCGGTCTGACGGATCGCACCGCACTCATGCTGGCTGCTGCCCTCGAACAGAACCACGCCCTGCGGGTGTTGAACGTCGAGACGAACTTCATCAGCCCGACGGTGATCGTGACGCTGGTGAAGAGCCTTCTAACGCAGATGACGATCGAGGAGTTCCGTGCCTCGAACCAGGTACGAGAGCCTTGATTTCCTTGGCTTTCGGTGTTGTGCGCTTATCACCATTCCCCGAATTGTGCCATTTCTGACATTCTCGTTTTTTGTTCTCCCGCGCGACTTTTTTGTTGACCCTTGCTGCTGTGTCAACCCTTGCTGCCGCCAACGCAACTCTTCAATCAACGATCAACTCAACCAATCAACCACGGGACGCGCAATTGCCTCAAACGACTCAATCAAACGCGAATCCGCGCCGCATCGTGCTGCAGCGATCGCAAGTGTTCGGCAACAAGATCGAGATGGAGATCACGGAGCTGGTCGAGAAGAACACCACGCTGTTGCGGCTGGGTTTGCATTTGGAGTTCAACGATGCCCGGCATCGGGTAGCCGCCCATTTGCAGCGCAACATCGACAGAAGTGAGTATGGATCGGTGTGCTTCATCGTTCATCTTCACTATGCATCAGTTTTTTAGCTTCATCACTGGAGCCCGGAGTAATTCTGGGGTTCCTCAGCATTTCGGGAAGATGCTTTTCAGCAGGGCAATGATCAAATGATTGGCCTGCTGGAAAATGGGTTGAGGTTTTCGATTTAAGACTTATCGAGTTATGTGAAGCAACGTTGCGAATATTTTCGCAATCATCGGAAGAAGAGTCTCGGATTCGATCGTAACATTTGGTTTAAACCTTTCCATCTGCAAACATCTACTATCTCTACTTCTCCGCTTACGTCTCATAATGCTATCTATTTTTCTGCTCCGATACAAACCAACGTTGGCTCGACTCCTAGACGATCCGGAGCATTGCCATCCGATCCCGTACTATCGGTTTCTTCACGTCCCAATCCCGACCGAACCGGTCCCGACGAAGCGCTCCTGGGAGGAGCTTCCTTAGCCGGAACAGGCGCTGCAATGCTGCCAATTTTCCGCTGTTCTTTGTGGTTCTTAGACTTCTCTGCGGCGGTGATTCTAGTGGTGCTCGAAGCCAGAGTTGACAACGAAAGCTTCTCTTGTCATATTAACGAGTGAAAATCTAGCAGGGCAGGTTCGTCTAATGTGTTTTTTTTTCCGGTCGCTGACAATTGTTCTCCTTTTCAACGAACAAATTTAAGCAACGTAATAACATCCTTTCGCACTGCGAATGAAGGTTTTCTAATCTCGGATGTCGCAAGTGTCTCCTGACATGTCTCTAATGAAATCCCAATGTGTGACCGTTCCGATTCTGTGTTGGGAAAATCGCCCGTAACCAACGGTATGGATGATTGTGTCTACTCTTGTCTACTTTAATCATGTATTGTAAATGCCTGTGATGTCCCCAAAGAATGCATTAGATTGTTACAACTCCGTGTTGGTGCTGAACCTGATGTACCCGTGCATCTTGGTATCATATTCGTCTAAATCTTTTCTCTCAGTAGTAAGTTAACGTTCGACTTAATCGTTTATAGAGTTGGAAAAATTCTTCTATCTGTATATGTGTCATATTATTGTCTCTTTGCACCTCTCTCTATCCTTTAACTATTTCCTTCAACTTTCAACTGACACCGTGAGACACCGATGATCTCTTTGCTGTCATCTTGATGCATCCTTGCGGTGTTTTCGGTGGGCTGTGGAGTTTTTTTTTCTTCCCCCGATTCACTTCTCATGGGGGTTGGCTTTGTTTCTTCTTCAACTAAACCCGTTTTCTCTATGTCTCTCGCGATCACTACCAATCCTTCTCACTCATTACCTGACCCTTTCGCTCGCCTAAAAAAACATACAAATGCTCAATGGACCCAACGTTAAATACCCCGACAGTTCGAGTCGATAAGCGCGATGGTCGTTCGTCCCGCGGCAGCTACTATCGGCCTGTGCGCATTGAGGAGGAGCAGGAGCTCGCCGCAGAAATGTCCGACGTCGAGGAAGAACCGGAGGAGGAACCGGAAGTCGAAGTGCAGGCGGAGGACTACGACGTGGAGGAGGATCCCGACAATGTGGTGATCCGTCCACCACCGTCTGACGACGAAGATATGTAAATTTCGCCACCGGAAAAATAACACACACACACTCCCGTTCACACATACACAAGGCACACACATATATACACATACATACATACATACATCGAAACGCCAAGCGCCAGAAAAGCAAATCGCCAGCCTCCTCCTATCTCGCGCGCTGTGTCCTTTTCTTTATCTCGTGTTTCGCTCCACGCAACTAAAACACCCATAACGCCATAAGCAACAGGGACGAGACGACGATGAAACTATGTTTTAATAGAGAGAACAATCTTTCACAAGGCTCAGAGTGTGTGTCTATTATTTGCTCTTTCCTTTATCACTATCTACTACTATCTACTACTGTCACTACTGTCTACTTCCGCTAGCACTAGCTGCTCACTTACGCCTGTAGTCATTTCCGTGTCTCTTTGCCTTATGCACTGAAGACAGCCCTGCAATATAGATGAGCGTTTGTGTAAATACTACGAATAATAGCTAACGTTAAGGATCCTCGATCCCTTGCCACTGCCAGGTGTTTCATGTGTCTGTGTTTTGAATTTTAGCTCAGAGCAAACATTCTAACGGTTCCGTCTTTACATGCGAGTTAATGAACTGTTTGTAATAATTTATTTTTTAGTTCATTTTTGTTCTTTTTTGAGTCGGTAATTATTTTCGTTTTTGTACTTGTTTAATTCATTCGTGTAATCTCTTTTAATGAGTTTGGCACTTCAAGAATGCATTTTTGGTTGCAATTACATCGTTCGAAACGGTTCGCGTGATATCAGCACTGCTTTTATCGTTTAGTAGCGAATACCATACATTACGAGCTGGCGACATTTGATTATGTCGGAATCGATTCTACGGACAATAAGTAGAACCTTTTGAATAGAAGAGTGAGTGTATTATGGTATATTTTGTATTAATCCATTTTTATTGTGTCTAGTTTGCTGCCTGCTGGCCTGATACTTGCGCACTTCCAATTCGAAGGAAAGCACTTGACTGCAATTGATGTACAATTTCGCACCTGGTCACGAAACACCACCATGAGAGCTTAAGCGCGTGTCACCTATCATCCCTATTTCCGTGTGCATGTGCATGCGAGCTTTCAGTGTTCTCGCATCATTCGAATCCATCTATCGAACAGCCCCGATTCTTTTTGACCCTTACGAGCTGTCTCTTCTCGCTCTGTGGCTCTGTCCCCCCATCCTACTGCTATTTATACGGCGATAAACACATATACAGATAGAACGCATGGAATTATGACTTTCCTAAATTAAATCGGTGCCGTGGAAAAAAAACCCTCCGGATGTCCCTTCACAGCTGTTGCCATGTAAAAGGTATCGTTGGCCGTTTTGGTGCTCACAAAATCAGTTGGTTTGCTGAAGTTGACTTCAGCTGCTTCGATATATACTTAACCACGTGTTTTACTTTTCCTGTTGGCTTCCATTGACTCTTGTTTCCCCAACTGTATCTGCCCCCCGCCCTCCCCCTCTCAACCCCCTCCCCTGCCCAACCACCACCACCTCTTGTCGACTGTCGTAAAATGTATTACATCATCTTTCCTATGTTGAACACCATTCCTACAAATATACGAAACATGCATACATAATTCAGACCGGCGGGGCTCACACAAAGACTGTTGATACGTTACACATTCAATCAACCTTTAATCCCTTGTATAACGGGGAGAACGAAATGACCTTAAACCACGATCGGTGCCCTTAAATGTTGATTGAACCACATCGATACTCTGTGTCTAGATACTATGTGCTTTAGATTAGAGCTCTCTGTGCGAGTTGGTGCAATGCAGCATTTAAATGTCAGTATTGGCTAACCACATTGGAACGATTGGAGCTACACGTCAGTGTTAAATAATGTACAAAAGCAGCACTGCCCAAACATTCGCACCGCATTCAAGTTAGTTGTAAAGCAACGTCAACTGTGTTCCTCCGGAAGTTCTGTTCATCTACCGATGGTTTTTCGAAAGACCCAGCGGTAGTATAGGTCGCACATTTACCTCTCATAATCCGTTCGTCGTACATGTTAATAACGTTTTCTGAACGCCCATGCATACATCTACTGTAAACTGGGATTGTTGTACACTGAATGCCCCGTTGCGTATAGTTCCCATGTATATTGGCTCGTGTAACACCCGTGTATCATTCATGCCGTGATTTTTTTTGCGCATGCATCGAGTTTGATTCGTTCTGGGCACAAGCTGCAATGTTGTAGCAATCGTGTGCCGGAGTGCGTTAGTGAATGACCACGTGCTAACATAGATCTATCTACCAGCTCGCGGAACACTCGGACCGAGAACGAAGGCGGGAATATAGACAACCCTAGCCGGGAAAAATGCTGCTCCAGCGAGCATCTCAGTATCCTTGCTTTCCAACGCTGTGCCATCATGCGAACACCGTGCTGCCGCGCTGTCTCTGTATATGTTGTTTTGTATCATCTGTCTTTTATTGTCTCGTTTTTCCCATCCTATTTCCAGTAAGAAAAAATCTCTCACAGCGGCTGCAGTTTAGATTTTTTCAAAACATGCATAGAAAACAAACGGCTATGGTCCAGTGAGATGCGTGACGCATTTGACGATGCGATCATCTCGCTCTCGCCCTCTGATTTCTTCCCCCCGACACTCTTCACGACCTGTAACTACTATTCACCACTACCAGTAGGGTACTACTTCTACAAACAGAACCGTGTACATCCTAGGCAGGTACACCGCCTCCAATGTAAAAACAAGGATCACCACCCCGTTTTAATCTCAAGGCGAAGCAACCAAACATACGAGAAAACCTCACCACAAAGTTTAATGATATTCGTTAATCTAAGAAGAAACCAATCCAATATTGGGAAGATTGAAAGAGAAGGAGAGAGAAAGATAAAAGAGAGACGAAAGATATATTCTGCCGTTTCGACAGACTATTAAAAGTGTAAAACAAATCAATGCAGAAAAACCACGTAACCATTTGTAAAGAAGAAAATTTAATGGAGAATATCTTGACGGAGGTATACTATAAGTGTTGCCATGTTTGAGTTCACCTGTAACCAATGCTGTTGGCATTCTTTCTCGTAATACCTTAAACCTGTTCCAACTAATGCTAAACTTGTTTTCTAAATTGTTTTCCTACGTCCTGCTCTTTTCTACTTTTCAATGGGCAATTATTACTTTGATTGGCATTCTTCTAATGAGTTTTTTAATTGTTACTCATTAAACAACCTTTGCGCTTTGAAGCTTTTATAGCATCAGTAAAGTGGAAGCTTTATAAGGAATCGCATTTACACGTTATTTACCAATAGCACACCAATCTGTGAGAAGCCGAAATCGGTTTTATCAGTGATAACGGCTTTACTTAAACACTAGGTATTAATTAGGGTATTTTTTCAAGTTTGTCATATCATAATTAGTCAGGTAGTTCACAGCTAAACTAAATCAAATTGACTTGCACGCTCTGCTTTTTAAATTTTATGTGTTGTGTGAAATTTAACCATCAAAAGAATTAAGTTTTTCTTGATTAACTTTTTACATTTCTACAAGCCCACGCACCTCACATTTCACATTCACCTAGTTCAATTCACCACGGTCACATTTCTTACCCTTTCCGTTATCACTTGTCTATCTGCACCTTGTGTCTGCCCATTTCTGTCTAGTTCTTCCTTCTATCGGTTGTCATGCGATTTTGCACCACTTTAATCAACTCATCTCAACTTTTATCCCATTTTAATTCTTCACTGCGCTGTCATTCATTAGCTGATTTTTGAGAGAGAAAAGTTGAAACTAGTGTTGTGTTATTTTAGTTGTTAAGTTGACCCATTTCGTTTGTTTTTTAATTTCTGTTGTTTTTCGTTGTTCCTCTATTTTACCTATGATTGCTCCTCGGATTTAATCTACGTTCAGCTTGTTTTCTTTATCGTGTTCGTTTGATTGTTTCTTTTCTACTATTTGTTTTATTGTTTCTTTAAACCTTGCTCCCGTTCGAGAGAGGTATAGCGTTTGATATTAATTTTCTCTTTTTTTTTATTTATTCTTGTATTTTTTCCTGCGAAACTCGTTAAAACTTCTACAACGCTCATCGATCTCGGCCGTGTGTCATGCTGCACGTGCCATATTTTGTTATTGGTTTGTTAATGATTTGGTTCACGATCAGCTCGAAGATCACACTATAAGATACCGAAGAATGTAATTTAGAAATGCGGAAGTGTAGCATACGAGATCAGGATAATTACTTCTTGAAAGCATAACAACAACAAAATCCTCTAGCAGGTGTACTATCTTTGTGTATTGTTCTCTAAATAGGAATCATTGAAGGACAACGAGATGCCCCCGTTGATTCCAACGCAGTGTATCGTGTTGAAATTTGCTAGTTTTGTATATTTATGTACAATTTTTGTTGTTTCACGAAACCATAATCTAATGCACAGTGATGGTTCGTTTCAACGCTTCCAACGATCTTGTTAGTGAGCGATATTGTTTGTTTTACTTTGTTTTTTGATTTTATTGGTTACGAGAATATTTCGTTTCGTTTTCCTACCTCGTAAGACATGAGAATATTTGATACATTATACCGTGTATTACCCTCATAACCTCAAGACTCCTGTCCTCATCCTGTAGAATAAACAAATCTTATCATTTACTGGTTTGCTTGAAGGATGAAAAATTTGAAGTTGTCGGATCATTGAAAAAATCATTAAAATAAAAGAAAAAAAGTGAACAAATTAAGGTAGTTTACCATGAAAGTGCACATCAATAGCCTCTCCCTCAGTAGGAAGCTTAAAGAAATAAAATAGACATGTGCCCACGTTTTTGTCACATATGTTTTCATCGCCAGAAAAGATACCCTTCAGCGAGGCCCTAAATAAATGATTACATTACATCATGTAGCATTCAAGCTTTTTGCTCCTGCAATTACGATGAGAGTAACCTAAAGGTTGAACATATGAGAGAACATGCCCAGAGGTCTCTTCGTAGTTGATTAGTTATCATGACTTTTAGGCTTGTTTATTTTTGTAGGTAGTGTGTAACCCAGTTTGTCCATCAAAGTATACAATTTTACCAGTTTTATTAATAAACATTATTATGCGTCGCGTAGGAAACAAACGTAATAGAGAAAGGATACTGCGATGAAAGATCAGAGCAGAAATGAGGGAAATATCAAAGCAAATGGTATCGCGTCCATCACAGATGTAATTAGATGCATGGTTCGAGCAAATACGGTAAATTTTCTTTATCAAAATTTACCTTTTTTTTCGCTCATGTTCCTGCGCGGATCGGGAAATATTTTCAATGCGCGGAAAATGGCAGCTTTTGCCATCCATTGCGCGAATTCGAACTCTCATGCAGCAGTTCGTTCCTGCCAGTTGCTTTCTTATGTATACATGTATGTAAAGCGTTGAATATATACTGCATCTTCGGTCAATATCAATCATAAATCGTATTATAAGGACACAGTTAGAGCGCCTTGGGCAGCGTGTTTGTTCGGTCATTTCCACAGTTCTTCCACATCCCGAGTCGATCATAAATCATAGTTTCGAGGTTAGCAAGGCTTTTCTAGAATAATGTAGGAGACGAACGTGTGACAGTTGAGTTCTCTTAGAAGTTCATATGCTCGTAGCAAGTGATTCGAAGCGCGTGTTTGGCTGTTGTACATGGTTTCGTGGTGATGGTGTCGGTATCGGTGTTGGAGTTGGCCAACTGACCAACGGTGTCGCAGAAATGCATCAACGCAATGGATCAATCGGGCCAGAGATCCTGGCTACAACAGGCAACTCGAACAGGACATCTCAGCGTGGACGAAAAGCTGCAGAAACTGAACTCAGGATCGCCTGCAGCAAATGTCCTACTACGAATTGTGTATGACGATTCTTTACCGATCTCTTGCTTGTTTTTTTTTCTACTGACGATAATGTGTTTAGAGTATGAACAACTAAAACCCAATTAATAAACAAAACCCGTAACATACTACTCTTGCTAACCAACTCAAACGCCTGTATACATGCATCATCTTAGCGAGCGAGCAGAAGTAGCGTAATGTTCCGTCTTGCTGCAGCACTTAATCATACATAACTCTTTCCGTAGAGTTGTGCGTGCCATTTAACGATTACACTATACTACTCTTGATAGCGTACGAGTGAGCTAGATTGACAGCTTCACATGTTAACTATGAAATTGAAAAAAAACAACAAACAAACAAACCGACCAGTGTGAGTGTGTATCGATATGCATTAGCGTGCATTTAACTGCCTGGGTTCCTTCTCGTGACTGCCAATGCTACCGCATGACAAAATAACTTGTTTGGATCGTGTTCGTTTGCATATACTAGCCTCAATATGTACGTTCCCTTATCCGTAGCAACGGTGTACCAATTCGTTTCTCTTATTTCTCTCTCCACAGTACGCCAGGCCCGACTGAACCAGCGCAAGTAGACCCCTACATCACACATCCAACCGTCTGCAACTGCATGCACAGGCGCAACGCAGTACCAACGTATGCGAATCCCGGGAGGTTGTTTGCCCTTCGAACGACGCGTCACTAGCAACGCCCTGCGAACATGTGGACTCAGCAACACCTGAACGAAGAACACATCAAAATTAGTCACTCGATGCACCTCTCGCCTTTACTCTAGGTGTTGAAACGAATCAAACATCCTTGCGACAAACAATTCTGAGCCCCATACCTCCACTCGCAGGACGCGCTCATGCATTCGGTGCAGGATTGGCGGCTATTTTGCTTTCTTTTTTATCATCAGCTTCATGCGCAGACAGTTTTATCCTTCAGACTTCGGTTTTTAGAACCCGCAGCGAATTCCTGTTAGACTAGCTAGACATCACAATATTCGGGACGGGCGAAGGCGTCCCATTATACTGCATCCTTTGCCTGGTAGTGGAGGCTCGTTACACAAAGCGAAAAGACGCGATATTTGCCTGCCAATAAACGAGATTCCCTTCAAATCGGCTCGCCATCGCGCGACGGACAGGAGAGGAACCGTTTATGCTATTTATGCTACAGCTGAAAAGGCAGGAATGGAGTGTGACAGCGGTGAAAAAACCGAACCGCCAACTTCGCTCTGTGGAAGTGGCTTTTCAAAATGCGCGTGGCAATATTCGTGCGTGTGGAAACGCGGCACGCGTGCGTGTGCAACTTTTTTTATGTTTTAGATGATATTCGACTCGCTTCGACGCAACGGATAAAAACTACGTGAAAGCAAACAAACCGTGGAAGTTTTTAAATTATTCATTATAGAATGTTTATGGTATAAATAAAATGTAAGCAAAACCCATGTTTGGCGTTCATTTGTCCATGAATATATATCCGAAAAATTCGTATGCCCTGAACTATGTAAAATAAATCCTTTTTTGCTGCATCCTTATTATTTGTAAAACAATGAGCATTTCCTCCCATTGATTGGACCTTATCCCGGGCCTACTCGGTAGAATTAATGGTTCTTAGTGCTAACAACCTCTTGTCAAGTCACATAAGGTGATCACTCTACTCCTGACGAAAAGCAGTAAAAGCAAAACAAATGTTCCCGAAACAAAGTTCTTTGTTCCTATCTAATTTAATTATGCCTTTCCTCCAAAAAACTATTTCCAAATACATAACAGGATATATCTTTTCTAAAAGGGACGTAGCTAGTATAAAAAATGTATGTCTGTTATCAACCATTGGGCCATAAATCGTTGCTCTCGAAGGATTCGATCCGATTCGTCATAGGTTATTTCAAATTTCATCTGGCTTGAAACAGATTTGCAAGCTTCTAGGACGCCAGTTTTCCTCGTCTGATAGTTGGCATCGCTTTACAGTCAGGGGTTTAAATGCGCCAAGACAGAGAAATATTGAAAGAGGAAAGGAGAAAGAAACATCTAAAAAGAAAACTGTGAAACAAGAGGCAACCTATGAGTCGTATACGCTCTCTCTTTCACTCGTTAAACGGTTTTCCTGCTTGAGCCGGAGAGGCTGTAGAAGCAAGAGAGCGAACCCACTGCACAGGAAGAGTATGAAACCTGAACACTTGTGTGTTCAAATATTTTCGATTGGTCAAAATAATTGTATTTTTACGATAAATCATGTTTTTTTCATACAAAGCTCCAAAATATAAATTTACACACAAAGCTACAAAATGAGCATGTAACATGAATAATTTGCAATGGTAATAAGAGTTATTGTAAGTTTATAATTTAGCCAAATATTTTGAGGATTATTTTCGAAAACAGTTCATTCCTTCAGGTGTTGAACTGAATTCAAAATTAAAACTTCATCACGAATCAAGTTCTCGAAGAGGGAATTAAAAATTCCTATTGCTGGTTTGAATTGAAAAATTCGTGCATTGGTTTGATTTTTTCCTGTTTTCTTCGAATCCACCGATCGAGAACAAAACCGCTCACTTGTCTACACAGCTCTCTCTCTTACACCACCTCATTCGCTTTCTCGCTCCATTCGCAGAACAACCTTTGAGTCGCGCGGACGTGCCGCGTCAGTGTCTGTTGGAGGCATTGTGTTTTTGTGAACTTTGGAAATTCGTCCAGTTTTGTTGCTAACCATCCTGCGAAAAAGTGTGTCCGGAATCATACCAGCTAAGTTCGATTCCTCGAACGAGGCGGATTAATAGCGTGAAGGTGTGCTCGCTGTAGCTGTTGGGGACTACCTGAGCTGGCCCCACCCGAGCGTCGTCACTCGATCGTTGGAAGTGGTGGATAACGTCTGTGATCGCTTCAGTGTTCGCGCGTGTCTCCGGAGAGTTGGAAGTTTTGTACGACGCTACCTGAAAGCAAACAGCCCACAGTGGTTGAGCAGAAGCAACACTTGCCCACCGATAGGGCACTGTTAAGCCGTCGAAGCCCTTCAAAGTCTGCTTGTGGGCTCCCTCAGTCGAGGTGCGCTTTTGTTTAGAAAGGGGCCGTGATTTACGTTCGAGTTCTTTTTGTGACGTTCTTTGGTGGAGTTTCGTGAGGTTTTTCGTGAGTTTTTCTTTATCCAACCACGCGTGGACTATGTCAGTCTCAAGCTAATCGAAACCCACGATCTTCAGTCTCAGGTGATCACAAGCGCTCAAACAACTCCACGATCAGTGTTTTCTGCGATCAATCATCTCGTGCCATTTGGGTCGTTCATTCCCGCACGATGGCGTCCAAGGCAAATAGCCGGCTTTTTGTGGTCTTCTGTCGGTCGTGGCTAATTCTTCTCGCAGTGGCTTCTACGGGATCCTCGGAAAAGACCCTCGAGTCTCACGTGCGCGAAGATCCGGACCTGTCGGAGGTAAGTGCTGAGCATTATTCTATAGTGTGCTAAATTCGCTGAATCTGAAAGACACTTTGTATTTAACATTCCTTCATTTCTACCTTCATTCCTTCTAATCCGTATGGCCCCCCACGAACTACCCGTTTGCTTCGGGCTTTTGTTAATATCCACCTGTTTCTTGAGCGTTTCCGTCTATCGTGTGGTATCAATTTCCTAGAAAGGGCTTCCGAGTGGACAATCGTTTCTCTCGTCTTTGAAATACAACTTCTATCGTTTTTTTTTTGCTCACGAGCAATCACACCAAGAAAACGAAGCCCAGACCTGTGTATGGGCGTGTGCACCTACGGCAACACTTGCTTCTTATCGAGAATTTCCTTTCATTCCACAGTTGCAATTTCGGTGCCTTTTAGACGTGCCTTCGCGAAACTGGCCGCGGGTAGAGCATCGATCGGTTTTTGTGTGGCGAAAATTAGCACCATTTTTTTATTGCTGTTCACGGCAAAATATGCTCACCCTCAAGTGGCACGTGTGTGGGTGTTTTGTAGGCGCTTTTGATTGCGCTTTCAGGTGGTCCACACCCAGCCCTCTGACTTCTGGCCAACAGAGGGTTGGTGGTGGGCTTAAAATTCAATTTGGGGTCGGACTTCGCTGGAGTAAAAATAGACGAAAAATCAATGCGAATATCATCTCGCGCGCTCGTTGGGTGATGAGTCACGCGTCGGGCTCGATTTTTCCCGCCTCTTGCTCCGGTTTTCCACCACGTGCGCGGGTTTTCGACCATGACGGAAGGGCGCAAAACTGATACCGTGCGCGTGTGTGTATGTGCGCGCAGGATAGAGAAACGGGAGGAATAATTTTGCGACCCCGATAGCTGATACACGCGATAGTGTTAAAACACTAGCCTGAAAATTGAACTCGCCCGCAGGGAGAGTGGAGAGGGGATGAGGGGTGGGAGAGACACGCAAAAGGACTGACAAATAAGGCTATAGGAGAGTTTGATCCCCGCGTAACCTAACCCTAACCGTCCTGTTTCATCCACCACCCCGCTCAAGCGACCGTTGCATTTCTCACCCTGTTTGAAATTGCTTTTCTTTCGTTTTCAAACACACGCGGCTCTGCCGGCTGGTTGCCGTTGCTATCCGTTTTCCTCTTCTCACTTTTCCTGCCCCATGCCACATGCCGTCGGGGTATTTCCCGGATGTGGCCACCGTTTAGGGGGGTGGCTTTGCAAAACAGGACGCCCTGTGTTTCATTATTACTCTCGCTCGTGCGATAGTTGGCGCCACTCCAGGGGGTGGAGATGTGTCAGTGCGTTCGTCGTCCTTCGGCTTGCGGGGGTGTGGGGGATTGATAGTACCCCTCCTTTCCCATCGTTCGTCCTTTTTTATGCCAATCAGTTCGGTTCCCCCAACGACATTTCGCTGGCAGTTTTCACTCCCTTTGGTTTTGCTAGCCGATAGATGCTCGTTCACGCGTTCTCGGTGCGAGAAAGTGCGTCAGTGTGCGCCCGCGTGTGTGTGTGTATGCAGTTTGATACGTTTTTTTGGCAAAGAAAAAGGAGGGTTTTCCCACGTCACTCGCTGCGCACGTTGCCGTTGGCGACCTAGTCTCGAAAAGGACGACGGATGGCGCCAGGAAGTCTTGCCTACGCACACCAACTCACGAGCGCATGCTCTTCGCACAAGATTACTGTCGTCCTTTAAGGGGGGGCAAACTGCGAATACTCCTTTTATGCGCGACCTCCTCCTAAAGGCACTGGCTGTCTCGTCCTTTGTACGTTGGGTGAAAGAAAGCGATTTAAAATTGGATATGCACCCAAACTATGATGCTCCCGGCGAACACTATTACTCACGTTTTCAGAGATGGGGTTTGGGCAGATATTTTCGAATAAAAGATAGCTGCTCGAGAAAGCGCAACATATTTTAATGGCGGAATAAGTGGCGTCTAATGTATTGCTATTCGACAGCTCCATGAAAATCGTTTTATATCCTCTTTTCTTGTCTTTCGTATGCAGTTCTATTCGCTTATGGAGCGAGATGAAGAAACGATGATGAAGCTGAAACTTAACCAACTGACGATATTCGCACCCACAAACAAGGCCTTCCAGCGATATTCCAACAACGTTACGTACGTTGAATATCACATAGGTAAGTGGCTCAAACGCACGCTCCTCGAAAGGCTTGGTTAATAAAACGAGCTATTATTCTGCATTCTTCTGAAGCCTATCAAGCGTACAAAACAAACAATATGCCAAGAAAGATACGTTCGGTCGCCTACGAAGCACCTCCGATGTACATCACACGCCCGGGTGATTGGAAGAAATTTGGGACAGGTGATATGTTCATCAACAACGCCAAAATCATCCGCGATCGGTCAGATCTAACGTTTCGAAACGAAAAGGGCGGTATGCAGGTGCGTGTTACTTCGTTAATTTCTACTGGCTTGTTGTGCCAATTCTAGTGAACTTGCTTTTGATGGTCGTTGGATTTTGGGGGCTTTTGCAGATTTTGCATATCATCGACGATGTCCTGCAACCGGTGACGACCATGAAGACGAGAATACCAGCTAGTACGGATGCATGGGGAATACTTGACAATAGCGAGAACTTCCAGATAGATTCGCATCGAGTAAGGTAAGCTATAGATACGTTCGATTTGGTGGTTGAATTTTCCCAATTTTCTTACATCCTTTGTACCTATTTCCGACAGAGCCTTCCGCAAAATTGTGCTGGAACAGGATAAGGATCAGTCGTACAAGATGCCCGGCAACAACACCTACTTCGTTCCCGTCGAGGTCGGCAATAAGGTGGAGTAAATGTTCCACTAGCAATGTACCTCATTGGATCACGAACTTTCTCCCATCCGATACTGATACCGTGACCTCTCATTGCTCTATGCAGATACAAGGACATCAACCCGTCAACAGGATCGACTTCAGAATGATTGATGGCCACATCATCGGGGGCAAAGTTGTGTGTCCGAGAACTGTACCAAACAACTTTCAATTGGATACACTAGCTGTAACGGATGATCTACGTGTTACGTTAAGATTTTACACCCACAACACAGACAGGAATCCTCGAGGTTAGCTGGCTGTCTTATATCCCCAGATAGGTGTTTTTTGTGTGCTAATATGGTTTGATATCTTGTTTCTGCTCCTCATTTTCCCAGTGTTTGTCATTTCTCACTCGGTGTCTGGAAATTCACGGTACACAGGAGGCTCCGTGATTGCTGAAGTAGTGAAGCCTAACATACCCTTGGAAAATGGTATGATGCACCTGATTCATCGGCCTCTCGTTTTGGTCAATATGACTGTGATGGAGTTGCTGATGGTATGGTATCCCTGCAAGCATTCATTAACTTAGTTTTGCGACGTAGTTTTGGTGCACGTATTTTATTCACATCATTCAATGTCGACTCATCTCGACAGTGAATAACTTCTTCGGGCATTTCCTCCCTGCTTTCTTTGCCTTATCCCGGGCATACTCGGATTGCGCATTTATGTATATATTTATATTTTCTTTTCTTTTAACACTTATTTGTTGCTTGATATTTTGCACGCTTGGGTAACTACTTCGAAATTATGCTCATTTTTTTTTTCAACTAGTCTTATCGGTTAGAGGTGAGTAATAGTGATATATTGTAATATTCCTATCATTATAAATAAATATTATATTCTGCACTTCTTATACTAAAGCTCGAAAGGGCTCTCTTTTAATTCTTTGATAGAGCAATATATAACATACAGCACGATTGGTAGTGTTTAACCGTTTTATTTGCTTGCTTTTTTCATAAGAACGCCACAAGAGGTGCATATTGTACTTTCGTCCATATTAATTTCTAAATTTCTATCAATAAAACAGGAAAACAGCCACGCACTTTGGTCAAAGTTCCGTGATTTGATCGAGGATTACGTCCCAGACTTTCAGCAGACCCTTCGAAATACGCCGTTGAAGACAATATTCTTGCCTCAGGACGAAGCCGTCTTACAGATGATGCAAACTAACTTCATGAGGTAAGTATGAGTAGTTTATGTCCTGAATTGTTGTTTGAACAAGACTGATGCATATATCCTGCTTCTCCTGTCCGTAGCAATCGGAAGAAGCTGCGAGAAATTTTGCTGATGCACGTAGTTCCCGGAGTTCTTTCGACTGAAAAAATTAAGCAGAAGAATCAGAATTCAGTAAGTCATACAATCGTCTAGCTTTGTTGGTGCTTTTCGTTTAACCTAACCGATTTTGTGTTGTTCTCGTGCAGATTTTTCAGACTGTGACGTTACACAAGCGTCAGTTGATTTATTTCAACGCGCATGATAACCTCACCAGCCGTGTTAGAAACGTGACCGTCGAGGCTGGAGGAGTGAATGCTTCCGTTATTCTAGGCGACATCGGAGCCATAGACGGATACATTCACATCATCGATCACATGCTAGGTGTTTCCTACACCTCGGTCCAGGACAAGCTTCGGATAGATCAAACTATGCGGTATGCTATGCAGTGTTTAAATGATGAAAGACTTGACTTTCCTCATCCATGTACTGCTCTTTTTTCAGGATTATGAACAGAATGGGAATGCAGAACAATTTCAACGATCAGCTGAACAAAACCACCCAGCGGTTCACTTACTTTGTGCCACGAGACAAGGCCTGGATGCAGTGGTTCGCTGAACATCCGACCCCGGATATGGAAGAATTTATGCGAAACAACGAAGTGGTGTGTGAGACATGTTTTTTTTTCCGAATGATCACGATGCACTAATTTTTGTTGTTTCTTCTTTACTAGTCTCGATTGGTTCTGGCGCGGCATCTTGTTATCGCTGATCGTGCATTTACGATGGGAGAGCTCAGAAATATGTCCCATGATTCATTGATCCTTCCCACGGACGGAGCAGACAACCTGGAGGTCCGAATCAAGGAGGAAGATAACCGTAAGTAGTGATGAATAAAATACCAGTGTGTTGAACTTCTAACTGTTTTTTCACTCTTAATAGGATTCTTCATACAGTGGAAGCGAACGAACAAATGGATCTCGGTGTTCCGTGCCAACGTCGAATGCACCAACGGATTGATCCACGTGATTGATGCACCTTTTCTGGACGTGCATGATGTAAATGCAAGCGGTGCTTCTAAAGGATTTCAAGCGACACACTTTTACGGCACTGTGATGCTCCTCATGGCGATAGTATTTTCCAACATTGCGCCATTCGAAGTGATTTAACGTGGCTTATCAAGCTCGGAGAGAATCTCAACAATATTTTTCCACAAAGCCCATGCAAATTATCGAACGACGAAAATCAACGACATAGCTACACAGAGAGAATTTTTGTCTGTGCTGTACACACCCCTCTGCGGTGGATAAAGAATTATTTAAAAAAAGAGTTAACTACTTCCGCAAACAATCTCGGTCGTATACTCACAGCTATGTTGTTGGTTTTCTCTTGTCGGATTGCATTTAATAATTTGCAAGAATTATGTGAACGAATGATGATAGGAATGTTCACGTTTCAAAAGGATTTAAAATGTAGAAAGTACGTTAGTTAAGTTAAAGCATTTGTGCAACATTATTTGGCTGATAATGTTCGTTTTGTGAGCTGGTTTGGTGTTTCGGTTTGCCTTGAATTTTCAATTCACCAACCAGCGATAGTGCAGAGAGAGAAAGAGAGCACACTTTTTCCAGCTTTTCATATACTATATCCGTACCTATTTCGATGTTTTCGTGTGCCTTAATAATATACAACCTAATATACAACCAGAAAGATCATAATCAGGTTATCCTGCTGCATATACTTCCATTCAGGCCACGATGCAAATCGAATGAGCAAGACCAAAAGGGACGAAATGGTTTCGCTTTGTGCAGCCGCTTGACTGAGAGTATGTACAACTTGGAACTGTATGTAGGAACTCTGAACCAAAACCAGGGCAACGTAGTATTGGAGGGAGCAAGTGCATGCCTCGTTTGTTTCAATTTACGGAAACCGTCATTCGTATATATTAGTCGTATTTTGATACTACTCTTCTCTCTACGTAGGATATGATTCAAAGTGTAAGCATTGCCAAATCTAAAGTAACAAATGTGTATTGCGGAATGGTAACGTGTCGTGTAACAAACAGGAGGCACATACAAGAGTCTGAGAATTTCTACCGCTTGAATTTATTCCATACCTTATTAGCCTTATTCAGAATGTGTAGTTCTGGCAGCAAAACAAAAAAAAAAGAATTATGTCTAGCTTAGACTAGCGAACTACATAGCCTTACATAGTTTCCTTGTTGTTTTGTATTTAGACAGTGTCAATATTAGTAGGTAACGATCGTACGATAAGCATGCTGCGAAAGGATTTTTTGGCTTGACGATATGAACATCTAAATATATGTAAAAAGGCCGTGAATTACACAGTGATCAAAATGTCGTCTATCTTCTTCTTTTACATCCATCAATTAATTAACTTTTACTTGGCTAGATAATGTATACAGCTTAACTATTTTACCCCATCCTCGGAAAGCTACTAATAAACTGCCTTTTCTAGGCCAAACCGCTGGCATATTCTCGAAAATGATGGTGTTGACTCGAATGACTTTAGATATATTGAAGATGCTTATGCTCTTATCCCGAGCATAGTGTCTTGACTTGATGAGCGACAATGCTCGTTAATGGTGCAGCTCAAGCGACGCGACCATACGTCCCACGGAACCACCGGAGCAAATGAGACCCAATTAAGACCTCGCCGTCTGGTAAGGGTAGCAGAATTGTCCGAGTAAAGAAACTGCGTGCAACACTCTCAAAAACGCTCTGAAACACCACACAATTTAGGCCACGTACGGTCATGAACCGTAGCCTTTTGCCTTCCGGATGGTCACATCCTGCTAGCAAGAGACAGAATCGCTGTCGGTGGCATCGACAATACTGCGGATTTGTGCGCATATGGCGTTAATTGGATTTGCGTTTCGGCCATTTGTCCCTCATCCTGCTGCTGCGTTGATGCCGGTGTCTTATCGTATAACGCCCTGGCAACTGGCAGTTTCCCTCGTTAACGTGACTCATTCAATCTAGTTGACTTAATTCATTTAAGACGCTGAACCTATTGGCCATGTGACCAATGGTCGTTAAACTGTTCTCGAGCTGCGCGCTCTAATCGGCGTATCGCGCTTGATGAATACGATGAGCTGCTATATTCTAACCCAACGGAAAGTGAGTAATCTATCCGTACTCATCGCCCCGCAAATGAACATAGCATCGCGTAATCAATATGCGCTTCGGGAAGTTGTTCGGGGGTAGAAGGTTGAAAAATCAATGCCCGAAGCAGGCAGGTCTACCAGGCGTCAATGAAACATTAAAGTAGCCGAACTAAATCCGTTTACATGCACAGCTGTTGTGCGGTTTCCGGGGGCTTTTTTTCTTTTTTGGCGGGTCTTCACATTACGCATTGCCGGTTATGCTCGTGCTATGTGTGGTGGCTCAAATAGACCGGGTATAAGCGAGAAAATCCCCGTCCTAACTTCGTATGCAAGCTGCAAAGGAGAATTGATCTTATCGGTTTTCTGCCGACTGTGGAGTCGAGATTTCTCTCCGGAAAAGTCGCTCAACCTTTTCCGCGAACAGCACACGTTCAGTACGTTGCCCTGTGGTAGTTTAATCGAAATCTCGCTTTCACCATCTCTCGTGAGATGCAAACGCACAAATGGCAACGGAAAAAAGGGCGCACACTTTCGCTTCTCGTAGCGTCGATTAAATAATGCCCCGTGCTGAGAAACGAAATGTTGAAAACGATTTAGGGGTTTATGCTCTCATCCGATGTTTGTGGTGGTGGCTAGGGGTGGTGGTAGCCAAAGAGAGGAGAAGAGATCTCAAATGCGCATGTTCGCCTCCTTGGCACGGTAGAGGGGATGTGACGCAACCCCCACGCGCGGTGGAAAAAAGGGTGGCTTCAACAACAAGGGTGCCCATATTTGGTTGAGCGACCACGGTCGCGAGAGCACGTGAGATGGAGCGTGCGTGAGTGAGAGAGAAGCGAGAGCACAACCTCGCCTGGCGTGGTGTAGAGAAAATGCAGACACACACCACTCTGCCTCAGATCGATGAGGATGGCTGCTGCGCGTTGTTGGTGATTGCGGTCAATGGCCGCTTGTGGTTGGGTTATTTTTTTTGTTTTGTTTTTATTTCTTGTCGCCCTCCGGGAAATTGCACTTCTATCAACCTGCCGTCTGCTGCACACTATCAAAATGACTCCTCCATCAGCACTACCAGCGAAGCTGCATCGTGGAAAATGCCCATCCGTGGGACGCAAAATGCCACTGCGCTTGTGACCGATTTGCGTCACATCTCTCCGTGTTTGCCTGTGTGCGTGCGTGCGTGTTTGTGCGTCAGTGCGTGTGCGTGCGTACTGCGTAACACCCAAAGAGGAAGGGGAGCGAAAATGCCTGTGTTGCAGCGAACGAAAAACCTCAAACCGACAGACAGCTTGCTTGAAATCGATGAGCCCCTGCATCATGCTGCAGAGTGCGTATGCGTGTTGATTTCATTCCCATCATTCCCCACCGCCCATATCTTCGGGTTTCGATGAAATGCAACTTCCCCCCCCCCCCACCCCCCGCTTCCCTTTTACACGTCTTTCTCTCTTCACCCCACCCTTACTCGCGTACGCACGTTGGAGTTTGCCCCATTCGAGGCAGCTGTGGGATTCCTGCACGCCTGATAAGCGTTCGCCGAGTCGATGGCGCTAAACCGATCGGTTTCGGTATCGATTGCTTCCCAATTCGATTGATTTGATTGGTTTTCCTCCCCTCCACCGCCTTGCTTGCTCACCCTCGATCGACGGAGGTCCGTGAGGGCTTTCGAAGTCCTCCTTCTCGATGCGGGAAAAATCACACGCTGCTCGTTCGTCGCTTTCGCCGGGTTCATCGGCTCTGGCAGCGAACAAGTCGTTCATCGTTCATTGCGTACCAAGAGCGCAGGAGTTCGAGCGAGATGCCACGTGTGTGAGAAAGACACCACACGGCGAAGTGCAAATGTAAGAGCGTGTGAACGAACGCCACTGACGTCAGATACGTAGGGGATGCGCATTTTCTATGCGCGACGAAGCAGGATTGGTTTGGTGCAGGTCAAGCTTCGAGCTTGCGACCAGGCTGACAGAGCTCCAGCAAGTAACAGCTGCGCAAACATCGACCAGTCGAGGTTTCTACTGCGCAACCAGTGAGTGTAAGCGAGCGAAGTATATTGAGGGGAACAGCGTACTCTTCTCACTGGACGCTCGATGCCGTCTGTCCCAGCGCTTATGGTTAGAGCGAGAGAGCCGAAAGCCAAGCCAAACGCATGTGCAGCATCAACTCGTCAGCGAGCTCGTTGTGTGTGGTAGTGCCGAGGGCCGTTGTGGCGTTACCATACTATTAGATGAGAAATACTATTAGACGACCGTAGCCCATGCCAACTACTCCTTCAACCATGAGCGCCTGATGGGTGTGTAGAATCGGTTTTCTAATCAACGCGGGCTTAGAAAAACTATCATTGATTGGGCGCGTCATTGGTGTGATTAGGCGGCAGTAGTTTCTCGCCGTAGTTCGTCTCGGTCTCGGTCTCCGGTCTAGGTGACTCTTTTAATATGAAACACGCTTCTAACGTGCCAGAAGGAGAAAGAGAGAAAAACAGCATCCCTTCAAAGACAATGCGCAGGTGTTAGACGCGTGGTTAACCGTCGCCTCCTAGTGCTGCTGTAATCCTAGCAAAGCGAGCACATGGTGAGGTTTCTAATGCCATATTCCCCGGATGGCGTTTATGCGGCCGCGAACCCTTTTTCGCGCCAGAAGGCCAGAATGCTTGCAATCCCTGCCACTGAGATCTGTTCGAGCGCTTGTTCCACTGATTGGCATTTAGCCTTAGGGTACGGACAAATGCCCCTCCAACAGCGACCAACCACTCGCAGCACTGACGATGACGATCGCTCTCTGATGCTTCAGTTGTCCTGGGTGGGGGCAAAACCGTTGCTCGAGCCGAAAGCGAAATTTCCCCAGCAAGTGTTGTGGAGACTCATTCGAACAGGCGAGCAGACGTGCTGGTGTACGAGTAGCAGGTTGCCCGTGAGCTCGTCCAACATCGCGGCACACGATACCGCGGGTGGCCTTCGAAAAGCTCCACCCATACGGACGCAACATGCACCTCTGTTTTGTATGCGACCCGCGGACCCGTGGACTCGTTGAAGATCATTCGGTTCCCAACGCTGGGTTCGGTGAAGGTTATTTGCCGGTTGCGTCATAGTCGGCGAGTGTTGTGTACGGGCGAGAGCGAGAGAGACACCCGGCGCCTGCTCCATGTCAGCTGGCTCGTTCACACTCACGAACGAGTGGGTAAAATGAGAATGACATTCCTCTACAGTATGCTGGTGCTAATGAACAATACAGTTGGTGTAATAACATTATCCGGTTGATTTATTTCGTGTTTTTGTACCAAATGTTATGGAAATGATGTAGTTGAACTAGGACATTTTTATAAAATGAAGAAGAAATTTCCGAAATGCAGCTTAATGCATTTAATTTTGCTCATCACAACCGTACACTTGCATCTAACCAACTACTGTTGCGAATGAGTGATGGTCTCGCTTGCACAGTAGAGGAATGTCAGCGGAAAAAGCGAGACAGCAGGCTATGCGCGACCAGTCGTGCGCGCTAGCAGAAGTACCAGCTGGCTGGTAGAATTGACGTTATGGAAACCTACTTTAGTGCTGCACTCTTGGTGCTAAAGAGCGCTTATAAGACACCAAACGGCGTGATTTTGCGGGATTCATCTTTTTTACAAGTATGGCTAGCGACCGCATTCGAGCTGCGCCATGGCCCGCGAGCTCCCTCTGTTGGCTGCTGCAGCTTCGGCGCAATATCGACGGATAATCTAGCAATACAGGCCGCTATAGCATCAAAGCGAGCACCCTGTTCCATGATTTCTGTGGGAGTTAAAATCGGCTTTCCAAAAGCGATTTCTGCGTTTTGTTTGGTACTTCGCACAGGGATACAAGTTGACAGCGTTAAATCGTCTACAAACACCGGGTGTGCATTGTTTTTCTCGAATGCTCGACGCCCTCGCGGTACCAGGATCGCAGGAAATAGCGCTAGATGCTGCTAGCACCCGATTGCAACTATAGCTTCCCGCTTTCTGATCTGCCAGCGGCATCGGGTGCTCGTGTTGAAAACGTATACGTCTGATGGTAGCGCTAGAATGAAAGCGCATGGTGGAGTAAACGAGACCGCTGCACGAGCCTGGTAAACCTTGCGGTTTAAACTATGCTACCGACACCCTGTACGGTCGAGCTAATCGAATGCAAGCGATGACACAGGGTAACTTGTGACCGACGGCAGAGATAGGTTTGGCGTTATCATATTTCTTTTATAATCACTGTGGGAAAATATTAATTTCTAAATTATTGTGAATTGTGTTTCACTTTGCCAAGATTCTGGCATTTGTTTTGAATTATTTTCAGCATCGCGAGGCCGCTTTTCTGTTCTCAATAGGATTGTATTTATTAACTACGATTTGCTCTTCGTGATTGTAACGCCAGGAAATTCGCTTGATTTTCAGCTCCATGGCCTGCATAAAAATATTTAGTTTGTTGTATACGTATGCGATGCAGTAACCTTTTTTTGTTTGCTTTCGAGTTGATAATGGTTGCTGTTGATCGTTGTTTAGGAAATAAACATTATTTGAACTGCAAAGATAAAGATGATAGTAATTAATTAGTGGATATTTAATTCAATTATGGGATTATTTAAACAATAGAATAGCTGAACAAAGTTGAAAAAGCACCCAATTCCATAGGTTTTATTTATAATTGAAAACGGCACATCAGCAGCGATTTTTGTAATTCAGTGTTATACACTCGCACAGGGTACACACGTTAACAGCGTTAAATCGGTTACAAACACCGGGTGTGCTTTGTTTTCGTCGAATGTTTAACGCCCTGACGATACCAGGATCGCATACATTATTATCAGCATCATCTTGCAACCGGTTCCAGCTATAGATTTCCGCTTTCTGATCTGCCAGCGGCATCGGGTGCTCGTGTTGAAAACATATGACTGATTGCGGCCGCTAAGATGAAAGCGCATGCGTGGAGTAAACGAGACCGCTGCACGAGCCTGGTAAACCTTGCGGTTTAAACTATGCTACCGACACCCTGTACGGTCGAGCTAATCGAATGCAAGCGATGACACAGGGTAACTTGTGACCGACGGCAGAGATAGCTTTGGCGTTATCATATTTCTTTTATAATTACTGTGGGGAAATATTAATTTCTAAATTATTGTGAATTGTGTTTCACTTTGCCAAGATTCTGGCATTTGTTTTGAATTATTTTCAGCATCGCGAGGCCGCTATTCTGACCTCATTAGGATTGTATTAATTAAAAACGTTTTGCTCTTCGTGATTGTAACGCCGGGAAATTCGCTTGATTTTCAGCTCCATGGCCTGCATAAAAATATTTAATTTGTTGTATACGTATGCGATCCAGTAACCTTTTTTTGTTTGCTTTCGAGTTGATTATGGTTTCTGTTGATCGTTTTACTGTTTCAAATAAACATTATTTGAACTGCAAAGATATAGATGATAGTAATTAATTAGTGGATATTTAATTCAATTATGGGATTATTTAAACAATAGAATAGCTGAACAAAGCTGAAAAAGCACCCATTTCCATAGGTTTTAATAATAATTGAAATCGGCTCATCAGCAGCGATTTTTGTAATTCAGTGTTATACACTCGCACAGGGTACACACGTTAACAGCGTTAAATCGGTTACAAACACCGGGTGTGCTTTGTTTTCGTCGAATGTTTAACGCCCTGACGATACCAGGATCGCATACATTATTATCAGCATCATCTTGCAACCGGTTCCAGCTATAGCTTTCCGCTTTCTGATCTGCCAGCGGCATCGGGTGCTCGTGTTGAAAACATATGACTGATTGCGGCCGCTAAGATGAAAGCGCATGCGTGGAGTAAACGAGACCGCTGCACGAGCCTGGTAAACCTTGCGGTTTAAACTATGCTACCGACACCCTGTACGGTCGAGCTAATCGAATGCAAGCGATGACACAGGGTAACTTGTGACCGACGGCAGAGATAGCTTTGGCGTTATCATATTTCTTTTATAATTACTGTGGGGAAATATTAATTTCTAAATTATTGTGAATTGTGTTTCACTTTGCCAAGATTCTGGCATTTGTTTTGAATTATTTTCAGCATCGCGAGGCCGCTATTCTGACCTCATTAGGATTGTATTAATTAAAAACGTTTTGCTCTTCGTGATTGTAACGCCGGGAAATTCGCTTGATTTTCAGCTCCATGGCCTGCATAAAAATATTTAATTTGTTGTATACGTATGCGATCCAGTAACCTTTTTTTGTTTGCTTTCGAGTTGATTATGGTTTCTGTTGATCGTTTTACTGTTTCAAATAAACATTATTTGAACTGCAAAGATATAGATGATAGTAATTAATTAGTGGATATTTAATTCAATTATGGGATTATTTAAACAATAGAATAGCTGAACAAAGTTGAAAAAGCACCCAATTCCATAGGTTTTATTTATAATTGAAATCGGCTCATCAGCAGCGATTTTTGTAATTCAGTGTTATACACTCGCACAGGGTACACACGTTAACAGCGTTAAATCGGTTACAAACACCGGGTGTGCTTTGTTTTCGTCGAATGTTTAACGCCCTGACGATACCAGGTTCGCAGGAAGTAATGCGATAAACCTCTAGCACCCGGTTCCAGCTATAGCTTGCCGCTTGCTGAGCTGGTAGCGGCATTGGGTGGTCGTGTTACAAACATAGGTCGGATTGTGGCTGCTAGGATGAGAGCGCATGCGTAGTGCAAACGAGACCGCTGCACTTCAGCAAGCTTTGCGTTTTAAACTATGTTGTTAACACCAAGTAGAACAGGGTCATTCGATAGCAAGCGATGACAAAGGGTAACACAAATTGCAGTGTTATACCAATTCATTTAAAAGTATCCCTCGGGGGTGAGTAATTTTAAGTAAATGCTGTAAAATTAATCGAGAAATATATGTCCCCATTTGATTTTTCAAATATATAATCCGTTTCATTTGACTGAATTGAAAACATCCGAATTTCAATGCTCATCGCGCCTGCTTCGTTTATGAGATGCTCGGTAAACGTCAACCTATATCGAGCACACAGGACGATGTGCACGAGTATGACAGAATTCAGCTGTCAAGACGATGCCGTACGTAAACATTAGTACTGTCATCAGCGGGAGTGTGGTGCAGCACAGAAGATGAAAAAAAGGTTTTAAAAGTTTATCTCCTCGTAAGTATACAATATTTCCTTCGTGTAATCTCATCCCGAAGATATTTCATGCTCCGTACACGTAATTACGGGCAAGATCGAGCAGACAAATAACCTTTTTCGTGCGGCACACGTACGGTCGTGCGATTCGCTTGAGATTTCCGTGTTTGTGCCGAGCTTGAACCGCTAAATCCCGGTCTCATTGCTTGTTTTTCAGGAGGCTCAACTACCAAACACATACGGCAACACGCTCGCAAGGGCTCGAAGTAAAGCGGCCTAGAATGATTACAGAGCTCGTGATGAACCGCATCCGGCAGCTGTTGCTAGCGTTTATAGGCGTGTTGAAGCGGGCGATGTGTTGCTTCTCACGGCGCCGAAGAATGTCTGTCGGCGAGTGTGAGGTCCTGAGCTCGGTAAGCGTTGATCGGCACTCAAGCACGTCCCGCGGTGGCAAGAACGTCACGGAAAAGGACTGGAACTCTTGGGACGACTCGCCGAAAACGGTCGAAGAGCACATCGAGCGATACCGGGAAACGCTGGCCAAACCACCGGCCCCAGTGGAGGCACCGGTGGAAATGGACTACTTTCAGGATATGACGCCACAGATCTCCTCGCAGCAGAAAATCTGCATAGCCACGGAATCCGAGCCGAGCGACTTTAGCCGCCTTGTTGCGAAAATAGACATTCCCATTGTGGTAAGCTCTGGTGGTGCAGAAGTTTGAGAGATGACAGTTTGACTTTAGTCTTGCTTTCTTCGTAGAACGAACTAGAAGACTGGAACGAAGGTGATAGGAGCGGTTGGGACGACGCGGACGAAACGACCACCAAACAGCTGATACGAGAAACACGAAAAGAGCTAAGAGCGCAGCGATACAACAGCCGACATCAGCCAGAGTCGTCTTACGCATGATCATGTATTATTTTATCTGCCAACGAGTGTACAGAATCTACCTTATAACGTATAGACCCCACGTTTTACCGCACCAAGGTGGTACATTCGCACACCAAGGAGTGATTTATTCGAAACGTGTTTTTTGAGTTTGTTAGGATTATTTCGCTGAAGTGCTAAAACAAATAAATTGTTTTATTTGATTTCTCACGGAGTTTTCAATCGAACATTCATTTTTCATTTCATTCATTTCGATTCGACACACGTCAGATGATGTATATCGAGTAGAGGTGCCAACATTCCGTTGTTCAATCGGAAGATTTCGTTGTAAAACCAACAAAACGGATGCTAGTTTTTTGCATAGCTAACGGACATTTCAGCGGACATTTTTTGGGTCGTTGTCGAGGATAAAAAAAATGCTATCAATCGCATCGCTCACTGACAGGACAATTTTAACTCAGGAAAGTAAAATTACACCGTGAATGGAATACTCCCGAGATGTGATACTCGATTTTCTTCAATCGACGATTTAGAACGGTGAGATAAGCCCTAGGATAAAGCTCCCCCCAAAGGATACAAGCAAAAGCACCACAATAAGAGAGAAATTAAGCGAGATACTTGTGAATTAGTGTACGAAAAGGTAAAAGAGAAATACAAAAAACGCTGATTAGTTAAAATTATCCACTATTTTTTGCAATGTTTCATTAAAAATGTGTATCCAATACAATATTACTCGTAATTTTGTTAATTGAATCGCAATCCCCACACCGATTTCGTGTCGCCGCTGCAGCTGTTCACGCGTCAATTAATCAATTCATTATCCGTTATGCACGTGGAAACTGCAACTGTGGGGTTTAGGATTTTGTTAATGCTTATATAGTTATGCTTACTATGTTTGCTTGTGTTGCTCGTGGTTAACTATGCTGCGTTGCGTCATCACGATAGATCGAATGAAATGGAGTCACATACTGGTTCGAATGAGAAATGTTGCACAGCTAACGGCCCGTACGTTCTGTTCTCCATGTGTGGGTATTTTTTGTTTTTTTGTTTTGTTTGTTTGTCTGGAAGAAAGTATAAACGGTCAACCCTGTCGTCTGCTTCGATTGATACCGATAACGGGGGTGGAATTAATTTAAAAAATCCTCGGTAGGAAAAGGGTCTTCGATCGAACCAATCAATAACAGCATTAGCCGCAAATTCTGCTTCTTATTATCTCCTTCCCTTCGGCCCTTCGGCTGCCTCAAACCGTACGTCCCGAAAAGGGCACGCTGCGTCCGCGGCAAGAGTGACCCGTCGAGTTTATCATCTGTATGCGTATCTTAACATATTGCCTAGATTGCCTAGATAGTATTTATTAACTTGCTCTCATAGATTTCCGTTTATGCCAACCAATTAGAGCTTGCGTTACGTTTGAGTTAACCTGCACGTTTCTCTTCACATTGTGCTTATTTGTATGATTCGTTTGTTTTGCTTTGTTGTGGTTTGTTAGTTTCGGTTTGCTTTGTTGGTTTTGCTTGCTTGTTTTGCATGGGCGTCGTTTAATATCAAGTGTTATCTTGTTTTCTTTACCATCATTGCTGTGTCTGTGTACTTCTTAAATGTTTAACATAGTTACACGTAACTGTTTGCTCGTTGCTTTATTATTTACTAAATTATTGTGAATTGTATATCACGTTGCCAAGTTTCTGGTATTTGTGTCGAACCGTTTTTCCGTACCGAGGGGCCGCTGTTCCGTCCTCACTAGAATGGTATTAGGCTACCACATTTTGCTATTCGTGATTGTTACGTCGGAAAATTCGTTTGATTTTTCATCTACCCCCTTCTGTAGCCCATTTGCCTAAAATGTCGGTATTATTTGTGTTGTTTTGTGTTGGTTTGTGGTTTTTCTTTAGTTCATAGAAAACATTCATGAAAGTTTTACCCTAGGACTGGCTCCGATGAGCCTGTTATCTCGCTTGCTTCCCACGACTTAGTTGGCGGTTACGACGTATGCATTGCTATTATAGGGTCCTATTTTATATAATAATATGCTGTTCGTATAAGGATTTTGTTTGATGTATACGTATGAGTATGAGTGTACTTTTTTTGTTTGCTTTGCGATTGTGGTTGTTTGCTTTTGTGTGGATTCCGATTTCTGCCTTATTCACGCCTTATGATATCATGTGTTTTTGTTTTCTCGCACATAAACGTTATTTGAAATGCTAAGATGTAGACGATAATAAAATACTCTTTTTTGTAATTTTCTCACATCAACGCATGCGATCCTTTTCGGGTGAGAGCGACATCTCATCCCACCTTGTTTAGGGGTTTAATTCGATACAATTGCTTACAGGTTAATAGCTTAAATTATAGGATAGTTTGACTAGGTTGAACAACATGACAAATACAAAACTTAAAAAACCTGTTCATTAACATCTTAAACAAAGCTCGAGCTTATTGTTAGCCGTACACAACTGGACGCGTACAGTCACGCCGCGTGGAAACATCACACTAAATAGTCTTACTTTATGTTTTCTTTTAACTTATTTTAAACACGACGTTGTAGAAATTGCAGTTGACTAGCTTTTAGACTCGTTTCGTGCTGCGCCGCGAGGCGAGCCCCTTTTTGAAAACACGTATTGCCATTTGTTAGTTTTTTTTTGTTTTTGTTAATATATCTCCCCAACCTTCCCTCCCTACCTGACTTCACTCCCTCGGTTAATCATTCAAGATACTGATATCTGCTATTCGCTATGGTCACCCTCCGTGGTTCATACGTTAACGAATAATTAATATTGAGCTACTTAAATTTTATTCGATATAAAAATTAACAGTCAACGACCTTGGCAAATTGCTACCATCCCGTTTACGATCCATTTTGGCGTTTTGGTTAAAGGCGCGGCTGGACGCGCTCCTTAACTCTAGTTAACTCCAAGCGTGCCTACGTTGAGTTGAGGTATGGCAACTGACGAATTTGGGGGAGTTGCAGATACTCGGTTCAACTGACATATGATACAACAGACACTTGACGAGTAGTGTGCGGATCGGTCCTACTGTAAGGTGTACTTAATTGTTTAGAGCTGTTTTTCCATTGTTTGTTTTTGTCTAGTAAGTGTAAATGTGCGCATTTTTTTGTTTGTTAAGAATATATTTTTGTTTCTGTTCGGCCATTGTTTGCTTATGGTTTCAAAACCCGTACTGCTTCGCTACGCTCAAAGCATTTGCGTTCAACAAGTGAGACTTCCAGTGCGAAGTGCGCAATCCAGCAGTGGACCATTTGCCAACTAGGATAATTCGCATATCTACCGAAACGCCCGCATCAACTTCTGCAAACTCTCACTCGCACCGCACGAGCGTATGATCGGTTGTAGGCAACTGTTTGTTGTCTGGAGGAGTAGGGGTTGGCGTGTACAGACGTGCTGTGACGTGCTTGGAGGAGTGGAAAAGTGAAAGAAATCGGAATATGGTTCACGGTTGTCTACGGCACCTCTCAAGCTATGGGAAAAGGTATGAAGTCTGAAAATTGTTATCCAAGGAACGTATAAGGCTGCTCAAACTGTGTCATTGTTTCACCTCGTTTCGGTCCAGCTGCGCCATCGGTTCGGCTCTGGAGCCCTTCTTACTTGCCACGGTAGATCTCGATGATGCGATCCTGATCGACGTACTCGAAGATGTGCGGTGCATCCATCAAAATCCCAACTGTACCGGCCGTGGTGACGATGAAGAAAATGTACAACTGCAATCGATCGATCACCATCGCCACATACTTCCAGTCTTCCCGGGTCTGGTGTAAAGGTATATCAAGCACACATGTAGGCTTCATCACCTGCACGATTCCAGCGTACTTACCTGAATATAGAGATCTTCATTGCGCAGATGTTCCGCGATGAACTCGACGGCTTCCGTAGCCTTGCTCGCTTCGGGTGACAACAGGATCGAGTCCGAACTCTCGCTCTCGCGACGACAACTATCCGCCCCAATACCGAGATCACCACTGTTCAGCTTGCGGTTCATCTTGCAGTTGGGATGATGCAGATCAGACAGCTCCATCACCTCCATCTTGGACTGCTTGGCACCAAGCGCACTGATGTGCTTCGGTATCTCAGCCGGTGAGCCGTAAGATGGATGTGTATGCGGTTGTGGTGGAACACTCATACCAGGCATTTCCATCATCCAACGAAGGCGTGTTTTGCGAGGACGCTTCATTAGCAACATCGCAGGCAGATAGTGCAAAAACACCGACCGTATCCACATCGGCATGCGATGTGTACGTGGCCCTCGGAAATTCCAGTTAATGATGATGACCGTCACCAAGATGGAGACCGTGTTCATGATGAAGGTGAACAGCAAATACTTGGCGATCAGCGGCAGCACGAGTGATGTCGGTGGCAGGATCTTCGACACGAGCAACAGAAACACAACCAGTGACAGGAGAATGCTGATACCGAGCGTCACTTTCTCACCGGCCTCTGCCGGTAGATAGAAGACAAGCACGCAGAGGAAGGAAATCAACACCGTCGGCAGGATCAAGTTGACCGTGTAGAAGAGCGTTTTGCGGCGTATGATGATGTAGAACGTAATGTCCGTCTCCGTCGGATTACCCTCGTACACGTTGAGGTAGGCGGGCACTTCGATGATATCCCAGGTGCCCGACTTCCAGTAGTCGGACAGATCGACGAAGTTTTTATTGTTGTACAGGGCGAGCGATACTTGGTCCCCGTTGAACGTCCACGAGCCGAATTTCATGATGCAGGTTTGCTGATCGAACGGGAAGTAGGTGACATCGATGGTGCACGAGCTTTGATAGATGGCCGGTGGTACCCACAGGACCTCACCGTTTGGGTAGATTAGCACGTTTGATTTGTAGCGCACCTCGTAGTTACCGTCGGCGCTGAAATGGGAGAAAAGACGTGTTTGTTCCAGACGAACATAGCAGCGAAACCAGGCTTTCTGAACACTGATCAACGATTGCTCACTTATTGAACAGCACGATGTCGGGCTTCCAGACTTTGTCGGGTGGTAATCGCAGTACACCGATGCCACCGTAATCGGCTTCATCCCACTGCAGCTGGTAATCGCTCCACACCAGTCTCAGCCACACGTTTGATTTCATGATTTGATTCTTCTCATTCTGCGGGCGAGAGTGAGAAGAGTGTGTGAATTTGTTGTGAGGAGGTTGACTGTTGCAGGATGCGCAACCGGACAGGATACGCACCACGTTGATTAGCTGCACGAAGGCCAATCCGAATCGCACGTCCACCTTTTGTGTCATATTTTGCACTGGGCGAATGAGTTTGTTGTAACCGCGGAATAGATCCCGCACTAGCCGTTCTTCGTCCTCTGAGCATGATCCTGTTGAAGTGAGAGAGTGTTGTAAGTGGCACAGGACATGCAATTCAACCCTTAATGGGTCGGTAAACAGACAAGGGTCTTTGGTAAAAATCACCCAAAATGTGTCGTAAGAGCTTCGATCTCGTACGTTTTGGGTTCTTCCAATAATGCGTGATAAACCTCTCAGAGGTGTCTCTTAGATAGACAACGTTCACTTACCCGGTCGTAGGTACTGCAGCAGCGCTAGCAGCACTGACAGGATCAGCACGCTCGGACGCATCGTCGCTTGTACCCGTTTCTTCCGATGATGCACGCCACGCCAAGGACCAACACCTGCCCCTTCACACTACGTGTCGTCACACACCAGCCCCAAGCCTGCACCCCAATCTAGTGGCCAATGGCGACTAGAATGGCGAGACAAATGCCCGCCTGAGCTGGCTGCTTTTCACTGTGTCGCAATCACGAACGCCCACATTCACCTTCGGACCCTATTTTTGGAGGAACTCCTCTACGAGGATCGCTTTCCAACCGAATGGAGGACGCTGGCGAGAACCACACGAGGAAGGGACGGAGGGGGAAGAGTGGGCGGTGGGTGGGTGGGATGAGGCGAGAAAAAAGGCCCCACTAAGGGAAACTGAGGGAAACGCCTTGCGAGCGTGTGGCGAGAGCGTGCACCAACGCCTACGGATCGTTTTAGCTGGCCATCACCGTTCCGGATGCACTTCCACTTGCACGTAAGGGCTCGTAGGGATTCGCAACAACACCGCACCCTTTTTGCTGAAGCCCAACGGTGGGTTGCTGATTCGTTCTTCGCCGCGACGTGGGCTCGTCGTTTTGGTTGACTCGCAGGCAGTCCCGATGGCGCTCGATTTTGGGCGTATTTTTGCACTAAAACCGTCGTAGAGCACTCCTTTATAGCGATGAGACTCACGCTCCGAAAGAGCCTGGGCGGATCCACCTTGGTGTTGCTTCCGGTTGCGTCCGTGGGCTGCCGCCGCCTAGTTGTTGTAGTGGAAAGCGAGAAACGGCACGTTTATGTGAGCCCCGAACTGCTGCGGACATGATTTATCGATTTTTCTCAAGCTCTCCTTATCGTGTGCACACGGGTGCATTTAAGCGTGCGTGCGTATGGGTGTGTGAGAGAACGAGAGAGGACACAGGAGAGAGTGAGAGAGAGAGAGAGAGAGAGAGTGGCGAAGGAATGGCCCCAATGTGGGTTACCGCGTGGGCCGGAAAATTGCACCTGCCTTGGTCCCGGTTAGGACCTCTTACAAGCAGAAAAGTATACAGGGAATCTGGAACTAAAGAAGGACACTTACAACTGATTGGTGCAGGTGGCGTTGAGTTGCTCCGATGGTGACGCGACCCACGGCAGAGCTGCTGCTGCTCCTGCTGCTGCTGTTGCTGATAACAACGCGAGCTGCTGACTGTTGGCTCTCGGCGCGAGATCGATTGGAGAGGCCTCGTGTAATGTGAAAGGATACCCCCAAAACACGATAAGAGGACGCACACGGGAGAAGGGCGCATGTCAGATGGAGAGCGAAATTGCGAATCCCAAAGAAAGAAAGCGTAGCTTCGTTGGTGTTAGTTACTTTGGGGCGGTTTGAACGCCACGGTGTCCTTCGCATGACCGTGGGCATGCGCGTCCTGATGGTCGTCTAGTTGACGCTCTCGTGGCTTGCTTCCAACACTTACGGCCAGTTACGATTCTGAGCACGATTGAGCAAGCTGTCTTGGGGTGTTTCTGTCTCGTAAACTATAGGTGCTTGAAAATATGCTATTTTCCGACGACGAATATGTGATAAATTCTACCACTGCTATGTTATGACGGAATTGCTTTTAATAAGGTTTATAAAAATGGAAAAAAATGAGGATATAAAAACAGGTTAACGGAGTTGAGCCGACAATCGAACTAGTTTTCTCAGTTCAATCGTGAATGCAAAGCTACCCTGTGGATCAACTCACCTGACTACTGTCCGCTACAGAAATCGAGAAGTCGCTGTCGCTAGCGTGCTAGCGAAAATACCAAGAGACCATAACTGCAAAGGTCGTCCCGCGCTCCCAGGCTTGATCGGTTTCGGCGATTGTGAGGAATCGAGAGTCTGCTATCGCTAGCGTGCTAGCGAAAATACCAGGAGACCTTGTATCTGAGAAGGTGGCCCCACGCTCTCAGGCGTGATCGTGTACGGTGATGGGGACTGTGCTTCGCCTACTTACCGCATGCTGCTCGAATCAACAAACTTGCATACAAGCTAGCGCTTGACTTTTCAAGCAGTCCAGCACATTAAGCCGACATGCGCGATGAACGCCGATTTCTCAATCTTTTTTCCCCGAGGTGCATTGGAGTTGCTTTTATCTGCTGTTTTATTACCGATGATGCTCTGTTATTGCCCCAAACACCCACGCTTTGAAATGACATACAAATAACGGGTTTCTTTTGTAATGATTGATTTGCTTAGGGTAGGCTTTTGGCTTTACTACACGATCCTTTAGCCTGCCTAGACATCCCTCTCTGGATAGCTAGATGATTGAATTGATTTGGTGACGTTGAATACTGATATATTGTTCTGCGGCCTCTGGCTGCCTTTGCACCCACCACCGGTTATGCTGGAGTGGTTAATTGTCTGCTGCATGATTATTAGATACTGCCTTTATATTCGATCTGTCCGATTGCTTTGAACGAGACGGTGCATATCAATCGATCAAGGGGAACAAGAGAAACGAAAATGGAGTGTGATTCTGATCTCCCCTCTCCCCCCCTTTCCCCCGCTGCTGATCGGAGCTACGCCCCTACGGTTCTAGCTATTGGTGTAAAACGAGCCGAAAGCACTAACGACACAAAAACACATGTAATGCGACACTGACAACCCTTCCGGTGGACCGGACCGCTTCCCCATATATTCACCGGAATGTACAGCCTACGACTAGTGGTGAACATAGAGGAAGTAAAGGTGCACATACGCAATGGTTAGAATATTCACTAGTTAGTTTTCTTTTGTCTCTCTTACTTACAGCTATCTGTTCCCTTGCTAAGTAATAGAAACATTAGTCTCGTATCTTTTTTTCTTTGTGTGTGCTAGCGGAAACAGACTTCTACTGGTTTGACTCGATGACTCGTGGTTTTCTGTTTTTGTTGTGTTTCATCCCAGCTGCATTCGGTCGAAGAGACTCGCTTTTCTGGCCAGATGCTTAAGCTACAGTTTCGATTTTACGCCACTAGGCAGGAAGATGAACGTTCCATGTTGCCGCAAATTCCGGTTAGCTTGCCTTTAGTGTGCAATATTCGATAGCCAGTATTAACTCTAGTTTAAGTTTTTTTTTATCACTCGTCCATTTGTTTCACAAATCATGTTGGTGTTCTGTTTTCGTTTTTCTTTTTTCTTTTTTCCAAATCTTTTGTAATACTTCCCTACGCTAAGCCAACACCGATTAGGGTGGTTTTGTCGATCGGTTGCAAGGTTACTAGAATTGGTACATTCTTTTGGTACTCCAATCAAAAATGAGTTGGGTTCTTTATTAATTTTTTTCCTCTTCTTTATAGCTCTGGATTATGTTCTCGTTGCATGCGTATAGATTGGTTTTGCTTTACGTTTATTGCATTTTGTTTTTTTTTTTTTCACACAGTGCTAGTTTACAAGTAAACAACCGTCTTGGCCGTTATTTGTTTATACATTCGATTTAAAACTGTCCAGGTTTGGGTGGAAGAAATTTGATCTCCCACGCCTCGCCCGCCATTTCACGGTTTCGTATGTTTAGTAAGTGTATTACATATGAATTTATAAAATTTGTCCTAAACAAACTACATCCATTTTTGTTGTTGTATAATTTCTGCCTTAGCATTCATTGCATATAATAACATTCAAATATTCAAAAACTGATTATTTCCCCACCGTATGTGGTCAGCGGTCTGGACTTATTGCTCACGCTGGAGCATTGCTGTATCACGCATTCGGGTAAAGCAATGCGTCACCGCCCATACACGCACAATACGCTAACCGTTTGGACGATTACTCGCTTGCCTTTGGTTGGTTGGTTTATTTCCATGCAATACCACGTCGGAAAATACATCATTATACAATATTACATAGTCTCACATCTATACATAGTCACATCAACAGTCCAGTCTCTCTATGTTGTTTTTTCTTGCTGTGCTTTTTCTTTCCGCTTCACCTGCCTACTAGCTTCCTGGTTTCTCCCACGTGTCCGAGCCGTGCTGACATTGATCCCCAAGAGAACGAGACTAAAATATGCTGCCATGTGGGCAATATTCCCATTCACATAACAAAAAAAAAACACTCATGACATTTAGCAAGGATCCTTCCTCTAAGAAAAGTGATCGCAATTGTTTCAGAACCGTCCGTACAGTCTAGTTGGACGAGTTGTGATATAAACATATCCTCAAAACGGAGCTGGTGAACCAAACCGAGCATAAGTCTACCAAGGACTTGGCCCTTTAAACCAACCCAGCTCACGTTTCCCTGTGTTTCTTTCTTTTTGGCGTCCCGCTCCGGACCTACGGATAGTCTAGTACGTTTCCGCGGGTTTGACTGCCTCTTTGCGATCAACGAAATCGGTTGAAAGCGCGCTTGGGAAGCGATTTTGTATCAAAAACAGCAAATGCAAACATACAACATACAGAAAATAAGATCGAGATCGCTACGGTTGTGTTTTCTTCCATTTTGGTATATTTCGATTGCCCTTTGATTGACCTATTGCACGAGTTTTGGTATTTTCTTTTTCCTTTTTTCGCCCTCTCATACTTCTGCGTTCTGTTTTGCGTCCCAATTCTGCTGCTGTCTTGATTTTCCTGTCTATCTTTCGCTCGTTTCTTTCCTGCGGTTTTGTGGTAAAATGAAATTCACTGTGTCTGCTAGAAATGGCACCGCTCGTTCCCAGCTATTTTGTAGAAAAGAACTTTGCAGTTGCTGTTGCTTGTCTAACACACCACGGCTTCTCGCAAAACGTTACATAATTACATCTTGCCCATTTATGGTAAGGTATTCAATTTGCACGGTTAGCTAAGGGGAATATCGTGGCTTCTATGCTGCCGACATGTACTTACACATATGAGCAACCCTGTTGTGTTGGTAGCAGTAGTAGTAGTAGGTAGTAGTAGTAGTTGTAGTAGTAGTTGCGGTTGTGTGGTAGTAGTTTTCCTGTTTTCTTTTTCCCGATTTCTTTATCCTCATCGTTCGTATGTTTGTGTGTCTGTCCGGTGTGTCGCATTTCCGAGCTCTATTCGCCTTCGCATCCTCTCTGTGCCCTTCGCAGATAAGTCCTGCGCATGCACAAAACGCTGAGTCTTGGAACATGCTAAGGGTCCTTTTGCGCTGAGACAAGGACGAGCAAGCACGAGGGCGAGTGGCCAAACCTAAACTAGCTCTAATCGCGGTGATTTGTGTGGTGTGTTTCTCCTTGGGTCTTCGTTAATAATTTAAATCCCGACACCTTGCATACAGTGCCGTTTAAATATTGAATTGTTTTTTTTCCTTCGCTTTTTTTATGCAAATATACGATGTAACGATCAATAAAGGTGTTGCATGAATATATTAGTATACAAAATACTAGGTTTATATGCTCGTAAAATTATGTGTAAAATTCGTAAACATATACTGTATGCGCGTATGCGAGCTGTGTTGCTGCGTGTGAGTGGAGGTGCCATCGACAAACTAAACGACATGCATACTGTTGTTGCAAAGTCTCGCGTTTGCTGCGTTTCCCTCTTCCTATGTTGTGTGTTTTCTTTTTTTTTTTACTTCTGTTCAAGACATCGAGATTATTATGTATACTGCGCAAATGGGGTGGGAGCTAGGAGGAAGTAGAAGGAGGGTGAAGGGGAGGAAATTCAACAAGGATCATTGTAAAGTAGCGGATACACAACTATCGGGACAGATTAACGGGCAGACATTAATGGTACGCGTAAAGATCTATTTCCTGTTTTTAGATTCTAGTCGTATTGTGAAGGGGGAGGGAGGAATATAGAGGAGAAATCGGGCGATTTATTTTGCCCTTCATAATTGCCTTGGGTAAAAATAGATTGATATATGATTCCCTCCGCGTGTGCGCCTGTGAAGGACTCCTGAGCCATATGCCAATATGTAGACTCCTTGTGCACCTGCTTGACCGTGGCCAACACCCACTCACTCACACAAACGCACAAATATGCACACATATTCACATATGTCTTCCCCCTCCCTCCCTCCCTCTTCAACTCTTCTCTGCTTCCCACCGCCCCCATTGGAGTAAATGTAGAATTTTGACTAAGAGAACAGAGAAGTCAGTGTGCAGCAGGAGCACGTGTTTCCCAACATTTGGATGTCGCTTTTTGTTGTGCTTTCGGTTGCATTTTTTTGCTAACATTTCTGCTCGATTGCATACTTTCGTTTCGCTGCGTGTGTGTGTGTCTGTGCTCGAGCGTATACAGCAGTTAATACTTTTATGTTGCGCCTTCCCAGCATCGTTTGTTTAATTTCGTTTGCGCCTGCTCTCTCTTTCGCTTGCTCTAAATCAATTGCTTAAGGAACCCAGCTGGCGTGGGAAAGGATAACTTATGCTACGGCTGTGCGCCCTTTGCTCGTTTCGCTGGCTGGCCAATCAACCAGGAAATGTGCCGCCAATCGATTAAGACGAGAGAAAAGTAAAGTGCTTTTAGTTCGCGCATAAAACAACATCGATCTGTACGCTTGAGTAAGCTTGAATGCGCCACGAATGTGCTTTGCTTGCTTTGCCTGTTCACCTTTTTTTGCTTCTTTTGGTTTGACTATAACATTGTTTCATTAGAAAAATATACGATACATTCACTGAACGTACATACACGCACCGCACGCGTCAAATTTTCCCTCCAAAAGGTGTGTATGTGTGCTTCGTTTATGTGCGTTTCGTGAATGCATAATACATTTTACAACTTAAATACGATTATCCATATATTCTCAAATATAGGTTAAATTGATTGATTAAATTGATTAGTTTTAAGCACAATTAGATTTCATTTATTAAACTTAGTTCGGCTAAATATGAATTAAGGTTTGTTTTGGTTTTTCTTCTCTCTTCCTTTCTCCTCCTTCGTCTAGCGCTCCTCTCAGCGAAAAAACGAAAAACCCACCGATGGACAAAGAAGACAAAAACACGGAAAAAGTGAAAAAGTCACAGAATAAAAATTTTACTACAAGATATCATCTTCCCTACGTGTCTCGATCACTCTTTCTCTTTTACTTTTTTTAGATTTTCTTCTTCTCTTGCTTTCCCTGTGTCCAACCACCCGCTCCCCAACCACCAGATTTTCTTTCTATTATCCCTTCGCCCTAATAGGGTGGGAGTCTGAGGGTGATAATTTGGTTTTGCACGCGTTTTCCGCGCGTTTTCACGCGTTTTCATGCGTATTTTTCGCGTCCATGCCGCAACATAAGGCCCATGCTTAAAGGACCATGGTGTGCATTTGCAGTAACGTCGATCCGGGTTTTTGGGATTTGGAATTTTTCTATCAGCCCACTGCTGTGCCATCGCCTGAAACGAATGTCAATTAGATAAGCCTCCTCGGCGGTGTGGTTTCGCGACCTTCTAGTCACGCACCTTTGCCCCTTTCTCCAGCTCTACCATCACACCATTCATGCTAGGAATAACATAAATCTAAATCATCGAACATCTTAGTTAACTTATTTAATCCTATAAACGCCAGAGCCCTCGGAGGCCCGGTGCAAGGAGCATAAAGCCCCGAGCCACCAACTCCGCACGTAATGCTGGAAAATGAAGCTATCCCGTGCTCGGCGCGAAGGTTTTGGAAAATATTACTATTCATAATGTTTCATTTTTTTCTTCTTTTATATAAATAGGGATAATACGTTACAATTATTCGATTAATTAGAATTAAATGGCTAAGGTTGAAAGAAATTACTCTGGAACGAAACATTCCGTATCCTTGTAGCGTACAGTGTAATTTCCAAACCCTTTTTTCGCCCCTAGCGCTGTGCTTTTGACTGACTCTTTCTCTCTCTCTCTCGCTGTCTCGTGCGTCGTAGCTCTGGGGAACAAGCTGAGATCAAGAAATGCGTGTTTGTCGTGTGCTTGTCACATGCCGGGGCCCTTAACGGTTTGCCGGTACATTTGAGAATAATCATAATATGAATCATTGTAATGATAATGCAAGAAATACTGGCGTATTAGTGAGTACGTACATGAAATAAGATTAGAAATGGTTTAAGGATGAGGAAAAATGAGAGTCACGATCATTTTGTGGGACCACGTGTGGTTCCGCTTCTGCTCGTCCTTTGTTCATCGCCATTTTGGCGCCCGTTCCCACCCCGATTTGCCTTGTTTGTTCTCTCCCTTTGGGCCGCAGAAGGGCCCGCTCGGTACTTGATCGCTTACTCACACACAAAACGCTCCTCTGCAGCCGAATGTCGGTCTACAGGAACGTTTGCATGGCTCAAATGCAGCGAAAAAGCCAGAACCAGCCGAGCTTATTAACATTGTAGTGCTTTGGTAGATAAATACGTAAATAAAGTCATAAATACTCATCGATAAATAGGTAAGCTTACGGGTGACAAATTAAAGCCAAAAAAAAAAACGTAAAAATAAGCGTCCACGAGAACGACTCGCAAGGAACAATTCGGTAACCGAACGAAAATACGACTATCGTCACGACTAGTGACCCGATCCGGGTAGGGTTCTACCCCCGCTTTTCACATCGAAGAGCGCATCCTTTTTCCGTGGCAGGGATTTCACTAAACTATATATTATTAATTCACAGTTCTCCTCGAATGCCGCCGGCTTAGATTGATTATTATTGCACATACACATTGTTCTAGACTTGCTCGATATACACTGCGGTGCGGTGGCGGCGGCAGTGGTGGTTTTGCGACGAAAGCCCGCCGCGTGTCCACCCCTTCCTCCATGGCCGCGATATTTTTTGCTTTTTTCTCTCTCATCCACCCATCCTCTCATCGTCTTCTAACTGCTTTTACAGCCAAGATTGTTACTAATTGTTAGCCATTAGCTAGCGCGCTCGCGCACGCGTCGATCTCAGGGTATTTTTCGTCTTGCTCTTCCCGGCCGTGTCCCTTTCTAAAATACATTCTTTACATTTAATATATTTTCTTTACAAAGATTATTTGAGCATTTCGGGCAATTTGACTCTAATTTATCAATTTCACTAGGTGCCACGGGAAAAGGACACACCACTCGGGGTAGAGAGCGCCGGTGTCTGTGTGTGCGTGTGCGTATGTGTACCGGGCCACGTGGGTGGCGGTTCTGTTTTTGAGCAGAAGCGCTCGAATATTTTGTGCACCTGCCACGGGGGCGAAGTGATCGTTATTGCACCAATTATTGGACATCCTTTGCAGGTGTCAACGAACCGAACGGATCGCGTGTATCCTGCCCAATGGAAAACCTACAAACGTGTGTAGGAAAATGACACCCAGGGAGGCACCTTTCGTTGGCTTAAGTAGTATCCAGCTTCTGCAAGCTTTTTGTGCGTGTTTCTTCTCTCGGTACCTCCTCTGTGCGTAATTTTGGTAGCCTTTTTCCATAAAAAAACACACACACACGATCCTCTCAACCAAACACATACACACACACACATCCACACATAAACCCGACCACTTCACGTCGTTGGCGCTCCAAGCGCAGGGGAGTAAATAAAATAAAATAAAAAATCTGGTAAAAAATCTACAGAAAAAAAGAAAGAAAAAAAGCATATAAATTAAAAGGGCGTCAAAGCCAACGAATGCGAATGTTCGCGCATTCCGCGTCCTCTCTCTCTCTCTCTCTCTCTTTCTCTCTCTCACGCTCTTACCACGCCCGGGTCACGATCGGGTTGATATAACGGTTTTTAAAGAAACTTAAAATTTTTCCCATTTTTAATTGGCCTTCGACTTGGTGTTGTTGGTCTTGAAGCTAACCTGCAGGACGCGGTTGCCCAGCGTGTAGCCGTTGAGCGATTGGACGGCGACGACGGCCTCGTCGTAGTTGGTCATCGTGACAAACCCGAAGCCTTTGCACTTGTTGGTTTGCAGGTCCTTGATCACCTTCACGCTCTGCACCGCACCGAACGGTCCGAACAGCTGCCAAAGCACGTTCTCCTCTGTCTCTGGTGCGAGGTTGTAGACGAAAATGCACCAGCCGGAACCGTTGATTGCGTTTGCGGATAATACTGAGCTGCCGAGGTCGCCCGTCAACGGCGAGTAGCGGCTGAAGTTCGACGGTAGGCTTCACGGAGGAGATAGGGAGAAAGAGAGAGACAGAGAGAGAGAGAGAGAGGTAAAGGTGTGTGTTAGTGTACAGAGTGTCTGTAGGTCTGTAGATCAGAGGGCTTCTCAAAAGTTGTACGCGACAATTCTTCGAGGACTCTTTTCAGACGACGATCGATTGGTTGATGGACGTTCACCTCTCAGTTGATCGAGCCCGTTTGTTGGACGGTGTGATTGATTAGCGGTGTTGATAGACGCCGATCGTTCGGATGTTTGAGCCCCGTTTAGCGCTGTCAACCTCCGGTACTACACTCACCTGAATCGACCGCTGAGCGGATGTATCGGTCCCGGTGGGAAACGGCGCAGGTTCGGTGTTGGTGTTAGGTACGCCGCTAATGGCGGAATCGCCTTGTTGATGTTATTGCTAGGATTGTTGGCGAACTTCACCGTGATAGGTTCCGAGGCGCCCTTTGGAGTGGTACCATTCAACTGCTGGATCGCACGTTCCGCCTCCGAACGCTGATCGAACCGGATGAAGCCGACACCCTTCGATAGGCCGGTTATGTTATCACATAGTATGCGGGAGGTGATGATCTGCCCGTACGCGTTGAACAGGTTCTCGAGGTCCTGCTGCGTCATGCTCTTCGACAACCCAGACACGTACAGGTTGGCACCCTTGATGGCGTCCGAGCTGGGGCGTGCGAATGACACCTTGATCGTTTTATTTTGCAGTCGCAGCCCGTTGAACGTGTTGATCGCCTTCTCAGCGTCCTCTGGCCGGTGGTAGTTGACGAACCCATATCCCAGGCTCTGTCCTGTTGGAGGTTGAAGGTGTTCAATTAGTCTCATGCAAAAAAAGGAGACCTATTACAAGCGCACCAAACGTACCTGTGACCTTGTCGCGGATCAACTTGCAGCTCTCGACGTCACCGATGCTGGAGAACAGCGACTTCACCTCCTCCTGGGTCATAGTCTGCGGCAGGTAGTTGACGATCAGGTTCGTCTTGCTATCCTCCTGACCGCTGCCAATCGAACCCGATCGCCCATTCTGCTGCACCGTTTCTAGCCCGTTTGAGATCATGCTGGCGCCGGTCTCTGCGCTGCTACGTGGAGTTTCGCTAATCTTAAAGATGGATGGATTCTCTGTTGCTTTATTTGTCCGCCTTCGACGCCGTCGTCGCCGTTGCTACTACTGCTGCTGCTGCTGCTGTTGCTGCTGTTGCTCCTCAACCTAATCTCGTACTGCTCTAATAATGATCAACCGTCGCGTTGCTTTTCCGTTGCGTTTTAAAACCGTTTCGTTTCGTTAATTTAGTTGCTAGTAGCTGGTTGGTGTGAGTATGTATGTGCGTGTGTATCAGGTCCAAGGGAACCGTTGGTTGAGGGGGGAGGGGGGGCTGTTGGTGGCTGTTCGCTAATTCCTTCTGTCTTTAGTGTTCTCTCTCTATCGCGGATCAAACCGCAAATTGCTAGCTATATGTTAAATGTACTGCGTTTTGTTGTTGTTGTTGCGCCTAATTAATACACTTGCCGACCGTCAGAGGTCGCTCGTCGAAAAAATGGGGGACTAAGAACAGGCTCGAAGCGCTTTGCACTTTCGTAGTAAAAATTTGCTCAAACAGCCTCGCACACGGGCTTTTTCCGGTATTTTTCCCGATCCAGTTGGGTTTATCGTTTTCACGCCCGCTCTAAGCGAGGGAGTTTGCCGTTTGTTTGTTTGTTTTTTGGTTTTTAATAAAATGCTTCGCTTTTCCTCGTCGCTTGATTTTTCCTTGCAGCTTTTGCTTTCTCTCCGCTTCGTTCTCGTTGTCACTCGCGCTCGTCCTGATTTCGTTGCTTGCGTTCACGTCGGGAAACTCTCGGTGCTAGTTATTTCGCACAGCGGGTTCGTTCGCTGTCGTTTGGCGGGATGCTGGATGTGTACAAAAATGGAACCCTCGTCTAAACGGACTTTCGACAGTCGGGTTGGGCTGATCAGGGTTGCTGTTGTCGATTTAAATTTCACTCTTAGTTTGTTTGAATGCTAATGTTGATTGTCGTACAGCTGGCTTCGTGACTTTATGTGCGTGTGTCGCCGGGAGTACACTGTCTGAGGGGTTGGGGGTGGGAGGGTTGGGGTGGCCCGTCAGGTGGGAGCACTGAACCCTCTTCTTACCACGTCCACTCGTCACTAGTGGCGAGTGCTTTTCCTGCTGTTAAGGTACGATAGTAGGTACGGCTCTCTCTCTCTCTCTCTCTCTCTCTCTCTCTCTCTCTCTCTCTCTCAATTTCTCTCTTTCTCTCTCTTGGCTGCGCTTCCTTCCTAGGGCGTGCCACTGGAAGTCGAAGGTTGGGCCCTACCGGCGTGAATCCGGTGTGCCACGTGGAAGGGAATATTCTGGTTTGCCGGGTTTTCTTTTGCACTAGCGATTCGACAGATTCGACGATCCTACGCGCCCCGAGGGGGCTCGATTTTTCCGTGTCAGTTGTCAGGAATACACACACACACACACACACTAGCCACTGCACGGGACCGGTCGCTTTAATACTTTGCTGTTGCTCCGTTCGATTATATAATTAATCTTTACTAGGATAATTTTGTAAATAGGAAGCAATTGATCTTTTTCACTGTTTTCCTTTGTCCTGGTTTCCTATGTAAATATGGTTTGTCTTGTTCGCGTTTCGCTCGCTCGATCTATCTCTCTCTATCTCTCTTTCTCTCTCTCTTTCGCTGCTTTGACGAGCCCCGCGGCGCGTTACAGCTCTCTTGTTGTGTATATATGTCGAGGAAATACGTCGATGTAAGTCAAATCTCTGGTATCTGGAAGTAGACGATCGAGAGACGGTTAGTGAGAATCGCGAATAAAAAAATCTCCGCTTCCGACTCGATCCTTTGCAAACGGGCAGCTATGGGTCTCCTGCAAATCTAGAGCCATCTTGGTCCCGCCCGGAATCGATCGAAAACGTACTACGAAAACAGGTATGTGCGACAGTTTTCCACGCGCGGTCGATGTACCGGATCTCGGATGTGTGAAAGGGGTTGTTTCGCATCCCCTTTTTGCGGACGCCCAGTGCGCACTCGCGACCGTCAGGATAGCACGGGGAAAACGCCTGCCGTGAGTTTTTCTCGCGCTGCCGCACAATTTCACTAACACGAGATTGCGGACACACATTCACTGCCGGCGAGGCTCAAAACCAATCGAGCTTTTCTTTTTTTTTACCTCAGAACATACCCGTGTGTACACTTCTCGCGAGGTTGAGGTTGACAGACGCGCTTTCGGGGATAGTTTGCAATGGTTTTTCTTAATTTTTGTTTTTTTTCCCGTTTGCTCGAAACTACCATCCACCCGGCTCGAGCACGGAGCGACGGCAGAAGCACTCGTTCACGGACTCGACGCTCGACTATGTCCTTAGCGGGACGCGATAAGGACACGGACACGGGCTCGCTCGCGGCTCGCTTGCTCATGTGTGCGTGCGACCGGATATAGCTCCATTGGCCGTTACGCTCTCCCGGTGAGAGAAAATGAGCTGGTGTGAGCGAAGCGATAAGGCTCGTGAGGTGCTAGGACGACAAAAGGATACCTCGATCTGTCATCTGTCGAGAGAGGAGTAAAGTTCTCACGAATGAGAGCGAGCAAACAATGGCGAAAAGGAGCGAGAGCCTACGCGTGTCGCCCGGAAAATGCCGGCCTGTAGCACGCGTACACGCACACACCCCTACACCGTACAATACGTACGTTAATCCGGGTTTTCGGGTTCGCTTGTGTGTGTGTGTGTCGTGTCCTTACGATACGCGAAACAGAACAAGCGCGGAGTGCAAAGAGAGAGCGAACGTTGAAATGAAAAGGGAAAGTTGCGTCCGCGCCCGAATGTATGCAATACTCACTACACCACTCCGGATGCGAAGCAGAGATTTATCCTCGGCGCAGAGGCAAGAGGGCACGCGGAAAACTGTGCGTTGCGTGCGTTGACCGGGAGATGGCCAGGCAATGGGTATTGCAACCCGTGCCGCACGTTGTTAATTATAGGGTGAGCAGGCGACTACGTTCACGTGCGCTAGTTCGCGTAAGCTGAATGAAGCAATAGTAACCGAGCGTTACGGTAATCGTTTCCACCGGTTTTTGGTTTGCTGGCAATGGCCGAATGAATGAGTCTTGCTGCTGGGGCTGAAACTGAGCGATTTCCCGAGAGTCTTGTCACTTGTGATGTCAATTTGTGCCTTCCCGAAAGGATTCACGGAAAAAGGACACTCCGCGTGGGGAGTTACTTCAGTTGAAGGAATCGTTTGACGCTTTTTACGGTTGGGTGGAATGCTCTCGAATGCTTAGGAAATTATACATCCCAAAACCTCTTCAAACTTCTATTATATGGTGAAAATTGTTCCCAGCCTTCCGATAGGTCGAAATCTAACAATTGCTCGAAAAAGAATACAAGCGAAACAAGTTACATAATTTAGATTTTATATTTCGTAGTAGTGAGGTGGCGGTTTTGATTAGCGAAGATAATTGCCTATCCTCGTGATCAAGGAAACGCCCTGTATTTTCCTTCGTACTGGGTGGAATATAATAAATTATGCAATTCATTGCCCTGTCTTGGTGTTTGTGTGTGTGTGATACAGTACTACAGTGCTACAGTTACCACCTTCGCTTTGCGTTTTCCCAGAGCACTGCTTGCTGCGCGAGTGCGTCGACACTTGAGAACGGGGACGGAGAAAAAACATACCAAAAAACCTCACACTCCACCACACACATACACATACATATATATATATATATATATATATATATATATATATATATATATATATATATATATATATATATATATACATATATATATATATTTAGCTACATGCACGCGAGGTGTAGTTCGCTCTCATTCAACACTCAGGCAGCCGGGATGCGGGAAATTCTCTTCGAAACGTTCTACAGAAAATATGAAGGCGCTGTTTAAAGAGCCGCGCCTGGGATCCTGCGTACGCCGTGGCAAAGGACGAGCCACATATACACTGGCTTTAGTGTGAACAGGCGCATACCCACACACACACACACAGCCATTTGCCAACACCCACAAGCTCTCGTGAGGCTCGAGAGTGTGCGTCGCGTGTCTGCCACTTCCGCCCTAGCTCCAAACGTTCTTTAGCAGGGTTCGAGATAGGGCCGTAAGGACCCTCATGAAGGGCTGCGAGTAGCTGCTTTAGGTTCCCGTTCACACTACTGTCAGCAGTAGCTAGCGCTCTTCGGAGTGTCTAGACGCAAAGGGCCGCTTCATGGCTTGACCTATTTCTTTTTGCCTGGGGATCGGTTTCCCTGAGCTGGGAGCTAACATCCCTATGGTGAGCGGTGATCCTTGCGAAGGACTGGACCGTGTTCTCGCACATATAAGACCCCCTTCTAGAATGCCCCTTGTTTGCTTGAAAAAATAATACCGCAAGGATGTGGGCGTATACGCTGGCAAAGGTGGCAGTGTTTTAATTAGAACACCCTTCGGATCGGAGGGCTTGACTGTAATGTGTTACACCGTGTTACAAAACGGACCTTTGCCACGCAATCTAGCCATAAATTTCCTCAAGACATTAGCCTTCCCGACACCTGCTTGCTGAATGAGGGGCCCTTTTGCCCTGGGGTTTGCTGATTCGCGGTTGTTAGCAGTTTGTTAACTTCAAACGAGAGGTTTTGTGCTGCGCCAAAGTGATTCTACAGCACCTTGGACGATGGGGATTGTTAAATGGAATAAAGTACGAACTACGATCCCGTTCGAAAGGAGCTGTTACTTCTTCTAGAATGCCCACCGTACGCATCAAATGCAAGTAAAGATTGTATTCAGGCGTAGTTCAGGGAACATTGACATCTTATCGATGTAAAATCCCGAGGAGTAAACGCTGACCACCATCTATTCGAGCTCATCATCTGCCAACGTGCTCTTCTAAACAATCGTCATTCATCCGCAACAAGGATGCAGTTCAAATACGCCCTTTGGTTTTCCCTCAGCTCGTGAGGACACGTGTTGTGTCACGGGACGATGCCTGCTTCTGGAGCCAATTGCCGCATGTGCGCGTGCCCGGCCCTTTCACGGCTTGCATATCCCTTTTCTCTTGTTCGTCCTCCACCCGCGCGGCTGCTAACCGGTGAGCTCTTTAAAGCAGGGAGTACAAGGGAAGCGTATTGGTATTGGTGTGTTGGGCGCGCCGGGCTCGAGCTAGCTGCCAGGACACGAACGTGAGCCCTGTGTGTGTCCTGTGGTTTCTGGTTGGCTGGTTTTTCTGCTCATAGGCCGCATCACTGCCCTCGGGGGAGAAAAGAGCGAATAAAAAAAAAACACGCACACGGAAACTGCCTCGAAGGCTCCGGTGTCCGGTTGGATGGGACCAGTTTTTCCAGCTTTTTCTTTTTCACCCTTCTCGCCTATTCTCAGCACTACACTACTACCCCGTCGCGGGGGAAAAAAAGGGTAACACACGCACGAATACGTGCCCCTATCGTTTCATCCCCTTTCGTTACAACCCCTGAGAGCGCTACTGCATGTCTCGCTACTGCACCATTCTCGAGAGTCCTCGAGGTCGCTGACACTTACCAAAAAGTTGTCTTAACAGTAAAACGGCGCAGAACACCGGCCTACGAGTGGGTGGTTGCTCGCTCGATCCACTTTTCCGGGCAGGCAGGGAAGGCTTTTTAATTTTTCAGTTTTTCTTTGCTGTCGGGCACTTTGTAATGTCTAAAAACTGCTCACCATCGACGCGTCGCAACCGCAAAACCGGCAGACGCGAAAGTGCATCCAAAAACAGGTTCACAAAGATGTAAACGTAGAGAGAGGGCGGTATGACCGGGAGGGGAAGAGAGAGAAGGGGATTTTTCCTTATCACCTAAGCCGTGCCCGTACGAAAGGCTCACGCTGCCGCGCCGTGAAGGATAAAATCAGACTGTTCGATTTCGCTCCACAGACGGCGACTCTCGATTCGGCAGGAGGCTCACGAGCTAAGGACTTCCTGCAGTCTGCAGTAGTTGGGCTTGAAGCTAGGCTTTTCCCGTTTCTCTCTCTCTCGGCGTTGGAGTTTCTCTCAAAAATTTCCCACTAGCTGGGCACTTCCATCGAAACTCTCTCTCACACGCACGCATACACATTGAAAAACCACTCCTGGAAGCACTTTTTCGGCAGGTCCTTTGGCTGGAAGGATCGCTTGTTTACTGCCGCTGCGTTGCGCCTGCCCGCACGTTACGCTGGTGTGCGCTTGTTCGTGACAAAACACGCAATTGGCTCACGTTTCGTGGTTCCGGGGGCATATCCTTGCAATCACCCACCAACTTCCATCCCCCATTATGTGTGGTTCGGTCGTTTGCCGGCGATTTTGCGAGTGGCGCTCGCGTCAATCGGCATCCCGCTCGATGCGCATTCGTCAGAAGAGAGGGGTGGGAGGGGGAAGATGAGGTCCTGACACTCTGGGATCAGGATCCACCATTGATGCTGAGTATAGCTCGGATATATTATTTCGATCGATTCGTGCCGAGACGATCTCAGGGGGCTGTCTCGTTCTCGCGCACCGAAGAAGGTTCTAAGTAAACGACCCGCAGCTCGTTTTGTTTTCCTTAGTTACTCCCCCATCTCTCCCCCCAACCCTCCTATCAAGGACCTCAACAAGCAAGCAAGGAATCCCGGGCTTAACCTCAAATTCATCGTGAGAAAATACCACCCACAAAAGCACACTAGCGCCCTCTAACTAACCGGGGGCGTTAACCAACCCAAAGCCCTGTTCTCGACGCAAGGATATTCCGAGCCGTGGTTCCCAATGCAAGGACACTCCCACCCATGTAACAAAATGTAACCATAGCCATACTTACAGCCTGCAATGCCTGTCGGATGGGAATTTCCGGTGCTGCAACCGGATGGTGGGAGGATGAAGTCCCGAACCAGGATTTTTCAGACTAGCTTCTGCTCCTGCGGTCACACAGCATCACACAACGGCACACCCAAGGCGTACGCTCGACGCGATACACCTGCACAATATGCACATTCACCTTTTTTTCTCCCTCTGCCAGGGCGTTGGTGGGCAGCTCGTAGATCCGGCTGTTTGCTGAGACCCGTTTTCGGTCGCTTTTTCCCGGCTACGGCTAACGAGTCGAAAATGCTGCTTTACTTCCCGGGTTCGGGGAGATTGCCTATTTTTTCAATGCTTTTCTGCTGCCGCCGGTTGATAGGAAGCTTGTTGTATTCGATATCAATCAAATATTGCACAAAATCAAAAACGAAATCAAGATGATGTACGAACGGACGAAAAATGAACCTGTCTAGCACGGGAAAATATACACTGGATTGAAGTCGACGCGAGCAGCGAATCGTGAGCCCAGGCGGCTTCACCGAACGGGCAGGTTGCTGCTGATACCAATACCAGGATGGTTGCACGAACACTAGCGAAGTGTGCTCGTGTAGTTGTATTAGAGCCCACACAACCCCCCCAATTTTCCCTGGCCCGGGTGGCTCGCAAGGAGCACGACCGATTTGCTCATACACCGTTAATATCCTTTCATTTTTTCCCTCATTTTACTCAGAGCCGTTTTCGTTTCATTAGATCCGGCTGGGCGGTTTTGTAGGTTTACTAACAAAGATTATTTGTTCCTTAACGCTAGCGTTATGTTACATCCCCGGTAGCATGAGGAGAATCCTTTCGCCATGGAAAAAAAGGGAAGTTCAAAAAAATCCTCCCACCCGATTTGCTCCTTGCACCAGCAGCGTTTAGTTGGTGTGCGATCGGGGTTGTTGGGAGCGATTTTTGATGCTGTACGTCACACCACCACGGCAAGGGTTTATCGAGATAAACGATCTAACACCGTGCGAGCGTGAACGAGCGAGCTGTACGAAACGTGTGCGCGGGCGCGCTTGCGAGTCCTGGCAGGCGTTTGTGGGCGCACAACTACAACCGTGGCTCGTGAAAGGCTCGCGCGTTGGCGTGAGGGTACCGGCGAAGGACACGCGCAAGCGTACACGCGGCAGCCACCAGTTCGCTTGACCGTTCACCGAGACCGAGGGTCCGCTGGTGAGAATGCGAGTGGGTAATAATCTCCCCGTGCCTGCCACGAGCAGCGCTTTCCCAGACTTTCCGGCAACCGGAAAAAAAAAGCTCCCGGGAAGCGAACGAAGGGCTGCTTGCTTGGTGTCGCAGAATAGGGCCAGTTGGGTGTGTCTCCGCGACCACGAACTTTGGCTTGTGGAGTTCTTTTACCGAATAGGGATGCTGGCTGGTGTAGGGCGAAAAAGACCAACCGCATCTTCACGCCAGGAAACCGAGAGATGCATCCTTTCCCCGTGAAGCTGAGCGCTCGTTTTATGATGGGAACTAATTGCATGATTTACTGGCGTAATGAATTTTACTGACTCGCCTTGGGTTGGGAAAATGTCATTCTGAGCATTTGCTGAGTTGAAGCAGCGAATGAGTTGTTGAATTCTACTGCCTTTTCTTTGAGCATTTGGGAAATATTTCCGAGTTTGCCATGAGAAATAACCCGAAATTTAGCATATGGCTTGCAACACTATTGCTCGCAATGAGGCATGTTTCTATCAACAACGCCACCTCACCAGCCCTGTTTGAGGCACTTCCGGTGCAGCTAATCATCGTCGTTTTGCCGGGTTGCTAGGATGCCCACCTCCCCATGGATGTAAATTGCATTTTGCCGCGTTCGGTATTGTTTTTCCGGAGCGAGATGGTTATCGATTCCGCGCCTAGCTGCACGATGCCCGTATCCTTTCGTTGTGGTGGAAAATTTCAAGCGAAATCACAACGCGGTAGAGCCTTCGATGTTGGTTTTTTTTTATGAAGCAACAAGGAAGTAGCTCGTTGCGAAAATTAAAAAGGGCAATTGTATTTATTAACCACGCTTCCGGTTCGATAAAAATTACAAGGTATTTTTTAATTTTCCATTAAATATAGAGTAAAGGGTTCATACATGATGCTTCATATAACGTCAAACAACAATGCTTCGGAGTACTTCAATAAGTAATAGTTCATAAAATACCGTCTATAACATCCCACATAAGTACGCCAAAATACAGTTACATTTTATATCAATTTATTTGTATACACGGATATCAAAATAGCACACGTTCATAAGGTAGAAGACATTGAGGTATACATCCTTACCGATACAAGGTATAAGAGCGAAAGAGTGATTTGAACATGCTCGTTAATCTCGGCCGCCTTTGTTCTCGATGAATTGTCATTTACGTTGAGTTTCGAGATTCGATGGGTTGGTTTTTGTGAATGGGCTGGAATCGTGCTACGTCAGGATTCGAAGGCGAACCGATGCGAGCTTCAGCTCAACGTGCTTACGTTGTACGCAATGTTGTGTGCAAGCACGTAACAATCCTGACGCAGGCACTCACCCTGGTGGGAAATCGGCGCACATAGCTTCAAATGTTCTGGATGATGAAAAGCAATTGTTTGGACGGCGACGAGCAATTGCTAGGGTCACTTCTAACGTTATCAAATTGGTGTACAAAAAGCGTACTGTCGACGCACAATTGGCATTAAAATGCCAAATCGTCTGACATTGAACGAACTAAGCCCTAAGAGCCAATGAAGCCGACTGTCGTAACATACATTCAATGAGGTGCGGGTTTGGGTTAACGGTTGGTAATGAATAGCATAATGTATGAGATTACGGAATATCATAGCTCGTTGGTGTGTTGCAGAAGCTGCATTGGCGCGTCTTCAGAAAGACCAGGAGAACTTAATCACGGAACGTGAAAATGGCGTCGAAAAAGAACAGCACACCGTTGACAATCGCCAACGAACCCTTTGAGATGGCGATCTTCTTCGTGTCGGTGCTCCACGCGTTTTCCCACTCCTTCAGGATCAGCACACCTGACGCGATGAACATGGCGCACCCGATCAGGCTGAAGAACATATCCAGCTTCTTGTTGATCGGATTGCTCAGCAGGTAGCCTGCAGGTAAAGGCGGAAGATTGACGAATAAGGAGGGAAAAATAACGATGACGAAGAGCGATGAAACGAGGGCAGCACGGTGAAGGCTTACCAGCGAAAAGCGCGATCAGGATCACGCTGAAACCGACGAATGAGCCAGCTGTGAGTAACTTGGTGATGTCATCGCGCTCGCCAAGACTTTTGTAGTGCAAGATCACACAGATGATTGCCAGTGCCTGGAGTGGAAGCGATGCCGTGCGGTGGAAAAAGATTAAAAAATAAATAAATCGACGAACATGTACAGTATAGTGGTTTCTTATCGTTCAATTTGAGTCTCTGAGGTCGACCTACTCGAGCGAGAACAGCACTAGCAGGTTCTTTTTGAACAAGGCAACAGCCGGAACATGTGTTGCCAGCTCTGGATAGTATTTTTAGCTACCATCATACCGAGAGCGACTACAAACGCTGCAGGAATTTACCAATGTTGACTCTCGAGACGTTTACTGGATGAGCATTGTGTTCGTGTGAAGCACAAGGCCCCACCCTAGTTGCAATTCCAGCAGCTTAGCAAGAGCACGAGCCAAACAGCACACGCGAATGCACGCGAAACGATGAGCCAAAGGTTGTGTAGTGATTTTTAAAACACCTTACGCCCTTCGCGACGTCGTGAACTGGGTCAAGTTGAACCAGTTCTCGCGACGAAGGCGATGCGCACGCTGATCGGAATGTTTCCATTTCAGACGAGAGCACGTGTTGGAGTTCCATCGGTGATCCATGCCGAAGGGATCGCAAACTTATGCAATAAAAAAAAAACAAACAAACAACATCAACTCGAAGGCTGTATCACCCCAGATCGGATCTCGCCGGGGGCTATTGACGAATCACTGAGAATAGAAAAAAAACCTCAACAAAACTGTGACTCGCTGTTTACCAGGCGCCTAGCATCTCCGGTATCATTTTCAGTGCAAACATTAATCATTCGTAAGCGCGCAGAGTGTGGTTGGTGGCCAATTATTTTAAGCGCGATTCCGATGCTGATGTCATCAGCTCTTCCGTGCCCAGTTCGGTGCGGATAAACTCCATCAACTCGTGCCGATTACGTGCTTTATTTCCGGGTGTCAGTCAATCGCATCCGTCCATTTAATTAGGTTTTAATAACGTTAAAGCTCGATCGCTAGCTGGATGGGGATTCTGTCATTCGATTCGTCCCCGAATCAACCCGAGTCGTTGAGCCACGGGTAAATAGAAGCGTAACGTAAACATTACACATAAATAGAAATTCATCACAAAACACACCTACTGTCTGGGTGCGGTTTAGTTTTATAGCTTTAGCGCTGCACCTAGCGAGGAGATGGGGTTTTATTTAATCTTTTACATTGTCCGTGAATCACCATCGAACCGAAACAAGTTGTTCATGAGCAAAATAAGCGGTTGATGTACGCTAGTTGTAAACGAATAGCAGACACGCAGCTCGTGATTGTTAATCACTCTTCTCTGTTCCTGCACAAAACGGTGTCAGAGGTGAACACATAAATTCAAGATAAGAGGATGCTGTTTTTGCACACAGGGATAGCTTGGGTTCACTAAGACGCACAAGATCTTCTTAATAAAAAACCACTTAAAGGTCATCAACCTGACACTTAAACGTGGACAAGAAACACGTGTTCCGACTTACCAACTCCAGGAACTTCGCGATGGATAATCGACTGACTGCCATTGCGAGACGCTTTGGTTGAGTGGACGTAGATGTAGTTGAACGATGAGCAAAACTGCGTCAGCAAGGTGCTTCTACAACTGAACCGTTTGGTTGGGCGTTTCGATTGCAACTGCGATCTGTTACCCTGGCGCGAGTTCTACCAGACAGCGGTACGTTGCCGCAACATCGAGCAAATGCGTGTTGGCGAACACACGATGATGTCATCGCCAACGGACGCCGGCGCGAAGACGCACAAAACCGTGTAATATATTTACCATTCCTTACTACCCAACCCGCTTCAACGCTCGATATAGCGATGGCCGGGCTTCCGATGTCGTTATTGTCGTTGGGTTTCCGTTTTCCCATCCGACCCGAAATCTACGCACCATATACATTAGCTTGCTGGCCATATTCTCATCAAGGTTCCTTTCGTTTGGTAGAATGTTAGGTAGCGTGGCTTCTAAGCAATGGAGCACGTAGAACACACCACGAATAACCGCGTGTTGCATCAGAGATGAGCTCATCAGGTGTTTTGTCTTGGATAGCATTTGATGACAGCATCGTTTCGCAGTAGAGAGAATGTGGGATGGAATGGGGTTTGGAGAAATATAAAGGGTGTGTTTTTGCGCCGTCGTTTATCCCAAAGAGATCCGAGCGCATGCGAGTTTGTTTGGCCAACAAAGGGGAAACATTTTGCAAATCAACTGATGCCAGCATTCGTTTAACATAATATTCTCAATGCGCGAGAACAAAGAACCACCAAAACAAGTGCGAATATTAGCACCATCTGGTGTAAAAGCTGCGTCTTTTACGACGCTTAAAGCTTTATGAAACGAAGCTCGCACAGAGGGCGCTCATATACCGTGTACATAAGCTGCTGCACCAGCTTTATTGAGGTCTCATTGGAGTCCGTCAATCGCGAGCTGTGGCGATGAAGCATTTCATCATCTCATGCCGATGCTTACGTTCTGCGATGTTGCGTGAACGTAGCATAGAAAGTAGGTCGATCTGAGATATCGATTAAAAGGTTATAGCGGTCACCGAGACCCATCGTCTTATAACCTTCTTTGTCTATATTTTATCTATTTTTCCAAAAGAAACACAACATCATCGCTTGCTACGAGAAAAATGTTGAAAAAGGTGCCCCAACAATGAATCAATACAACAGCTTATATATTGTTTTTTTTTTCGTTTTGAATTCCATACATTTTGTGTGAGCATTCAACGTAAAACAAACCGCAAAAAGATAGCAGGAGATGCGTGTTTCAACAGCAAAATGACCACGTCTAGCACAAATCGAGATCGACGCAAAACATCGACACGACAACACTTGAGATTGCAGCACCTCGTGAAGCCGGAAGGCTGATCTTGAACCGCGGCGTTCGCGAGCAATTGAACGGCAGAATTGGCCTGAAAACCTCGCCCCATGATGCTCCAGTGGTTGTACGAGTGATGAAGAAAGCAGCGAAAGTAAAAAAGGGTTGCCGAAACGCCCTTGCCAGAGCACTTCAACGGATCAGCAGCACACGGAAGTTATTTTTCGATACCATTAACCCCGGTCGGATGTTTCGTCAGCATTAATGCGGCGTGGATCGAATGCTGCATGTGTAAGCCACTACACCTTCTGGAAGGCGTGTTACTCAACGCATTGTTGAGCTAGATCTGGGATGGCAGGTCCAACATCACGCTTGAAGTGTGCATTTTCCGGAGTTCGTCCTGTGTCTGCCAGTTTGGTGGGAAGTATTCACGGCAACAGTTGGTTTTCGGTTCGTCTCCGTGTTTGATTCGTGTACTTCGCGGTTTCAAAGGTGTGGTTTAGGTACAGTGAGGTCTAAAGGGTGTTGTGACATAAGTGTAATGTCAGATCACGCGGTTGTGCCTCCTCCGAGGATGAATCATAATCCACTCCCGCCAGGCATTCAACCAATCACACCACGAGAATATCGTCCTCCATTGTCGATCATCAAATTTCTTGAGCTGGTAATATCCGAACAAGTGTTATAAATCGAAAGAAACGTTCATGCAATCAACCTAACACCAGTGTTAACCATTTCCCTTCGATCTTCGCAGTCGTTGGCGGTTGCTTGCACCACGCTGCATTATTACAGCTTCGATGATGGCGATCTGGTGACGGGTTTTTTGGCCACCGGTACCTTTTGTGGGTTCATAGTGATATTGATCACAATAATGGCAGGTAGGTTGGCAAGACAAGCGCACTGAAATGCAACAGTCAACCATTCTAAATCCTCCACAACGTACAGGCTACCTGATGAAAGCCCATCTACATCGTCGGTTGAGCATCTTCTACAGCTTGCTAGGATGCGGTTGCTTCCTTACATCTGGTGTGTTCATCATCGAAGCCTGGGAGCACGCTTTTCGCACACGAACGCGTGATCTCGCCATCACCAAGGGATCGATATCGGTCATCAACGGGGTGATCTTCCTGATGGATACCATCTTTACCTTTCGTGAGCGAAAGTGAACCACGTCTCGTCACGTACCCGTACACCATCTGCACGGATGTTTAGTTAGGTGGCAGGATCGTGATGGGTAGCATTTTTTAAAAATAGATCAGCCAAATAAAATGCAGTGAAACAGAGCCGAATCAAAGCGGTGTTTTATATTTGGCTTGAGAAACAAAACATTCGATACGCTTGATCGTGGAAAGTGGAAGTTTTGTGAAAGTGAATCGTCAATGGGATACTTTAAGTATAAGACACCAAAGGAGTAGAACCTTATTAGTCTTTCATCTGTTGAAACGAAGCATCTAGCATTCCTAGTAAGACGCCTCATCGCGAACTATTTGAGACGTTTTGAGACACGATCCATCCGATGATGGAATGCAAAAGACCAAGCGTCGCTTTGTGACGGATCCTTTTTGTTAGAAAATCCGAACGCACCGTCCGAAGTATCCTGCCGAAGGATGAACAATCTGCAGTGCAATGCTCGGCCTCCCGAATCGGGGGATGAATCCAATCAAATGAAGCGTGGTGCCTTTAGAACCTGGGGACGACGAAAAAAACACACTTCTGTGGGGTTTCACCAGAACATTTGCCAGTTCATTATTGGCTTTCGTTCACGGCGTTATGGTGCGTTACGTGGCGTTACGAATGACACGAAGGCGACACACAAATGCGATGGATGCTGAAATCGCGCTGCACAACCGATGGAAATGACCACCGAACATGTTGGACGTGTTAATTTGCCCTTTCGCGACATTTTGGCCCTCTTTCTAGGCGGGTTTGGAGTGGAATTTTATTAATAAATGACAGCATGATTGTGTGGTTTTGAACCACGTATCGGAAGAGTTTTCAATCTCACGAGCTGCCATACACTCGAACGACCCCACGATAAACGGTGCATATTATTTTAAAACACCATGGTCAAAAGGACAACTGCCTATCCATACATCCGGGCCCGTTATTCTGACAGGGTGGGCACTCCCGTATGTTCTACTGTATATATTTGCACATCCTGTTCGCACCTCTCGCCCCGCACCGACCGAGAAAACACAGAACTGACCCGCAATTATTCATGAACATTCATTGCATTAATCATATTTGAGCCCACCGAGAGCCGGGCCAGGATCGGGACCCAACCAAACTCCCTCCTGACCAGGACGATCGCCCGCAGGCCGAAGGTTGACCGACAAATCGTTCGCCAGCCAGCACTGGAATATCATTTATGTTCGTCGACGTACGTACGTGTGTGTGTGTGTGTGTGTGTGTGTGTGTGAACGTCAGGCTACACGCTGGCAAACGGGGCCAATCTGTGTTTTTGAGGCAAATATCGCAAGGACATCACTAGGCGTACAGCGCGCGCCCCACTGTCGGTGGGCAATTTTAATTAAACAATGCATAATCTAGTGCACCACAGCATGCCGGGGGAGGGAAAAACTAAAAACAATACCCAGGGTTGACGGGTGGTAGCTGGGACGAACCGGAAGATGTACCGGACGTTTCGTTTTTCACATCCGATCCCACACGTTTTTCCGATCCCGGCTTCTTTCGATGACGCAAAGTTGTGCCACGGCGTTTGTTTGCGCTTTATTTCAATCGCATACCCTGCGAATGGGAGAACTGGGCAACGGGTGGGATGTGCGCGTGCTGAGCCCCCACCTACATCTCTCTTTCGGGCCGGTTTGCCCCGAGCAGGCATACGTGTTGAAGAATTTAATTCGTCCTACCAGCGCCATCGCCGCGTAATTAACACTCTCGGATTTGCTCGCCCTCCACGGAGAAGGTCATCAAGAACCGAAGGTGCACCGCCCCGCCACACCCCCCCTCCCCTCCCCACCCACTGTTCATGTCTTTCCGCCCCCTTGAAAACCCCATAAATGACCGCTTTTCCGGTGCCAGTAGCCCCCTGGGAGGTGGAAAAATCTGGCCTGACACCAATAATATCGTTGCATCGCGCGTGTCGCGTTTCGCACGGTTTCCCGGCGCCTGCAGGGGGTTATGGAAGAGAGAGGTGGGACCGAGGAAGGGATGCAAAGATTTCCAGCAGCCCTATTCGAACTTCATGCTAGGTTGAGAGGTGAAAGACACGGTTTGTTTTGGCAATTGGTTGGGCAACCGTTTGCAGCAGCGCGCACCGGTCCTTATTTGGCACCCTGAAAGAACACGCGCGGAAGGGAAGTAGGGGGGAGGGGGGGGGGAAATGTGCCGGTAGCAAATTGCTTAATATATGAACACTCGAACCAGCAACCGTTTGAAGTCGCACACGGGCACTAAATGAGCAGCAGGCTAGTGCAAGGACACCCTCGAAGCTTCGGCTCATTAAAATCTCACTCAACGCTCAAAATCGCGAACTGCTGGTGCAGATAACGCCCCCCTGCAGACGTCGTTTGATCGATCGCAGGTGGTCACAGATCTGCAGAGGCGGACTGGGTGCATCACCTCAAAAACGGGGTGGAAAGATTATTGGAAACAATGGCAACCCTGACGGAGCAGTAGATTTTGCCGATGGAACGTGATTTGACAACTCGCTTTGCGCTCTCGACGTGCGAAGGTTGAGGCAATATTTGTTTAGCTCGCTCGCTTAATTCGGTGCCCACTTCTCTCCTCTTTCACACCACTACTTCCCTGGGGGTGAATTTCCTGGCGTTTGCTTAATCAGTGAGCGCACGGGTGCGCTGGCTCGGTTCGTTAGCGAGCCCGCGTTGCAGTGTTTGCTTACTGAAGGCGCCGATTCGCGTCCATTTTGAATAACGTCCCTTTTTGCAGGCCCTTCCCGGCTTGATGTTGCGTTCTGGCGTTGGTTTTTTTTCTGCTGGTGCTGCTGCCAGAGCTCTTCTTAAAAATTTCCCACACACCACTCGGAATGCCACAAAAATGAAGTGCTAAAGACAGGTCCGAGCGACTGCGTCTGAGATTTGAGCTCGATTTCGTCTCACTCTCACCCTCGCTCTTCTTTTCCTTCGTGCATTTAATCGACAGGACGTAGGGTGGTAGGCGGGGGGGGGAAGGAAGGGAGAGTTGGTGTTTCAGGTTTTATTTTACATTCTACCGGCCACGAGTCTTCATAGAATCGGCGATCGAGATTCTTACCGGGGCCAGCGCGCCCACGGTCGAGTGGTTTCGGAAAGGATTTTCCCAGCCTCTCCCTTCCTCCCATCGCTCCACTTTTCACCACCCTCAACCCACTCTTTCTTGCCAGCAGTTGGCGTTGTGCCCATGCGAATGCGCCGCAGCAACCTTTTGGCATGGTTTAAGGTGCGGGGTGTCGCAACGCACGGGGAAGGGGGGGTTGGGGTGAGGGAACATTTCTCGGACGGTACTGCATCGGAGAAGGTACACAAAAAATGGGAAGAAGACCCCCAAACACAGCACCTTACCTCCGAAAAGTGCAGCAGTGCTAAATGCGCTAAAAATGCCCTTTTCTCGAGCACTGGGGTGGTTTGGAAGCTCCGGTGGTGGTGTGGAAAGTGGTCACCCTCACCCTTCGGTTCCAGGTGGCTGGCTCGCGGCTCCGTGGAAAATCTTTCCCTAAAACACTCACACAATCACCTTGGGAATCTGTGCATGGCATTTTGCTTCGTTCGTTGAATTTTTCCTTCTGAGGGTGTATGTTTTCTTTTTTTTCCTTCTCTTCTTCTTCCTCCTCCCTCCTGGTTCCTCCTGAGCAAACCCCTTACCTCTTTCTTTTCGTGGCATGTTTTCTCCGCAAGTTGAGCCACTTTTGAGCCCATTTTCCCGCGAATCCTGCTGCATCGCCACCACCCACCTTGGTGGCTTCATTGCGGCAGAAAGCGGAAAAATATGTTTTGTGCATTACGTGAGCCGGGCGCGCGTGAGGGCGAGCTTTTGCTGTAGGAGTTTCACGGGCGGGCACAGCCCGTTTCACGCGCGCTCGATTGAACGCGAAACAATATCGCACCAGCAACGCCAGCGATGCAATTGCCTGCATTCGTACGCGCTCCTCGCTCACAGGAGGGCGTATTTTCAATTCCCACCCACAAATGGAGTGCCCAGTGGGTGGGAAAAATCATCACCCCTTACCACCGTTACCGGATGGTTCTTGCCCTCAGGCGGTTGAATGTCCGAATGGTCCAAGCATTTTTCGGTGTAAGCTCGTTTTTTCTCTCGCAAGAATGTTAAGGAAATCGCGCCCGGTCCGATGCCAGCATCCATCCCAAAACGAAGGATCCGTCGGCGTGCCAGTCCGAACCTGCGTCCAAATACCACAGGATTGTTTGTGTTTCAGCTCGCACCTTCACCAGAAGGGGATTGGAAGCGAACTGTGCCAAAAAAGCCCTCGAGGCGAAAGGGATCCAAGCCGGCTCTAAAAGGGCTCTCGAGTGGCTTGCGGTTGCGGCACATTTTTACTGATCTAACTAAGCACCTCCCGGGGGTGCGGCCCATCGTTGCCGTTTCGTACGGCTTTTTGATTGATGCGAAGTAGGCAAGCGATACATTGCAACGGATTAGCTTGCACCATGGGCTCCCATGAGACCCATTGGCAGATTTACCCATTTCGCCTCGGTGGAGGCGCCTGGTGCCTGGTAGTTTGTGGAACAAATTCCAGCCGCACTTTTGCTGATGGAGACGCCTGGTGGATGGTAGAAATGGCCGCTTTTTCCTTCCACACGCCGCACTATCTCGTTCCCCGATGTCGCGATGTAGAAAGCAGATGATGAATGAAGGCTTCGTCCGCTTGCATCCCTGATGCTGCATGACGGTGCATTATGCTGTTCTAAGTCAGGGCGGGAAGGGTATACTACGGGTGGGGGAGGAAGAGGAGGTGCTTACTGCCCTATTCCCAACGTGTCCTTAAGCTTCGTGCATTCATCGGTTTCGTGTGAAGTTCATCGCTCGGGATGTTCATCCTGCGTTCGTGGAAAACATGAAAGTTCAGGACGAATGCGCCCGAACGTGCCATCGGAATCGTCCTGAAGGATGCGTCTCTAAGCACGTGTGAGAAAGAGAGAAAAAAGGAGAAAGAAAAACGTACCACAGAAAGGAGTCACACGAGTCGAGGATCGTTACGAGCGGAGCTTTTGTCTCACGTGGTACATTGCGGTTTTTCATTCGGATGCGTCCCTTCGGGTGGTTTGTCCAGTGCGATTTTTTTTCTTTGTTATTGTCCCTCCCGCCACCCTCCCTCCCGTTCTGTATCGTTTCAGTGGTACTGACCTTTTCCCATCATCGCAGCGAGCTGTCGAGGGAAACCGAGAAGATGATGATGCTGTCGATGACGATGCTGATGTTTACCGTCACCCATCATCTGCACTACACGGGTGTTGGTTGTGTGCGTGCGTGCGCTTGGTTTGTGTCACTTTTCCGGCGCACTACTGCATTACATAACGCCAAAAGGCAGCAGAGCGCTTCGATTGCGTAGGCTCACGAAACAAATGGCCGTCGTAACGATAGCCCGGGGGGGGGGGGGGTGCGGAAAAGCCCCTTCCACACCATCCTTTCTAGCATCCCTTTCCCGGCTGCTTGGCACCAGCAACCAACCAAACGACACGTCATCGTTTTGCGCCATTTTGAAGCGTGGCCGAGCCGCACTTTGCCCGCCATTATCGCGCCCGTTTCCACGCGCGTGTGTGTTCATTCATGGCTTCAGGGCACCCGCGTCTCGCACTCCATGACGTCGGCGTTACGTGGATGCGTTACACAAGCGTTACAACGCCACCCAAAAAGGGCGCCGGCGCGATGTTCACGCTGACGCTTTCCACTCGGGGGTTCGGCTTTCGGCTTTCGGCGTGGAAATTCCTCACCCATCCCGTCCCAACCGCGTGCTTGGGTGCTTTGTTGTGCCCATCTTGCGTCCCCTTCGCACGCTTGGATGCTGCGCTTGGATATCCTGGCGTACGGTTCGGTGACCGAGATTCGAAGAAAAGCTGATTTCGCTTCCTTTCGATCGGCGCTCTTCGCCGAAAATCCCCGACACGACCGGGTTCCGCTCTCGCTGCACTCCTCCCACCAGAGGGCGCCCCTACGCTTTTGTGATGCACACTCGGGGTTCGGTACAGCGCGACACGCCAACCTGCCGTTAGTTAAACGTAGCGGCTCGATCCTATCGTACGGGTTTTTTGCTCTGCCAGGCCCCCTCGGAAGCCGACGATTGCCCTCTGGGTACAGCATTCTTCACACTTACACTCCCCACACACACACACACACACACTTACACGCACACGCACACTTACAGTTTACACAATCCAATCACATCACCAATCACGCACGCACTTACAATACGTGGCACGTCGGCACACACACACGCGCACACATACACATACAGGCACCCGGTCAACAGTACATTTGTGACAACACACAACAGGCAAAAGAGCAGAAGAGAAAAAAAAACAACAACCCCTTACACGTGCGACACGGCAACGCGACACAGTGGCACGTGTACCGGGTGTGCTTCGTCCTGCTAGAGAGAGAGAGAGAGAGAGAGAGAGAGAGAAAGAGGGAGAGAGAGGGAGAGGAAGCAGAGTGGGATCATTCCTCGTTTCTAAATTCGAAAACCCACCCCTCATCGAGCACAATCAACCGCAAGTAGCCCCACAACCGCCCACCAGCCAGTGAGAAAGTTGTTTCTGTTGTGTTTTTTTGTTGTTGTTGTTCCAATGTTTGCGTTGATTTGAGCCCAGCGACATGCACCTGCGGTGTCGATCGCCTGCCAGAAGTTGTGATCAAATTTTCCCCTAACTGCATCGGATTTTTCCGACCAGTTTCCAGGGAAATTCAGTTAAAGAGTGAGAGTTAGGAACAATTGGCTCGGTAAGGCCGTGGCGGCATTTTTCCGGCGGCTTGGTGTATTTGTGCATGTGCGTGTGTATGTGTGTGCGTGTGTGCGTGTGTGAGCATCACAACGACACCTTCTCGCCATGGACCCGTTGCGCGATTAAATATGTATCGCAGTGAATCGACTAATCACATTTTCGTGTCACCATTTCGAGCGAAATAATTCTCCAATCGCCAGGCGAACAAGCGATCCTTTTTACGCCAATTTCGAGGCTCTGCAGCTGCTCTGCGGCACACTGCACCGAAAGCGTGACTCCGACAGGCGTTGCCGAGTGCAGCGTGGCGTTGGATTCCGCAACAATCAGCCGCTGCCAGCGCCTTGGGGCCACTTTTCCTGCACAATCAACCGCGCGAGGCGCTTTTCCGCGTTCTATGGTGCAGTCCCTTGGGCACAGTGAAGGCGTTCTCTCGAGAGCCGCTAGCCGATCCTGGCTTGAATGCTTGTTTATGTAACGCCGTACCGGCACGGACGTGCCTGGGGTTTCGGTGCGGATTTTCCTACCGCGTGGAAAACCCGCACACAGATCGACGTCGGAAAAACCAGCCACGGAAGATCGCGCGCGCGCGCGCGGCCCTTTTTCCCTCGAGTTTGTTCTCATTCTTCGTTTGTTTTCAACCCCATCCACAGAGAGACCGCCATCGCGATCGTGTCCGGGTGTTCAGTGGACAGTAACCAGAAACCCCAACGCGTGCGGCGAAAGTGAAACTCCAGAGCTGGGCTGGGCGGAAAAAAAAGAGAGAGAAAGAGAGGGAGAGAGCGATAAAATATGCTGCTACCGTGGTAACGGGCGCCCACCAGGAAAAGCGACAACGAGCACCCACAAGGAAGTCACCCACCTTCGTCGTGGAAAACCTCCTCTCACCCCCAAAACAAGCCCGACCAGCCTGCGCGAGTATGAAAAGTATGTTGGCCAGTGCAGATGGTGTGCGTTTGGAGTGAAGCTTCCAAACGACCGGCCAGTGGGCGTGTGTGTGTGTGTACGTGTGTGCGTGTGTGCGTGGCTGTGTAAGCTTGCCCGGCCGGCCGGCCGGCCAGACAGGTTTTTTCTAGCAAATTTCCCGCGTGGCGTGTGTTCGCGTAAGCCGAGTGAATCGAGGCGTCCTTCGGAACAGCTAAGCTAGGCAAAAGAACTCTTTGCGCAGCCTTTTCGGACGGGCTCAGCTGGCCACACAGCAGGGCAGAGGGTGGTGGCGGGTAAACCGGAAGTAATGGCAGCTGCGCCGCGAGTGCATTTTTGCGTCGGCACAAATTCATCTGCCGGTGGCAGCGGGCGTGCCGGATGCTGGGCCGCAAATGAAGTAAAGTGAACCAATTCTCTCTCAGACCACCAACCAGCTTAAGTACCCCATTTTGACCCTCTAGCCCTTCTTCTGCCAATCCCCTCCCTACCCCCCTCTTCCCACACTCCACAAACTCCTCTCCTCCATCCGTTTAAAAGAAGAAAAACAAACTCCAAACTTTAAAGCCTTGCGCAAGGGCATTTAAACCGCTAAAGCTCATCCTCTAAAACCGAAGCCGGAAGCCAGACTTTTATATCATCCAGAGTCGTCCCCCCTCTCCCTTTTAACTCGAACACGGTCACGTAAGAAGCGCTTGCAAATTCGGGCACAGAGAAAGAAAGAGAGAGAGAGAATCAACACAGCCAACAACAACAGTAACAACTACAACAACAACAACAACAACAACAAAACCAACAACACGTCAGCCAGAACAACAGACAACATTAGCATACGAGCGCAGCAGCAGAAGAAAACGAAGAGTAAAACAAGAAACGAAACAAAGGGGAAAAAAGAAACATGGTAGAGCGGCAGTAAAGGCGTTCCAGGCGTTCCAGGAGCAGTTCGAATGCACTAACACCACGGGGACGGGTGCCGTCAGTGACAGTGTGCGAGAGCGATGGCCACGGTGGGGTGGTCCAGGCGGGCGGGTTAGCCGGGTGGGGGCGGGAATAGTTCCGGCAGAAGGGGCAACAACGATGTCCCAGGCTACTTTGGCTTAGTGCTGCCGCTCGGTGACGTATGTGCCAACGGACAAACGAAAAAAAAAACAACATAAAATAAAATAAAATACAAACGAAGTAAGAAAAAAACGCTCATACAGATTAAACTTCAAACTCGCACTCGAAGCCAGCGCTCTTTGGCGCGTACAAAAAAAAACAAAACAGAAAACCAAGCACACAGATTCACAGACAGACAAGAAAAAAGTTTGAACAAACAAGCCTAGGGGGCGGGAAAGCGAAAAAGAAACTGATACTGTAGTTTTTCTTCAAATGTGACGTGACCGTTTTGGGGCAGCAGTGCGTGTGCGTTTCGATCGGGGAAGAGAGAAAAAAAAGCCAAAAACGGTAGAGCAGCGGAAGGCAGCAAGCTAAACATGTGCCGCAGGGAACACGGACGGACACGGGGTGTCGTATCTGGATGAGCTAAACACCGTCATTAACGAAGTATAAAAATCCTACCCATAAAAAAATAAATACCGGAGCGATCGCTTGCAAGTACCCACACTCACTCCCGTTAATGCAAACCCGCTAAAACGAGTTAAACAAAAAAAGGCGAGGGCGAGCGAGATCCCTTCCTGGAGGGAGCGCGAGCGAGTTAAACCGAACTAAACGAAGCAAAAACACAAGCTAACTAAAGTATAAAAAAGAGAAAAACACCACCACGGGCGAATGTGAAGCGGCGCAGCGCGTAAAAAACAAAGCACCAGCTCACTTAAACAAAGCGAGTTTGATAACTAGTTAACTTGATAAACAAAAGAGAACATAAACGAACGAACAAAACAATTACGCACGATTCTCATTAAAAAAAATCCCCACTCAAAACCGTAGTAGGGAGCGGTACGTTTAGCGAGGTCTCTAGAACCATGTATGCCATACATTGAACCGACATACCCTAAACACACCTAGACCTCCGTCTCGCTCTCACGCTCTCCTCTTTCTCTCTCTCTATCTCTCTTTCTATTTCACTGTACGATTTACTCGAAACCAAAAAAAAAACAAATCACCCCTGCACGAACTTTTCCGCAACAATTGCATCCCTGTTCGGGCATATATAAAACCTGCTAAAAATAAATAAACAAACCAACAAAAAAAACCCCAACTAATATAAAAACAAAACGAACCAATCGAACGGTCGATAAACCAAACCAAACCAAACCAAATCAAACCAAAAACAAACAAAACCGACTTAAAACCTACTAAACGTCACGTACTTACCTCTAAACGTCAAACCGATCGCAACAGCCGCCTAGAGGCAGTAACAGCCGGCCCCGGCGCAACTGCGACCACTGCCTGCGGTGGTTTCGAGGTGTACGTGTCGCACTTACGGGCACGCTACGGCGACCGGCGGCACCATCAACACCCGAACCGGTATGGACCTGCTGTACGTCGTGACACTTCTGGTACTGCTGATGCTGGCGATCTCGCTGGCATTGGCGGCAACAGCAACCACACTGTTGGCTGACGGGATCCCTACGCGACCGACCTACCGAGCCGCCATCTTTACCGTCGCCACCATTAAACGCTCTACAGCGCTTGACGCCGTGAGTGCCGCGAGTCTGTCTGTGAGCAGTAACATCGTCACTGTGCTCGTGGAAGCTGTCTGTGCCATTGCGATGGTTGTGGCAGCGCTGGCAGCACTGGTGCTACGTGGTTCTGGCACTGGTGCGCGGTTATCGTCGTGTCTCGTGATCGGAGATGGCGCTATACCAACCGTCAAGGGTGGAACCTTCGTCCGTAGTGGTATGCACACTGCCACCGCTGTAGTACTGCGCTCTATGAGACAGTTACTACCGCTTGTACTAGGAATTGCCGCCATGTTGCCTGGTAAGTGTCACAAACTCAGAATAACTTAGATCAAGTGCATGAAGCAGATCTGTCAAACATGGTCTGATATCTTAGGAACCAAGTGGTTCTAGAGATATTCTCTTATCCCTGTCCCACAACCGTATAGTTGTCCCGTAATAGGTTGAGAAGAGGATTCCGAATCGTTGACATAGAATCTTGAGAAGCCCAGGTATTGACAGGTTGACAGGTGACAATAGAATGAGATGATTTTGAGTTTTTAGACTCCGTCAATCATTCAGTTCTTACACATCTACTTAAAGATATATTATTATACTACATTATAGTGTAATGTTTTGTGTAGGCCTGAGTGATAGGCCTTAGAAATTCTACGTATGTTTCTTATACTCACTCATCCCTATCCCATAAAAGCACAGTAAACCTGAAATAAGTTAAAAAGAGGATTCTGAATCTATGTGATCGATTCGGAATCTTCTTTTTAACCTATTACAGGTTTACGTTTGGGAAGCCCAGGTGACAGGTGACAGCAAAATGGGATGAATTTAAGTTTTTAGTTTATGTCAATCGTTCAGTACTGACACATCTACTTAAAAATACTTAAAGATAACTATAGAACATTAAATTCGACAGACTTCAGGAATTTTACGTGAAATCCTAGAGCTCACTAAGTGTCGCACATTCTTCAGACTTATAAAGTTAAATTCATAAATTAAATTAAATTACATAGGTATGAAATATGACGAAATCAGTACAATAGTATAATTAGTATGAATATAATACAAGTACATCAGTATAATCAGCATTAAATATGAAAATGAAATTCAATATTGAATAGGTTTCAGCACATTTCAAAGTGTTTATTATGAGTACATTTCAATGTAGAATAGAAATATATTATAAATACCTGGTCAACTCGCTCAGCTTGATTATCGAAACAACAATGTGACGAAGAAACAATTTATGAGCGAGCTGTGTTGCTGGCCGTCTAGTCGCATCGCCAGGACAATTGTAAAGGACCTGAAAAGAAAAAGCACATTGTCCTATTAGTTGCAATGGCGATGTTTTTCAATGTCAATATTCACCAACATTGGCAAAGATCTGCGAGTCGCGTCATCACACCCAAAACGTCAAAACGTGTGCAACTAATTCGCGTCCGATCGTACCGAATCTCTCGAGCGAGTTGATTAAGCACAACCCCGGCAAACCATAAAGCTTAGCAAAATTTATTGAACGTGCCTGCGCGTTCGCAGAGGGTGTTGTACTACCACTCGGCGGCCCAGAAGTTGGAGAACTCGAGATTTGAGACAAGCACAAGAAGTTCGGCGAACGTAGCAGCAAAGGAGAAAATAATAAATATAGTACAAAAATGCGCATCGTAGACGACTGCTTGTGCACCCGTTTGCTCGGCGAGCACTCGTTAAGCATAGCTCAGCAGACCCCACCAGAGTCGCGCCAGCAGACGCGTGGCAGGGGATTACGTTCTGATTACATTATGCCGATGATATGGCCGCCATCGCCGTCGTGCCATGTCTGATTATTTTGCTCTCCTGCTGCTGTGCTTTCCCTCGTTAGGTTTCTCATCTCCGGTTTTTGGTGGGGCGAAACTCACCCTTCGCGGGAAAAATCTCTTTTCGCCCAAGTTCCGGATTGCATTGGCGCCCGATTGATGCATGGCTAGAGCCACCCTCGGACGGCTCGTCGGTCGGAATGTGGCTTTCCTTTAGACGTTCCCGACAGCTAATTTGCAGCGAATTCTGCCCTCAACGTTCGAGCGATTTATGCGATGTTATCGGCCACCATTTGGCAGGTCTTAGGCAGCAGAAGCTAGCCAGCTTCGTTATCCACAGACGCAAGGGCTTTGCTAATTGCGGTAGTGAAAGTTTAATATGCTCTCCAGGTTGCGCCCTTCGGTTCCGGCTACAGACGCGTTGACATTTGGCAGGAAATAAAGGCGAAATCGAGGGCTCGATAAAATTCGAATACGATTCTACGCTTTATTAACTCACACCAACGAACACCCACAGAACCGGATGCGCCCTTCGCAGGCTTGGAGAAAGTTCTCGAAAAACCGTCGTTCCGGATCTCCCCGAGCCCTCTCTCCCTCCCTTAAGGACATTTCGGCCATTTGTAATTCCAATAATGCCACGTTCAGTCCCCAAAATAGGTCGGTCTCGGTCCAGTCGGAGGCGACGAAACCAACTCACCCTATCCGTGGCCTGTGTGCTGAAACACAAAAAAGGGGTGAAGAAATTAATGGCAACCTAATCGGGTGGGTGACGCGAGGAAGGTGGTGGACAGCCCCTTCCGGTCGGCGATTGTGTCGCACCCGCATGGCGCACTCCGTTTGATTATTAAACTTTGTCAGCGATAAAAGCGTCAGACGAAAATCCCGCTGGAACATTCAACTCAGGAGCAAGCCACGTTTTTCACGTCCTTTTGCGAAATGAGCGATTCCGGCCATCACTCTCGTGTGCGCGTGTGCCATCCCTTTGCTCGCTTACTCCCCCTTTCGCTGGTTCCTCCTAGGCCCCTAGGCCCTGCCTCCCAAAAAGCTGCTTGGGCGAACTCTTTGCGGAGAGCATTAAAATCTTTTTGGAGGCCTTATCAAGCCGATGCCCGATGAGAGATATCCACCGGCGGCATATCCCTTTATGCCGCACATTGACGTCCGGCACACACCCTTAGACCGCGTGCTCGCCGCTGGCCTACTTCGCAAGGACCCTTCGCGTCAGCCTCAATCGCCTTTGTTGTCCCTTTATCTCCATTAGCTGTGGTAACATTTCTTCTCCCATCGCCTGTCATGGTGGCGGATGAAAAGCATGATCAAAGGCGGCTGTCTCACGAAACACTGCGTGGCTGTGTCTATGTGTGTATGTGTGCAGCGGGGAAATGAAAATGGGAAAATATGTGTACGATTTTGGTACGCATTGGCTTGATTTGAGTCTGTCTCCGTCGTTGAGCTGAGTAGCCATCGCTATTTCTCACATTCCGTGCTCTCGGATGGCACGAATGAAAGGACCTCCAACAGGAGCGATTTCCCACACACCCACACACGCGTGACAGGCACAGAAGAAGTAGAACTTCATGCTCGTTCCGGGCTTTTGTGCAAGGGATTGCATTCTCCCGTGACCCGTATACGATTGCAGCGGCTGATTCGCGCATTTCATTGTGCTGCATCGTGAATTGAACACGTCGATGGCCGTTTGCGATGACGATGAACTTTCGGAAGTTGCACCCTCGATCGGCGTTTTGTTTGAGGGGCGCATAAAGGTGCACGGGTTCACCTTGTTAGCGAGAAGCTGCTGCTTCTGATAACCGTCTCTAATAAGCGGTGTAAATGACAAGCGTGTAGGTTTCCTATTTCCGAGCTTAGGGACTGTTGTGAGCTAACGAGTGAGTACGTCACGCACTCACAATAGCTCCCTAAAAGTCGCCCAGCTCCCGAGACACCCCGGCGTGGCGCTGGCCAATGCATATTTTATTTACAGCCTGCCTTTTACCCGTAAGGACCACCGTAAGAACCTCCATGGGTTGGCTCTATTAATCACGGCACACTAACCTGGCCACGAGGGCTTGGATGGCGCCAGGACGCGCTAACCTGATATCCGGCTGGTGCTAGAATGGGCCAGCTTCCGGGTGTGTATGTGTGTATGTATGTGTGTGTGTGTGTGTGAGAGCAACATCCTTGCGAGCCACGTCGGAGCCAACCAAGCTAGCTTTTGGCAGCATCTTCGCCTACCGAAGGGATTTAGCACGCCGGTACTGGCGCCGATTTCTTTGGCTGAGGACTGAGGCTGATGAAGAGCTGTACCTCCTGCTTCTTCTTCCCCCCGCGCTGTGGTAAGGAAGCGCAAATGTTGATTATCTTCCTGCAATCCCGGGCAGGTGGCGAGGCTCAGAGTTTTGGATCAATGATTGCCTCATAGGGTGCCGTTTCTGGGATGCACCGAAAGGATATGCGAGAGCGAGATAAAGTGCAACGGAGATAACAAATCGCCCTCGGGGACGGTCGCCAGAGGGACGGTGGTGACGGTGAAATAGTGCCTGCGCCTTGACAACCTGCCAAGCTTGGTAAAAAAAGAAGAGAGAAAAAGGAGTCCGCTTACACGGACGAATCCGGCTCGGTTGTGGCTCCGCACACAAATCCGATGCGGTTAAATAATTTAAGCATGCACCGCGAGCAAACGGGCGGGCGAGAGAGAGAGAGAGAGAAAGAGAGAGGAAAAACACATTGAGGCCGATCGTTATTTTACAATAACCCCACCGCCCAGATTAAACCAACCGAAGGGATCAATATTCAGGTCAAAGGGTTTACCCTGGAACGGTGTGGATTAAAACGGGGGTTTTGAAGGTGGGAAAGGTGAGGCAGAGCAGTGGGAAAACACCCCAACATCGGTGTGAAAATGACGCTGGACGAACGAATATTGCAAGGTGGCCAGATTCAACTCGCGACTCGCGCAGACAAGCGCTCCCGTTGGGATTAGTTCGCAACATTTTAATAATGTAAAAAGGGCTTTTGATGGCGAAAGGTCGCGCGCGAACTGATAGCGATTCTTTTATCTATTTTTTTGCTTTTTCTGTGCAACAAACGCTGGCTTGATTGAAGTCATCAGCCACGTGGAAGGTTCTAAATTTGGGCAATTTTCTTCAACATCTTATTTGTATCGTCAGAAGCGAGAAATGGTCGGATTGCATCTTACGACAGAGCACAGATAAATCGGCTAGGCGAAGTTACTTCCTTTAACGACCACCTTCCCCCCAAGGGAGCCATAGCATGCGTGCCAGGATGACGACTCAGTACTATTTGCTGCTAATTAGCAGCACAATTACGAACACATTCGCATCGAACGGAGCAACCCTAGGTTGGAAGTGTCCTAGGGCTAATTTTTATTGCTCCCTCAGTTCGTGTACGACTAAAGTGGTCTCGAATCGACGTCAAGTACGTGGACACTCCCAGGAAAATGGGTCCGGGATGTGGAATTTTCCTTACCATTTCGGGAATAAGCCTCCCCAAAATGGCTCCCAACACGCATTTCGATAATCGTCACAGACCGGGTTTCATCGTAAAGGCACTTAAAAAAGGACACATTTCACGTCACCGAGCATGGGCAAAAAAGCGAACGAGAAAAGGCACACAAAACGCTGAGCTAACCCCATTTTCCACCCATCGATAAAGGGACATAATTTATGAAAATTCAATTGCATCTCATTCCATTTCGGGTGGGTGTATGTTTTTTTTCCTTACCCGACTAACCGAGCACGGCAGTGAAGTATTACGCTTTGGTCGAGGAAAACGGGAAATGGATCACCGGAAACGGCCCAATGGATGGTTTTCCCACGCGCGTGATTAGGTCTGCAACACAAACTGCGTGGTCGTTCATTCCGTTTGACGCTTTGCAAGGTTAGAACGAACACCGACGATCCGGAACAGATGAATATTAGATGCTCCACGCAACGGACCGGCTGTGTGGTGTTCGAAGGGCCACACTAATCGCCTGATAAGTGCTTCGAGAAAGCATCCACGCTGTAAGGACCATCTTATAAGGGTACCGTAACAGATTACTTCTCTCGAATGAGTCGCAGGAGAGCTCCAACGGCATGACACCAGCGACCAAATGCCGCCCACTAGGTCAGGCATTAATATCTTTGGCTGATGTTTATTATTCAAATCGAAACCTCCGGGACGGTATCGAAGGCCGGCAGTCGAATATCGTTTGAATTAATTATAGCCCCGAGCCCCCGGTTGGATTGGGGGAAAACGATCGAATTGATTAAAAAACCACTCCACTCCAGCCACTGGCAGAGCATTCAAAATTCACGCCACACCAAGACGAGCCCATTCCGACCGAATGCGGTTGATTAATTCGCCAAGCGCAGCGTGGTCTTCCAATGATTGAAAAACGAACCGTAGCTCCCATTCGGCGTGCCGTGGAAACGACTCAGGAAATTCGATTTTAACGATCCAATTGCCAACTCAAACGACACGACCGTATCCGGGCACCTGGGGGCATTGGAATGGAATTTTCCACGCCACTCCGCTGGTGGTGGAAATGGAAAGCGCGGATTTTGGCAGCTCCATCGAAAAGGGGGCACGTTTCTTGCAAGGGACAGAGAGGAGATTAAATAATCATAATTTTTGAATCGACACCCACCATTGCTGGGACAACTCGTAGCCCTGGTGTCGCGTGCCGGCTCCTTCTTAGTATGCGGCGCAAGGAATCTAATTTATCTCGACACTCTAATTATCGGACCGGCCAGCGAGCGATGCTAATCGGATGTCACGTCGATTTCGGACCGGAAATACGCCACGGTGGTTGACAGTGAGCGAGAAAAGCCCCCATGCCAGTGGGAGAGAGAGAGAGAGAGAGAGAGAGAGAGAAAGAGAAAGATAAAATAAAATACCAAAACTGCGTGATAAAGCACTCCGTCCGGTGCGTGAAAAGCGGGCGGTGGGGATGGAGGAAAATCGATGCTCCCCTTCCCGCAAGGAATCATCATCACCCACCGGGGCGTCCTCAAAAAAGCGATGGCCAGCGACGCAAAAATTCAAATAAATGTGCGGCAAATGGCAACCTCTAGAGGGTGATGGGTGGAAAGGGGAGTAAAATAAAATCCACAATCTCCAACCAGGGCCAAAAATTAATCTCCCCAGCCACCGGAGCAAGAGGAAGAAGAAAACGAGTGTATCCGTTGGTTTTAATTAGATTTCGTCCCGTTGCTCGGTCGGTTCCGTCTATGCCTTCCGCTCAGTCCCTCCACCCAATTGGGAGCCCGCGAGAAGGACGACAAGGACGACGCCAAGGCGATGTCATTTCGCTGTTAAGCGGAGTTAAACATTAAGACCCCGGGGGGCGCCGGGCTGGCAGGAAATGGAGATTCCTTCCCTTTCGGGGGTGGGTTTTTTCCCGACAGGGAAGTGAGCCGGAAGCAAGAAAAGCGACACCGGGGAGGAAAAAAGTCCTAGTGGCGAGCGTCCTCCACGAGGAAGATGATGAAGAAGAACAGGAAACAAGAAAAGAAAAACGCGACTCCGGAAAAGTTCGGCCGTGCGCGCCTCCTCCAGCGAGGGGTTTTCCGCGCGCGTTTGCTGCATTAATGCTTAACTTATTCCACACAAACTGACCAACGCAGCCGTCCCCATGAGTGGGTTTTCGTGAATGTTTTTCCGCATCCTGGATGAAAGGTGCGCTGTTTTTTTCCTCGCAGCTATATGCTGGTTTAAGGAATCGAACTTGAGCTTCCATCGATGGGAAAAATGGCTTCTTTTGAGACCAAATCTAACCGACTCAAAGGTACGAAGCAAAAAAACTCCCACTTGCTAACGATGTGCCGTGCATCCACAAACGAGCGATTACATGACCATTAATTACGGGTTCTACGGGCTGTGAGCTACATTTTCGACGTTTGAGCTCAACTTTCGGAGGATGCAACACGCGCCATTTTCGTATCACCACGTGCAAGTCTCCGGAGAACGCGCAGATTTACAGGAAATTTAATTAAATAAATTTCTCCATCACTGGAGCGGTTGCTTTCGTTATTTTTTGTGTTTTTTTTTGCTTCATTCCCAAAGACAACAACGGCAGCAGCAGCAGCTGCTGCTGGAAAAGCCGTTGGTTGAAAATCAGGCCAAGACACTACAAGCTGCCAAGTGGGATGGGAAAAGCGGAAAAGGTCCGAGAGAACGGGTGGAAGAGGTGGGGGATACATCCTGTGAGTGAGCTTTTATGACGTCTGCTGTGCTATCTGTGCCGGTTTCCCACAGAGCGCGCCATGTTGAACCGGAACGAGGGGGTTTTCCCGAGCACACGCAACTATTTCCGACGCTGCAGATGACAGCTCCGGTAGCTCCGGGGTTTTGAGGCTAGTGGGTGAGGCTTAGGACGCGGTGAAGGATAATGAGCGACAGGGAAAACAGAAGGCACGCGAAGGGGCGGTGTGCCATCGCCAGCATGAGATCAGCAACAATTAATTCCATCCATATAACGACCAGCCTGGCTTGCTGCTGGAAGCTGCTGTTCGAACTTTTACAACCCACCCAACGGCGAGTATGCAGCGGATGCCGGAAGTGGGCATGTCGTGTCCTGGCACGTCCTGGGTGCGGGAGTGTGTAGGTGTGGGGAGGAATGGGGAGCCAATTTGTGATGCAACCGGGAGCCTGGCACGTGTGGCACCTGCCAGAAAGAAGCCCTATAAAGGGTGAGTTCTATCGTAGAGTATTTTATTGAAGGGAGGATTTTGGAAAATTTACAAAATAGCTGTTTCTATTCAAAATACTCCATTACACTTATTTATCTACGTTTTAATATTACACAAAATTGATCTCAAATCCCACTACATGAGAGCCTGGCGATGTGAGGTACTTTAAACTAAGATTTCACCCTTCCTATTCGTTAGCATTTTGGAAGTCCTTATGCAACTATCTTTGGTAGTAAAATAGTAGCTAAAGTAAAGTAAAATAGTTGCTTCTCGTAAAATGGTGACCACATGGGAATCGTAAACTTAGAATTTCCCAAAATTCTCGACTACCATACGCCCTGAAACGCGTGCTGGAAAACACATTCGACTGCTGCGAGAGTCGGAAAAGCAGCTTTCCCCGGACCGAGTTGCAGCCCGGCTTAGGTTTTCTAAGACACCACGGTTCATTTTTTGGAGCAAGATGTAAACGCTTTGGAGGAAAAACTAGCATGTGTGTGTATGTGCGTCGCAAACTGAACGCTTTAGAAAAAAAGACCATTTAACCTTCGTAACGGTCGGAGCAATATATAAGCCACAAGTGACAGTGCATTTTCAGCTCGACATCTTAGGCAGGCCGCTTTTCACTCCAGTGTGGTTGGTGAGTGGAGGAGGGGAGATGGTTGTAAGAAGAAACACACCCACACACAAATACACAGAGGAAAAAAAGAAGCGCCATCTCGTAAGCAGAATTGCACACGGGCACTAGAACCCTTCGAGTTTTTAATGCATCACGGGGTGGTGCAGGGACGGTGGCGTGAAAGAGGGAATGGTTTGAAAGCGTTTTCAGCCCCCCCATCCCCAATCCCCTTCTCCAGGGACTTTTTCAAACCACCCAAAGCCCCAAGAGACCGCAACCGATAAGACCAAAATCGCCCTGCTCATACTACTTGTGGGATACTCCTGGGGCTTGGGCTGTGGAGAGGGGAGGAGAAGGCGAAGGGAGGGGGCGACGGGTCTGTGGCTGACGAGTGCGTTTCGAGAAGACCCTCCCTCACCCACCTCTCACCCTTCAAGTCCCTTTCCCCAGCTTGTTTGGATGCCGTTTGAATGGACGGCTCGGTCGATATTTTCCACCGTCAGTGCACGCCGGCGCCTCGTCGCGATGCAAGAGTTCATTCCTCTTTCATTTTCGTGAGGCCTGGGAGAGGGAAGGGGAGGGGAGAGGTTGGGCAGGGTACCCATCTACCCCTACACCCTTCTCACACCACGGACTGGAGACGATTAAAGCACTCGAGTCAACGGAGAAATCGCCACAAAAAAAAACGGTTGCTGCTCATTTGCGAGGCTTTAAAAGGCAGGTGATGGAGCACGAACGTTGGGATCACCCAAACGGAGGTCCTGTCGTGTCTCACGAGCAAGAAGAAGCCGCTGAATGACGCACTCAAGAAGCAGCAGCAGCAGCGTGGTCGATTTGGTTGGACGACTTTCGTGGGCGCACACAAAACGGCCCAGATTTCAGGTTTGGCTTCGAACCGCTATTTGCTCACTTCTTTGGAATGCGCCCACTGCCACTCAGAAATTAAAACAGTGTACGCTTGCATCCCGTCGCACACCCCCACCCCCCGTACCCGAAGGACCTTTATTTAGCAGCGAGAAGCAGTAACGAAAATAAAGGAGCGAGGAGCAGAAAAAAAAGGAACGTTCCCATGCAACCGAACAATGCCGCTCATTGTGCGCGCGTGGGCAAGTAAAGAGGACACACTGACACACTCCTTTCGTTTGTGTGTGTATGTGTATGTGTGTGTGTGCAGGTGGGGCCTGGAGAACGTCTTCGACACCGCGATGTTGCGGGCGAACTTTGTGGGCGCAAACGATCGCAAAACCAAAGGGCTGCCGTCTGCCAGGAGTGTCGGGGTGTCCTTTATATTTTATGCATTATTTCTCGTCTCATCCCCAGCACCACCCCAACGATGGAGGGATGTGTTTTCATCGCCACCGAATGGGCGCCTTTCTAGGCCCTCGGGTAGCTCGGATTGCGGATTGCAAGGCCTCGCGGCTTTTTTCGCTGCTTTCATTTCGTTTTTTTTTCCTCTTCAACTTCTTCTTTATGAGCCCCTTCTGCACCTTCGAGCTATGCTCTGTAAGGAGCCAGGCTGGCTTCAACCAAGGTACCAAGATTCGGAACGTTTCGTTTCGTTTTGCATGGATGAAGCATCTCCTGGCTGGCGGCACTTTCGACACCTCTTTAGCGTGGGCTTTTCCCATTTTGGGGGTTAGATATTTTTTTTTCGTTTCGTTCGCGGTTGGGCAGCTTTCTGGGACGAGTTTGTTTTCGGCGAGTTGCGTGTCGTTGACTTCTGCCGGTGTCGCGTTAAATATCGCCCCTATTCTTTTTTTTGCCGAAGGGCGAGACTCCTGGGCGAAATTAGTGACATGTGACGAGTGTGTTGCCGGGTGGGTGGGAGGGAGTTCTCGTGTAATCCAGGGCTCCAGGGTTCAGCCCCAAGCATCGTTCCATCGACCGAGAACCTCCGCCATCGTTGCTTTGCTTGGTAAACATTGGATTTTTGTCCTCCAGCCGCACATTACCACCTGGGTGAGAGGTGGAGCAAGGGGGAGAGGGAGGGGGAGGGAGTGAGGAAGAAGGCTCATCCAGCATCGCACCGGGCTGGAGAGCAAACATAACCTGAAAAACCGCTCCCACAACCAACCAGACGTTGACTTTTGCTGGCATTTCGAACGGAAATTGATGTTGCGCAATTGCGGCCTCATAAGAGTGCGGGTGAGAAGGGGTAGGTGGGTGAGAAGCGTGCGAAAAAGAGACAGAGAGACACGTGAGTCGATATCAGTTTAAAACATGCGAACCACGCCTGGCACAGGCTCGGTCTTCGTTGATTTGCAATGCGCCCTTTTTCCGCGCTGCTGGTTGAAAGGACACGTGGGGGTGGTGGAAGTACGTACTCACCTGACACACACACTCACAGTAGTGGTTGTAGTGTGTAAACTTGCACCCTCGCAGCTCGCACGTTTCAGACGACACACGCAATTCGCAAGACGAGAAACTTAAAGTTACTTAAACAAACCGAGCCCACGAGGATGCCTGCGCCCTTTATCAAGCCGTGCCGGGCGGGAGCGCATTGCAAACGCGACTTACCCCCTGGAGGTCCTTTAGCAGGGTGAGCGAAATACCAAAAACCCCAAAAATGAATCAGAAATGATTGCTGCAAATGTTGCTGCGGACGGCAAGCTGCTGCTGCTGGAAGTCGCCATCGAATGGGTGTCCTTTTTTGGTGTTGCTGTCAGGATCTCAGCACCACCCCCTCAAAACCGTTCCGGGCATCGTTGTCCTGAGCCTGCTTTATGGCTTTTAATGGCTGCCGGTTTAATCGGGGACAAAACGATTAGATTAAATCGAATCCCCCGCAAAGATTTCGCCAGCTTGCCGTGTGTCCACTCATCGTAAGGGTCGAACTCTTGCTGGGTTCTTTTGCCTTGAAAACGATCGAATCTGGTGCCACTTGTAGGCACGCACACTCTTGAAGTTGCCATCCACACGCTCGCGAGGCCATGCGTGTCAGAATAGTGAGGAGGGTACTTTTGGGGTGACTTCACAAAACGTAACCCTAGCTTCTATTGCTGATAAAGCAGCGTTTATTCGGAATCAACTGCTGGGTTGAGTCCCTTAAAGATAACTAAGGGAGTAGAGCTTTCTGTGCTGCATTGATCGCGAACTATTTCTATAAATGGGCTTCCGCATCCGACACTTCAGGCGCTGAGTTTCATCGATGTACCTTTCAAGCTGTATGTATAAACGCATGAAAAGAGCTTTCGCACGTGGTTTCGCAGAAAAGGCACCCTAAGACGCCTGCCGTCGCTAGGAGGTGGCTTCGAAGGGAAAATCAGAACGATGCTACCCAAGTAGAACGAACCATGCCACCCACCACCCACCACCCCTGGGAAAACCTGTTCAGCGAAGGGGCAGAAGATGAGGGCAAATTTACGCCAGCTAGAGCGCGCCATGTGTTTGCTGATTATGGATTTTGTTGTAGCTAATCCACTAGCCGGGGAAAAACGAGTCCCGACTTCTCGCAACGGGAGCTGCTGCTGCGGGATGGGCGAGGTGCACCAAAGCGATAAAGCGAAGCAGACAGAGCAAACATGCGGAAGGGTCGGAGGTGGCGGGCAGGTGGCAAGGACAGCGTTTTCCACCGTGGCCGAAAAAGCGGCCGGAAAACCGCCAAAACCGAGAGGAGGCTCTAGGTTTTTGCGTTGAAACTCCTGGCGCGCGAATGGGTCCTGGGAGGGTGCGGGTGTGTTTATTAAAGGGCTGGGTGGGTGGGGTGAGAGGGAAGGTTAGGGAAGGGGGGAGCGTAAATTTGTTTATTCCGTCCTTTATGCCAATGGCGGAAGGCAGGGCTGACGACCCAAGAAAACCGACCAGGATATGTTTTTCGTCCTGCGCCAGGAAGGGTGTGCTCCTTGAGCTCCCCTTCTTCCCATCCCTCACCACCCCCCCCCTCCCCCCCGCTCGTCCGTAAGCCATATCAGCAACTCTCGCGGTTAGATTGTTTGCTTTGGGATGAGTGTAGATTTTCCGAATCATAGCCCCTCGCGTGAGCCCCGCCATGTGTGCGTACACGTGTGTGTGTGTGCTGGGAGTAAGTGTTGTTTGGTTAGCCACCCACCTAACCACCTACCTCGCCGGAAGCATTCGGCCAGCTCGCCTGTGTGCGAAAGCCGCTGAATAAAAATGTTTTTATTACAAACGAGGCGGATAATGGCGCAACACGCCAGCAGCAAGGACTCCAGCTACAATCGGGCAGCCCTCTCATGGGAGCGTGGCGGGGGGGGAGGGGGGGCAGCAGGAAGTACAACCCCAGAGACTGCCCACGCGTGCCCACGACGAATCTCGATTAATTCAATTATCAACTCAGGCACGCTGGAGAGATGCAGGAGCGTAATCGCTTCACGGATAATTAAACATTTATCGAATCCGGAGCCCTTCACGCGGCCCGTGGGCGAAAATTCGCCGGCGGAGTCGGCTTGAAATGGTTCAGCAGAAATGTTCACTCACCGTTCGCTGGAAAAAGGCTTTTAGGAGGGCTTGAGCGACAGCGGCAGAACCCAAATCAACCGCGTGGGCAGCACCCAACAAAAAAGGCCTCCTGTCTGTCCGTTCCCTTAAGCTGGAGGAATCAAATAAAAATCTGAATTTTTAAGCAGAAGTGTCGGCATAATTCCCACCTGCACCTTTCCCGGCTTAATTCGGCTGACTCACTGAAAGGACGAAGCGTGATGCCTTTCTGCGAGCGCACTTTAGACCACAAAAGGACGAGCCCTTATATTTGCTCTTTCACACGAGCGAGACCTGCAGTGTCATTCCTGCCTGGGGATGGTGGAAAACCGGCCCCGATTTGGTGCTGTTTTTCCGTCGTGTCTTCCGTTCACCCACCCCCCACCCCCCCTCCTCCACCCAACCCCGTTTCTCCCTCTCACAAGTTCGAGTTTAATTATTGTCCGCACGGAGAGAAGAATGATTGACGACACGCCGGTGAATTTCTTTCACGCAGGGTTTTTCTTTCACGCGCTGGAACAATTACGTAATGTTGCGCGAGCGTTTTTCTTACGCGATTGTTGTCCAGCCACAAGAAAGCAAAAACCCCCTGCCGGTCGGCCGGTGAAGCGAAACGGATCCGTGTTACTTGTTTTTCCTTCCATTGTGCGTTGTAGGGTGGTTTTCCACGCGAGTGCTGCATAACACACTGGGCTTGGGAAAATCGGGTCGGCCAGCAGATTGAAGCAGGTGCAGCCGATCGGGAAATTCAGCTCCTTCTCCCCATCGGGAAAATCGATCCCCAGCTGGCTTTTCCAAGCCTCCGACGCGCAAGCCTGTCGATCGATTTTGCAACGCAATAATCCTCCTTCCTGCCCGAATGGGCGAAATAGGAAAAGCCTACCAATTTAGCGGCACGAAGGCCGTGCTGGATGTGGAGGTTCGAATTTCATTTTGCCTTCGTCTCCCTCCCGGACGACGCGGAAATGCTAGTTAGCACTGGAATGAGGCTAAGCAGATGTTGCATCTCTCTGGCATCCGAGGGACCACCTTCGTCACGCGCGGCCTGGAAAATCCGGTGATCCTTTTGGGGGGATGTGGTTTGTTTCATAATTTGCTGTGCCACCCGCTGGGGCGCACAATTGGAAAACATCACCGCACATGTTTTGGGGGCGATTTTCTCGATTTTCCATCAGTATTTCCCCCAAAAAAATATAAGCAGAATTGCCAGTCCTGCTCGATCGATTGGAAAGCGCGTGCAGAATAGTTAGCGTGTGTTTTGGCCCTTTTAGGGCTCATTGCATGGGCTCTTCTGGCCTCTGTGTGTATATGTATGTTTTTATCGCAAGAACGTTGCTTCCTGGTTGGATCATAAATGTCGCACGCACGCTTCAGAAGCGTTCGATTTCTGATTGAGTTCAGCCGATGCGAGCGCAATTTTTACGCAATTCCGTCAAGAAAAAAAAACTCCCCTAGAAGGGCGCGCCGTGTTGCAGCCCTAATTGATTTTACGACCCCCGGTTCGTGGCTAGCTGGTTCTGGCAAACTAGCGTGCCATTGTCAAGAAATGCGTCCCGTCCTGGGGCTGAATCACGATTGGAAAACTCCACTCTGAAGGCTCGGAGAAGCTCGGTGAAGGGCTTGGGAACAAGGGCGGAAGGTAATAAATAAAATTAACGACGTCCAAAGAAAATTGATGGCCCATTTTTCGACGACACGCGCAAAGGAAAAACCGTGAGGCTGCGGGAGCCGATCGGACATTTATTAATTTTTGTGTCCTACGACCGCGTCGGGGGGTTTTTTGATATTTTTTAGGGGTGGTTTTCTTCCCCAACCAAACCGGCTCCAATATGCTCGAAACCACACCGTGCCGGTATATATCAAAACTCGAAATGCACGCCATCACCTTTATCGGTCCCAGGGCTCAAAACTAAACGCCAGTCGAGTGTCATTTTCAAGAGCACGAAATGGCTTGTTTAACGTTCCTCTGGCTTAGAACGAACTCTGGCTTAGTATAAGATCACCATAGCATTAGAGATGTCTCTTGGATATGGGTTTTATTACACACCGATGATGATGCAGCATTTTCCAACCACCATAACGATCGATCGAGACTCACGTTGCAGAATGCAAATGTGCATTTTACGCGATCCGGAATCGACTTTTAGTCGCGGAAAAAATTGCCATGAGTTGATAAATCTTGTTCATTTCCTACCACCAGCACTCGAGGGTAGTTTGAAGAACACGCTGTGGTCTGGGAAAGCGAGCCAGCGTGAAAAAAAGAGACTAAAAACAGCTGGATTGATGACCTACTAATGGATTCTGATTTTTCGAATCGCCGCTTCGTGGGCACCCGTTGAGGGCAGGCCAATTGTGAGCTATTTTTTATGGTAATTCCACCCACCCACGCGAGCTCCGGTTATGCAAACATGGCCGGCAACGGAAGGAAAACGCGCCATTGTAACGCGCTTTTCTTTCGCCCACTCACAACCCCGTTCAGTTCGCTCGTGGGGAAGGAGCCCACTGTTTGACTTTCTAATCCACCCCAGATCGGGGTGGATGGCGTCTCGCTGCCCAAATATTTGCATTCCTCATGGCTATCATAGCGAAGGAGCGCTTAAATTGAATTTCAAATCAAACAGCGTCCACCCTCACCGCCACGCGCGGAATCGCTCGGTTGCTCGTCATTATTTCGCAATCTGCATGCATCCGGCTCGTGTGATGCATGTGATGGAGAGAGAAAGAGAGAGAGAGAGAGAGAGAATGAGAGAGGAGGAAGAGTGAGTGGGAAGTAGGGCCATAGGGCCCTTTGGACCGGAAATCGCCAACTCGATTTAATCGCGGACCTTCCGATGGATCTGAGGACGTTTCCGTGGGAGTTTTTCCTCCTGGCAGCAGATGGGAGATCAGGACGGATCGCTGCTTCTTGTGGCATTACTCTTAATGCCGTGGGGAAAAACCCCTGACATGCTGATCCTTTGTAGGATGGGTAAAAAGGGGCACGTGCGGGCGAAGGGTTGTGGCACCTGGCGGATTATCCGCTATCCGGGCGCTCGCGAAAGGCACAGACAAACAATAGGAAGGGTTAGAAATATAAGCGTTACTTCCCCCATCCTCCAACCCTTAGCCTAACCATCCCCCCCCTCCAGTTTTCCCACCCCTCGGAAAACAGCACATCCGATTCGATAAATCTGATCCCGCAAATCTCGGCTGGCGCGTTTTTCCTCTTCCGAGTGCACTACCCCCACGTTCTGGGGGTAAGTTTCAGTTGGTGAGGGGGCTCGGGGACGGGGGCAGGGGAGTTGAATTGAAAAGCGAGAGAAAGATAAAGCGAACGAAAAAAATAAAATGCTAACCAACCGTCATCGGGTTGAGCGTGTGGGAAAATGTCGCCCGGAAAATGCGGAAATCCCGACAAGCGCAGGAAGAAGCGCAACAAAAAAAATCCACCCCTTGCAGAAGGGATGTCACTGGCAGATGTTATTATCATAAAACACACTCCGAACTAGATTACGTCGAAACGGGTCTTCGTGTGGGTGGACGAGTGTGTGTGTGTGTGTGTGGACGCGCGTGATTGTGTGTTTGGGTGGCTAGAGGCAGCTGTCTCGAGCGCGCTGCAAATATATTTCCTAGCCTCACAGCTCTGCGCTTTTCATTTCCGATGCATAATTTCACATCCAACAGCTCACTTTCGGTCCATCTCGCTATCCCTTTCGCACGCTGTCGCTCTGCTCCGCTCGTTCGTTCACATCGATGGAGGCGCCTGGTGGCGCGTAGTTTCACCATTCCTTCCACCGAGTCCACCGAGAGCTCTGATTCTCTAAACACGTTTTACCAATCAACCCGCTTTGGTACTGAATTTTGCATGCTTGCAAGCGGCACACGTGACAAATTGCGAGGATCCAAATTCGGGCCGGTGGTTCGATGCAAATTAATTGGCACACGAAAACCGTTCCGGGGTGGCGTGCCAGCCGTTCGTTAAATGTTAAATTTTACGACCGGCATGATCGGTTACCCTGGGAAAATTCCGCACCACGTGGCTACAGTTCGGTAAAATCGATCTGCGGGAGAAGAAGTTTTCCTGAAGTGAGCGCGTGGCTTTTGTTTTTAACTCGCTGACACACGATAGGGGTAAAGATGGTGGTGTTGAAGGAGTAGGAGGAGAAGCAGGTACTAGGGAGAGGAGAACCGGCCGGCTACCAGTCAATTCGAATATCCGACTCGATTTGAAATGGCTTAAAACTTTCGCTCTCCCCCCAAAAACGGGGTGAGTTTATGCTCAAGGCAACACACACACAAAGACATACACGCAGGAGCTGGCGGATTTAGCTTTCCATGCATTTGAAGTGTGATGTTTTTTTGGCAGGCAGGCATTTGCTTTTCTTTTTTTTCCGATGATTTTTTGTTCCTTGCCAACTCGGGTGTGTTGTTTTCGGGACTTTGCTTTTGGCCAGATTTACGCTCGTTTTTGACACTTTTTTCTTGCAGTCCAAAAGCCATGTCACAGAAGGGTTATGCCGCTCACATGCCGAAAATGAGCTCTCTTCCTCTTTCGCTCTCTAACATTTCCGAATCGATTCCGATGGCTACGAGCGGACCATAAATTCACAGCCGGCTGGATCCGTTGAATGAACCCATGCTTCATCGGTTCTGGTTCTGCTTTTGTTTTACTATCACCGGCGTTAGTGCGCTTTTCGTCCCGGTGCAGCTGAGGGCGTGCAGCAGGGTGGCGTATATTTTATTAAAAGAGAGAGAAGAAATGAAAAAAAAAACATCTCACATGCGCCAAACCCTTTGCTTCGCCGTTGGCGTCATTCCAACGCGTTACGACGCTTTGACTTTTTTGCGAGGGACTTGATTGGGCCGTTTTCTTCTTAAGCAAATGTTGGTCATGGGGCTTCGAAATGTGAACCGAAGTCCAAAGTCCGGATCAATGCGCGAACGAAGGCACATTATCTCACACTAATGGTTTCGGGAAGCAGAGCAAACCCCTGAAAACTACCAATTGCCCCTAATTTATCGATGGAATATTCTCGACCCTCGCGCGATCCCTTTTAAAGCCAGCGGGTGGTTTCAATCGTTCTCTCTCTCTTTCTCTTTTGTTCGCGACGAGCTCACTCACCCTCACCGAACGCACGACTCTTGGCACGGGATGGAACGATAATATTAATTTGGGGCCCATAACCGATATTGCGCCCAGGCCACGGTCCGGGACGATGGAACGATGCCATTTTCCATCATCGTTTCCACTTCTGTTCGCGGGGTTGGCGCTTTTAAGTGATATGACAATTTTATTGGGTTTTCGACCCGCACCGCGATCAGGATTTAGCAAACGAAACGAAGACTGAGACCGAAAAAATGGACCCGAAAAAGGATAACGGGTCGATGGCCTATTCATTTGAGAGCTAGATCGGTTGGCGAAGGATCTGCAGCAACCCCTGCCAGGTGGTTGGATAACACCGAGCCGCTTTTACTTTCTGTTTGTTTCGTTCCACGCTTAACAAAGCCGTCAAATAAAGCGCGATTTTAAAGACGATTCCTACCCCCCTAGGGGGAGTTGGAAAGCAAGTCCGAAGTTTAGAAGAAAGCCCATAAAACGCTCAACAACACGAAAAAACGCCTCCAGGGACGCTTCAGCGGTAATCAGTGCCAAGCTTAATCGCTACTTGTTGGCAGCAATGGAAAAAAAGAAGGGAAAAAAGGCGCCATCTTCCTGTGACGGTTTGTCCCCGAGCGCTAAATTAGCCCACACCAACGGTCTCCTGGGAGAGGGGAGGGTTGCTGATGCACGGAGGAGGGGGGGGAGGATGGCAAGTGGGAGGCAATTCGCTTTCCGCGAGATTAATTCAAGACACGGTCTCGGTGGCGGTGTAAATTGCCTCGCGGCGCGCAAATGACGCAAAATCGGTGTGTTTTCCTTTGGTTTGTGTATCCTTTTTTGCCTTTGTTGGTAGGTTTTTTTGTTTTTTTTTCTGCTCCTACTCGGTGGAAAACAAGCTCACTTGAGAGCTAGAATGGCGGTAGTGGGTGGAGTTATGGGTGGTAAACGGTGTATGCTGAAGCCAGGATCCAAGAGAAAGAACTTCTACCCTTTCTTTCACCCAACGACTTCACATCCTGGTCATCTGATGGTGTAGAAGATGCTTCCGAGATCGCGTTTCCGCTTCCGCACGAGCTTTTATGCTACGATTTTATGTTTTTTCATTCAATTTCATTTTTATTTTCATACTAGCCAACTAGGCTTTTCATAAGGATCGGATAGATCTTAAATATAACGAGAGATAAAAGAAATAGCAGACAAGAAGCAATGGAAAATAACGCGATAATTAAGAGCTAGTTGCACAATTTAAAATTAAATGTAGCCGAAAGACGACCATTTTGCATTCTTGAAGAAAATAATAATGAAAACAAGGAAACAATAACGAAAAGACAGTGGAGTAGGAATCAAACGAGCATCAAATGCGCTGTGAGCAAGATGTAAATGAGGAATTAAAATCAAAAAGCGAGCTGAAACGATTGAAACTATTGAAACGTAGCATAAAAGGATAAGATAAAACATAAAGACGACACTGAGGTCTTGATAAGAGAGAACAAATGAACTTCCGGAACGATTCTTGACGTTGAACTTGTAATCGTGAGTCAGCTAGAAGGACTTTTGAACAACCTACTGATACAACTTTTGCTACTTCTACTTCCAGTGATTGACGCCGGGTATCACGAGAAAAGGTTGCTGCATCACCTGCTGGACAACTACAACGTGCTCGAACGACCCGTCGTCAACGAATCGGATCCGCTGCAGCTCAGCTTTGGGCTGACTTTGATGCAAATCATCGACGTGGTAAGTGGCCGCTGGTGTTTTTTTCTTCTCTTCAATAAAATGGTACGCCAAACTCACGCTCGCAAGCAAACTTGCTGAAACAAATGAGCTCATAATGCGCCGCGACGAGGCGTGTTGCGTGTTCCCATTAGTTCGCGTTGCGATTTATCATGTCTCACGCCACGTGGCCCTCGTTCGTTCGTCAGCTGCTCAGGAAAAGTCTCAAATCTGCGGCCCCGTTCCACCCGACTTTGCGCCCTTCGCTTGTCATGATGGCCTCCCCACCCCCGAAAAACAACCGACGCCAGTGTAATCGGATTCGTGAGGAACTTTTCGACCCGCGCAAAAGGACGAACTTTGTCGCGTGGCACGTGGGGTGGCTTGGTCAGCCACTGCCAGGGGACATGTGCTCTCATATGGTTGGGTGAGTGAGTGAGCAGAAAAAAAACCCACCCTCGAGAAGGGGGTTGAAAGTTTGAAACCAACCTCAAACCACCCAGAGCCACCGGAACCGCGACACGGAAGTCGCGTCGACGACTCTACATTCGTCCCGGCACCTTCTTCTTTTTCCGGGGGTGGTTTGGGAAATTTCCTCCCTTTCCACCCACCGTGGGGTGGGACCGTGGGGTGTCCCATCGTGCGTGACTCCAGGCACAACAGCTGTGGCACGCGGGCACAAAACTTTTCGCCACTTTTCGCGCCCGTTCCACGCCAGAAGGCGCTTGGGGTTTTTTTTTCTTTCCTTTTTCTTCTTTTTTCGTTTTTTTTCGAGTTTTCCTCGCTTGGGATAACGCGCGTGCGTTCGCGAAACTTTACCGCTCAACGCACTCGGGAAAGTTTTTCTTTTCAACCATTACCTTTCCACCGTCCTCCCCTTTTGAAGGACTCGCCTTCGCCCTTCGCTCGGTACCCGAATTGCACCATAAACCTGGCGACGCGCCCTCCCCCCTCCCCCCACCCCACCTTCTCGTTTCTTCCTCACCCTCGCAGCCTGTGGACGCAGCTGCAGAAGGATTGAGAAGAAAAAAAAGGAGCACATTTTCCTCTAAATTCCCACTGGGGCCGGTGGGCACGCTCGCATAGTTAAACACGCTCGCCCTTTCCGTGGGTCGTAGGGCAGCAGGAAGGGAGGTGGAATGCCGACAATAGAGCCCCTCCCCCATGGGCGTTAAACTCCCACTCCAAGGATCATTTTAAGGCCCAAGAGCGCTCCAAGATATCGGGGGCTCTGAAGGGCATACCAGGGGTGGGAGGGGTATCGTAAAGACGCAAATTACCCCCGCGACACATCACCTCACGCTTCAGCTACAGCATCCACCCTCCCGCGGCTCAATCTTGATTAAAAAATGGTTGACGAAAGTCACGTTCACGCATTTTCCACCACGCCGAATGTCGCGAGCGTCAACAAGGGTGGGTGGGAGTGCAGAAGGAGGTGTCGCGATCCTACCCGGGCACCCTCTCTCTCCGCTTCTCTCGTCGGTCGGAAAAACTACCAACCTGTAAGCGCCAACCTCCGAAAGGTTCGTTTTTTGTTCGCGTTAATCACTCTCCGGGTAAGAAGTTTTTTTTGGGTTCGATCCATCGCCGGTTCTGTTGATTCTCTCATGTACCCACGATTAGAAATAGATTATCATCTGCCCTACTCACTCTACCTTTCTCGCTCTCTCTGTTTTTTCTACTCACCAGGACGAGAAAAACCAGCTCCTCATCACGAACATTTGGCTCAAGTTGGTAAGTGCAAAGCAATATTTATTCATTTATCTCGCGTACCTTTTCTCGCACTATCGTCCGGGTAAAAATCCACCCTGCCCTTTCCACCCCTGCCATTGACCACTCTCCTTGAGTCGGTAATTACTTCGGCCATCGGTGTCATGTTTCAAGCGTTATGTTCTTGAGCTCGCGTGCTTTTGGCAGCTGACAGCGAAGTCAGCCATCGCGTATCATTTAAAAGGACACCCAAATCCGAATGTAAACGGTCAGCGGAAATCGAAAATCGAATTGATGACCCCCCCCCCTGCTCTTGGCTCCCTTAATGACAGATGTTGATGCTGACGTGACATGGTGACGTTTAATTGCTCTCGGAGAGTTCTTCGTTTTCAACGAATTTTGGTGAAAATCGCTGCCAAAAATTTCGAAACGACTGTTTTCCGATCACCCCTCTCTCTCTCTCTCTCACCCATCTTCCTGGTGACACCGGATCGTGGTGTGTGTAATTATCCATCAGACATCAAACGAAACATAGCTCAATTCAGCCAGGTACACAAAATTGCTCACTTGAAACGAACAGCGACATATGGCAACATCGATTGAAGGACACGCTACCACTTTAAGGACCCACCAGAAACGACCCTACGATGGCGGGTGATGTCCGGTTTCGGTTTATGATGATTACAGCCGGTGTCCGTTACCGTGCACTAATCTACGGCTCAGCCTAGCAACGTCGGGTCAAGACGTTTCGCGGACGGTTTTATGCTCGTTTCTGCGTTTACGACACCCCCGGTGTCCTTTGTTCGCACGCCGCCCGTTCGAACTGCACGTAATCGAAGCCAACCTCCACCTACTAATGTACGAAATGCGTATCGAGTTGGTCTCTGTTCGGTGTCCAATCAGTTACGGTGCGAGCTTCGATAATAAGCAAACGACCGGGGTTGGTTAAGTGCGATGATGTGGCAACCGGCTAACCGAATGGGGCTCATAAATAAGTTTGGCAGGCTCTGTGGATGGTTTGGAAGCTGAAAGCTACACACTCACATGGAGGCGCCTAGTACAGGTCCTTGCAGGAAGCAGGGAGCCCCAACCCAGAACGGGAACAGTTCTCGAGACACGTTCCAAGACGAGGCTTTACGTCGTTTTGCAAAAATTACCAATTAAAAAGCATCTCTAGAATTAACCGTAGAAGCTCGTTAGAGGTCGTAGAGGTCGTTGAAGGAGGTCCTGTCGAGTGAACACCGCGTCCAAGCTGTCAGGTTACTCAGGAACGTCTGCAAAGGACGCCAGCAGGCGGTTTTGGTAAGAATGGATTCTCATTCCAAGTTGCCCAGCCCGTGGAACATCCCCCTTTTTTGTGCTCAACCCCCACACACACACACACACCATGGGTTGACGTTGAGACGAGCAGCCCGTTTTCCCACTTGACGTCCGGAATGAAGTGCACTTTAGCTTGGTCGGTCATTAGTTGGCAACTGAATGTCGCAGAACAGCCTGGCGCAAGATGAAAAAAAAAGCAGAAAAAACCCACGCTAACTTCCTTGACGTCGCTCTCTGGCACGCCCGATTGGGAGACCCTCAAAGGAGGATCAGCACAAGGACACGTTAGTACCATTCATTGCGAATAGCTTCAGCCTCCGCAGTGTGTTCACTTTTGTTCAACACCGGCCAGCATGCCGTACCTGCGGCTGCCATGATGAGTTACCACGACCCCGAGACCTGTCACTTTAAGTGGACTATAAATCAGCGCCATCTACTTCCTGCTCCGTTCGCCGAGATATGGCCCAGAGAGACGACCGTGTTGGTCCTTTTTTCCACTTTGACTTTGGCTTGTCAAGTACACGATGGTCTTCGGTTTATGCCATCAATCACGCAAGAGACAGGACGCGAGAGAGAGAGAGAGAGAGAGAGAGAGAGAGGCAGAATGCAACAAAAGGACCCCCCAGCACAGGTACGAGTCTGTTGACAGGCGTCGTCAAATCTCGTGGCAGAATTTCGACCAACTTCGACGTGCATCTCAGGATCGCCGGAAAATTGTTGATCCACAGTGTGGGGGGGTTTTTGTGTGGGTTGATTTCCGCAACACCATAACACGACGTCCAAAGGACGATCGAGGAGCATGCAACCGAACACCGCAACCAACTGCTCGGTGGTTTTGGGGAACTTTCTCGGCTTTTGGTTGTAAAGTTAAACGAGCAAACCGAGGAACCGATAGTTGCCAGTCGATTGCGGAAGTCACAGGGAAGTCGATTGCTGATTGACCTTGGCGTGGGTTGGGGCGGAAAATTCGGCCTCCCTATCTCGCCCACCCAGAGGGCACAAAAAAGGGCTAATCGTACCTTTTTTTGCGATTGACCTGCAGCAAGCGAGACGGGATGAGGCCCTCAATTGACCTTCGATTGGATTTCCTCGGCTACGGGAAAGGGCCGTTATCTGGGAGGCCACCAATCAAGCGAGTTGCTCTGCGTCGTGGTTCAACGGATCGACCGGAAACCGGACGCGGAAAAGGGATACCCTAATGATCGATGATCTTTGTAATGGAATTGATTTTTGTCGATTGATCTTTTGAGCTCAATCGCGACGCGGCACCGGCCGTCGCAAAATAGAGATAGAGAGAGAGAGAGAGAGAGAAAAAGGAAGTGAAAGAAGAGGAAGAGAAAGAAGAAGCATAAAAAAGAGGCACCCTAAAAGCTTATCGCATCGTCTCTTATCGCAGTCGAGCGGAACGACTACTCAATGAGCGGCTCGAGTCCTTGATGTGCTTGAAATTCGCGCTCCTTTCCTTTCGCTTGGTCGCACGCCATCTTTTTGGTTCGCCCTGTGGGAGTGGGTGTGGTGTCTCCTAAACCTGAACCTAAAATATGCGAAAATATTTAAGCTCCAGCTCGCTCCACCTCGCGGTCAATCGCTCCTCGAAAAGGGCACTGGCTTCGAGCGCGTGCAGGAAAATGATTAGAAACCCTTTTTAACGCCCCTTTGGGTTGGGCGGTGGGAGATGGGGGAAGGAGAGATCCCTGCCAGCTATGATGACACCCACACATCGACGTTTCGGCCTGGACAGGGGAGAAGGATGGCAGTATACAAAAAACAGCGCTACAAGAGATCTATCTAAATCTAAACATCCGAATAAATTGAACATCCTCCAGTTCAATTTCGTCCTCTCGATTGGCATCATTCGCACAGGGTGACGCACAGGGTGGCAAAAAAGGACGAACACTCCGGGTGGACCGGTGGGCGGGATCTTTGGGAAATCTTCAATAAAATACCGTCCCTTGAACTTTCACCAGCCACTGGAGGTGAAATGCGAGGGGGCCTTTTTTTGCTTCATTTCAGTACACTTCTCCAGCCCTCTCGGCAGGACGATCTATTGACAAAGAACGGTGAAAGATAAAGCTTCACCCGGGGCAGAATGGCAAGATAAAAAGAGTCACCCTGCCCACTTTTCAGCCCCACGCAATAAACTCCTCGAAGGCCACCAGGGGCGAGCTGGAAGGGCACGTTTCGGCCGTTCCCTAGACAATTTTTGGCGGTACCCCTCGTAGGGCTTGAGGTTGATGAAACTTTTCCCCCTTGGGAGGCGAAAGTGAGAGGTTCGTAAAATTTTCACTATGAATTAAGTGCGGCAGTATAACTGTTGCCGAGATGTTGCAGAGAGAAAAAGCACCAACGTGTCGAAAGTGGTGTCGATTGTGTAATCTACTGCCTGTGACTTCACCCAAGCTCTAGAGGATGTGATGAAAAATGGCGCGCAAAAAAAAGGGAAAAAAGACCTCCTCCAAACTCGCGCAAAAACTGAAGCAAGAAAAGTTTACAAATTTGCAACTGTACATTGCTGCAGCACAATTGATATTGAGCTAGTGCGGCAGAAAAAGTAAGGAAAAGTAGAGGGGTGGAGGGGGAGAGGGGGGGGGGAGGAAAAAAGCACTCGACTCCGCTTAACGCTTCCGGCATAGCAGGCTAAGGACCCTTCGACGAGTAGCCACATAAATTCTCCATCACATTCCGCCCCATTTTTGTGGGGCTTTCGGGTGTTGCCGAAAAGTTCACCGCACGTCCGATTATTTCCCCGTTGCGGGTCTAAGTGAAATAGAATAAGCCAGCAACCGGGTGCAATGCGGGGCATGCTGCGGAGGGCCACAGTGCGTCCCTCGTACGGAAAGGGGATAAAACCGCAGGCCGAAGCAACGACCTGCAAACACTCCCAAATAAGCACGTTTTTCCGCTTACACAGTGTTATGTTCGCACGCTCTCGGTGTGGTGGCGGCTTGTTCAAACATTTTCGATCCTTTGCCTCCTCCCCCCCCCTCCCATCACCAAAACCCCCTTTCGGCCACAGAAAGCCACGGGGCCACACGCACACGCACAGGCGGAAAAGTGGAGGACAACAGAAAAGCCAAACAAAAAAAAATGCTGCATCAAGCGAGCCCCCAACCATCGGTTCGGCCACATCCATAATTCAAAATTATTACCTGTCGCAAACATTATCGCCCGTCGGATGCTGATCTGCGGCCCTTGCAGCCCTCAGCCACCCGGTGATGATCGTTTGGAAAGCGTGTCCTTTTTTTTGGTCTTCTTCTTTTAGTGCATCATTCAGCGACCGGCACGGAAAACCGCTCCAACGACAATGTCTCGCTCGTGTCGATCAATAGCATTTCCTTCGGCATCACGCCGGGAGCTGGATGGATGAGCTCGAGGTTGAGCACACAGGGTGGCTCATTTTAATTCTGGCCGCAACCGAGACGCGCGTGCTTTGTGGGGCGCACATGCGCGACTCCCCTTTCCCAACAAAAAAAAAAAGCCCTCGAAAGGGCGACGAAAGGTTGCTATAAATAATCCGATAAAATAGGCATCACCTTCAGGATGGAAGCCACCGCACGGTGTTCAAGGGTGTTAAGAGCCTCTACCCGCGCGCGCGCGCGTGTGTGTGTGTGTGCCGTTCGTTTCGAATTTTTTAATTTACATTAGAGCCCTTCGGCCCTGGCATCGGTATCGCGACGCATCATTACACCGGCCGGTCGTAGTGGTAGTATCCTGTTCGAAGGACCTTTGTTGTGTGCGATGCTGGAAGCTTCCTTTTTTTGAGGGTTGGTAATGAAATAGCCTTTGTGGCTCGTTTGTCAGCGGGCGTTTTCAAAAGGCGTTGGGGGAGTTACAAAAAGTAAAGCTCGGAGAAAAAGCGCGAACGCCGAAATAGACTCAATCAAGTCGTCTATCATCGGTCTTAAGCTTCTTTTTGGCACTCCCCTGGGATTCCAACCCCTGGTTCTGGCCCGTAACGCCCGTTTCGTGCGCATTAACGCGAGTGGCAGATATAATTTACAGCTTCCATACAATTCCTCCGACAGGCCGGAATTCCGGGCAAGCGATAAGAAATTTAAAAGCACCAGGGTTCGATGACCCACGCCTAATGACGCGTCTGGTGGGTCGGTGGGTGGGTTGGACCGTGGAAGGAAGAAACATTTTCATGCAAATCTCTTTCGAGTTCGTTAGTAAGCGATGAACCGGCCCTTTGCTGGAAGGAAAAGCACTTTTTGCTCTTCTACTTGCAACGCATTTCAAGAGCATTTGACTTTGATTAAATTGCACACCGAGACGGGATAGTGTCGGGAAGCCTGCAAGGATTGTTTGCCTAGCCCGAGCCTTATGGGGGAAAATATTCAATGCAAATGAGAGCGAGATAAATGATGCAACTACGAGTGCTGCAGGCGTCACTCGCGTCGATCGGGCAACATTGAAGCACAAGCTCTTCTCAACTAGAGGGCATGGAACTCGAGCCTTCGGGTCAACGGCAACGCGCCCACCTGCTAATTGCAGCAGTCTGTCAACTGAAGCAAGCAGGGAAATTGATGAACATCTCTTACAAAGCTCTACAAAGCTTGCTCGAAGGACAACAAACATCGTCCGTTGCCGAGAGAGCCTTCTCAATGGGAGTGCTGGAATGCTTTAATGACTTGCGTTAAGACGAACTCGTGTCCAGTAATCAAGCCGTTGCGTTCCTATGCTTTAATCCCATCCCAAAAGCCGATCGAATCGAAGCATAAAGCCGCATATCGTGTTCGTTGTACCACGCACTCAGGGCTGCAACATTCGGCCGGTGGTATTGAAGTTGCAATAAATGAAATTAATATCCCTCTCCATGTGGCTCGACGAACGGCTTGGAGGAAATTATCGGTCTCCCACCGAGAATCAATCAACTGCGACTCTCTCGAAAGCATGGCCTCGCCAGAACCTGGATCATTACTTAATCAATCAGTTGTGGCAACAGGACTTTCAAGCATATCTGATTACTGTGGCAGAAAATTGAGGCCCGCTCGGTTCGTCCTAAATCCTCCCTTGCAGATTCCGCGAGTTGTAGGGATGGCTTACATTACGCTGGGGTCTCCGGTTTTTCACCATCGTGACAGATAATGGATCCTTCCGAAACGGAGTTCGAGCTGCTTGGAGCTGTACGAACGGAAAAAGAAGCGACCGTCAGCTTTACCATCGCGTCCCTCCTTTTGGCTCACTTTGTGGCTTTGATTTATCAAGCAGACAGCGCAAGAAATCCGATCCACCGCTACAACACGCGCGGTTGCTAAGGGCACGGATGGAGAGGTGAGCGGGGGGAGGGGGAGGGAATGAGGGGTTGGAAAAAGCCGACGGGCGCTTGGGAAAACGCAATTATTATTGCGCTCCGTCTGCGCGTGCGGTTCGTGCAGCATGCCTTGGAAAAAAGGGCAAGGACGTTCGCGAGCGAGTGAGCCAAGAAAAGCTCGTGTGTTTTCCTTTTTTTTTTCTTTCTTTTTCCAACACCCCAGACACATCGTGCGGTCTCGTTGGTGGCGTGGGCGATCGTACACCCCCTCGGGAAAAGCCCCCAAGTCACGGCCCATTAATAATTGGCCCGAGACAATGAGCGATGGGAGCCGGTTCGGGTTTTGTCATAAATCGGCGTGCGAGCGAGCGAGCGAACGCCGGCAGCGTGCTTTATTGATATTGATTGTCTGTTGGGCCGTTGATTGGAGCCAGCCCTTCGAGCTGGGCGCGCGTCTTGGCATGGCTCGTGCGCATCCAAGCCCTAATTTATCACGCTAAATTGACGAACGGCTTACTGCGCCGTGTGGACGTCGTGCGCTTTTCGCAAAGCTTTCCCGAAAGGCCTTCCAGGCTGGCTGGTTTGGCGCCAGTCCAGTTTTGTTTCGCAATAAATTACCGCCCCAGAAGCCGGGAAAATTTAGCAAGCTTTTAATTGATACATGGTGCAGGAAGTTTCCACACACACGCACACACGTCAACGCTACTCACCGCTGGCCTGCATTAATGATCTCGTCGTCTGTTGTTTCTGGCTGAATGAAGCTCGATTTCCACGTCCGCAAAGGCAATTTTTTTGATTTTTGGTCCTGCCAGATGCCCGGCTCTGCCCGTAAACCCCTCAAGTGGTCCTGATCCCTCGAGCAGGAACTTTTAACTGCCACACGTGCCGTAAGATGTGTGGAAGAAGAAAAAATAACCAAATTCCGAACACAATAAATTACACTCGACCAAACGAATGGTCGAAAACTATCCGGAAAAGCCATCATCGCAACCGTGTAGAGGACGGTGAAGCGCAGCTGGAAAACTCGAGCCCATAAATCATCATATCCGCACGCTTGCCTCGTGGAATCGTCTGCCCGAGACGGTTGCCGAATGCGTAATTGCCAATCAAGGCGTGGAATGATTGCCTTCGGTCCTGGACGAAGCAAATAAAAATGTATCATTCATCTAAATTAGCCTGCTGGTGGGATGCCTCTTGGTTGGATGGGGTGGCATTGCGGGGAGGGAAGACGAAAAAACTGTCTTTCCCGAACTTTTCCCGGCTGGAAGTGGAAACCTCGACGTCAGACATAAGACGACCGAAGCCTGAGCCACAAATGAGCGTGAGCCGGAAAAACCTCCCGTGCTACTTAAGGGAAGAGAAAAATTGACTCACCCCTCACTGGCGGAGTGGCTCGACTTTGGCCGGTTATTGGATGCTTTGGTGATGTCCCGCTGTAAGCGAGCACCCCTTCGGGAGCGTATAAATAATGCAATAAAGCGATTAATTAATTTTGCACGACAACCCACTTCCGGTGAGGCCGTTGTTTCGTGGCACACGCCGCGATAGTTAGCCACTAAACGGTCCAAGGGCGTGAGGAAGGAGGGGGGGGGGGTGAGGGGGAGTTTCTTTCTTGGTCGTGCTCCTCCATCAAGCCTAAAGTACCATCGAGGGAGGTACTTCAGGCACGGTCGCGTACGGTGTTGCAGAGCGATCTTTATCCTGCCAGAAAAGGGCTCGAGAACCGCCATGGCAATTTATTTGTTTACGAAGCGCCAACGCTTACACGAGTGGCGGAATAATTCATCAACCGCTTTTCGCACTCCTACACACACCGATCAGTCTTCTGATGGTGTGTGTGTGTATGTGTGTGTGTGTGTGTGTGTGAAGGGTGTAAGGGCGGACGAAAAACGACTTCTGATAACCGAGCTCCATTGCTCGCCAGTGGTCGTGATTAAATGGAGCACTTCGTCAACGCACGCGAGCCCTTCACGTCCTAAGGGTGGTTGCGCATACGCTGGGAAAAACCGTCCCCCTCCCCCCCTCCCCCTCTAAGAAGGTTTTTTTTCGTACCCCATCCTTGAAGGACACCCCCACCTGTAATCCTTTAATCTTGCCCAAAGAAAAACGCCACGCTTCGTCTCCGAGCGTACACCAATTATTTGCCCCATTCGTAAAGAATACCTTTCTCGATAATACTTCCCTCGTCCCCCGCCTTACTGCACGCCCTTTCTCTCTCTCTCCAACACCCTCTGGAGCACGAAAAAGCCCTCGGTGCGATTTCCCGCTCATACAGCCTCCGCAATCTACTTACCGAGAAGGAAGCTTAAGGAATTGCGGGGGTTTTCTTTTGCCGGTGGTTTTTTTTTCGCTTCTCGGTCGCTTTCCACAATGGTGTGGGCGCTGTTTTCCGCAGGTGGCGCGGTCAGAAAAGGGACCGGCACTGGCAGGAAACAGGCGCCGAACGGGCAGGCGAACCGAACCGTTGCGGGCTTGAGAAAAACCGGAACCCCCGGAAAAAAAACGCTGATGGGTTACTCGAGCGCCGAAGCGACGGAAAAAGCTACTTCAAAAATTAAAATCGCCCGTCCACGCGCGGGTCGGTCAGGTGGCGATTTCCGTCGCCCAATGTGCCCTTCGAAACCGGGCCGGAAGCGATGCCGGATAGCGTACGCATTAGTTCCGGTAGATTACCCATCGACTGCGACTTAAGAAGGCTCGAAAACCGGGTGTTCCGTGTGCTTTGTTTTGCCTTCTGGATCCTGCGTGGCGTTGACAGTATCCCGGTAAGTGCTTGTTTCGTGATAACAGCCTCCCGGTGTTCTGTGTTTTCGCCCTCTCGCTCTCGCACTTACTCTTTCCGTTGGGGTTCAAAAGGGCGTCATGATCCGGCCCAGAAAGGAAAGTTTTAAACTTAATAAACAAGCTTCGGGAAAGCGGGAAAGCATAAGAAAAACGGCACACACTGGAAGGGCACATGACGAAGGGCGGTGCTCTTCGGTCGATTTAAAGATTCGGACTACCAACGCACACACATACACACGTGTGCTCAAACAAATAACGAGACGCTGCACCAACGTCAGAGCGCCAAATTTGCTTTCGTTATATTTTTTGCCGGCGCTTTTCCTTCCGCTTTCCACCGGTGACACCATTAATGATTAAAGTTTTGCTCCGGCGTTTTCTTTTTTTTTTCATCCCTCGCACCAAGGCATGGGACATCAACTTTTGATCACAGCAGGGGTGGTTCTTGGGGAGTGAGAATGGTTGAAATGGTTGCGTGCGTGTGGGGTGTGTGTTTTTTTTGCGGCGAAAGCGCGCTCCCCCGGTTCCATTTGTTATTATTTTGCCTGATGAATTAATAAAAAGCCTCCGTACGAGACGCCCGGTCTACGACGCCCGGGAAATAGTGGCTAAGGGTGGACGGTTTTAAAAGCAATGACAGCGCGAACTCGCGAACACTCGAGCAGAACAAACAAACAAGCAAACTTGGGTTGGGTTGGGACGCGGAAATGCGAGGCAGAGAAAAAACAGGACAAAACCGGTAGGAGAAAAGCCAGGAAAATGCGAATACCGCCACGAATCCTTCGTGCGCGAAAGGTACGGGTATTCTCGGTTGATTCATAATTCAATTTTTGCATTATTCTCTGTCCCCACGTGCGCGACGCCTCGGTACCTGGACGCGGGAAATCGCGGTCCGGACGGTGGGAAAAACTGTGAAAAACTGGGAGTTAATATTTTGCGCGTATGTTTTTTAAGCACTTGAGATTTATTTGCGCTCCCCAAAGGAACGCCGGCGTGGAGTCGGAAGGGTGCGGGAAAACAGTTGACAGCTTGGAAAACTGGAAACGAAGAAACGCGCTCGGTACGCGGCGTGGCGCGAACAATTCGGAATTGCGGAATTGGATGTGAATTTTTTGGGAGGGAAAAGCGACCGGCGACCGGAAGCGAGACGAGATTCGGAACGCAATTTGTCACCGGAGGCGGTTCCGCCGAGCGTGGCTTCCGACGCGACTGCTTCGATCGATGAGGCCAATGCAATTACGGGAATAGCTTGAGTTGGTTTGATCGCGTTATGCGCTCAATTTTGGTCCACTCACCTGACGAGAAAACCCAGCCATGTCACTAGCACGCGAGCGTGTCCGTAGGCGTACGTGAGCTTTTTTCGAGCTTTAGCGGTTGATTGCTTTCGATTGGTTGGGGGATTTGTTTTACATGCATTAATAGAGCTGGCAGAAATAACGCGAACATGTTGATTGTAGAAAGGATTGCAGGAAAATATACCACATGACACAATCGCTTTTGCACTGATTTCACAAACGCCACAGTAAGCTGTGAGAACTTGCCTTGCATTGCTACTAAAACACGCATCCCGTTGGAATTGAATGTGCACTACACGCAAGCAACTCTTTTGCAAACAGATGCATTTTATATCAACTACATACAGGACATCTAAGGGGCACCTTCTTTGATAGCTTAGATAGTTGATAGATAGATTAGTTGATTTGATGGTTGATATTTGATTTGATGATTGATATCTGAGCACGTCTGCAACTTTATTCTTCACAGCCAAAATACATACACTACCTCTATAGAGATTTTTAACTTCCTATTCGGAAATTAAACAACTTTTTTCTTCGATTTTTTTATTTGGAGATTCACTGACTCAACTCAATGGCAAGAAATATGCACAATACGTGAGGAACTTTTCTTCAAATTTTCATATAACAGACACATTTTCAGTTAACTACACGCTGGGCATCTTAGAGCCACCCTCTTTGATAGATGCTTAGTTGATTTGATGGTTGATAGTGGAAAGATGAGCACTTGTGCAACTTTATCCTTGACAGCCAAAATGCATACACTATTAATACAGAGAGATATGAAGGCCTCCTAATCGGAGGTTTGCCAAAAACATTTCTTGATTTTTTCAACAACATTTCACTGATTAAACGCAGGACATCTGAGAGACTCCCTCTTTGATAGATGCTTAGTTGATTTGATGGTTGATAGTGGAAAGATGAGCACGTGTGCAACTTTATCCTTGACAGCCAAAATGCATACACTATTAATACAGGGAGATTTGTAGGCCTCCTTTTTTCAACAGCATTTCACTGATTAGCAGCCACCTACATCAACGACTGCACTTAGCAACACATTATGAACACATTTCTTAGATTTCTTCAACATTTCATTGCTGGTAGAAAAGGCCATTTCATAAATACGCACTGGTAACCTCTTGGCAAGATCGACATTTGGAACGATTAACCAACACTTCTCATATTTAGCGCAATATTAAGAACACTTTACTTCGATTTCTTCAGCAACACGACGCTTCACTGACCAGAGATAACGGTACAAACCGCTACACAAACAGCGCGGTCGCCATTTTGGACGCGCAAGTAACGCCGCTTGCTTTTTTCAATTAACGGTGAAATTTGCGAAACGATTCGCTGATTTGCAGCATTTAGCTTCAACACTTACATTTAGTGCAACATTAGCCTCACTTTTTTTTTCGATATTTACGATATTTTATATGATATTCACTGACCACTAGCCGAGAAAGCCTTTTGACAAACATGGAATCGAAACCTATTCGCACAGCTTCTATTTAGGACGCGGAAGTGGCACTGCAGGCTTTATCACATTTAGCACAGCATTAAGAATACTTTTCATTGATTTCTTCAATAACACGACGCTTCACTGACCAGAGATAACGGTACAAACCGCTACACAAACAGCGCGGTCGCCATTTTGGACGCGCATGTAACGCCGCTTGCTTTTTTCAATTAACGGTGAAATTTGCGAAACGATTCGCTGATTTGCAGCATTTAGCTTCAACACTTACATTTAGTGCAACATTAGCCTCACTTTTTTTTCGATATTTACGATATTTTATATGATATTCACTGACCACTAGCCGAGAAAGCCTTTTGACAAACATGGAATCGAAACCTATTCGCACAGCTTCTATTTAGGACGCGGAAGTGGCACTGCAGGCTTTATCACATTTAGCACAGCATGAAGAATACTTTTCATTGATTTCTTCAATAACACGACGCTTCACTGACCAGAGATAACGGTACAAACCGCTACACATACAGCGCGGTCGCCATTTTGGACGCGCAAGTAACGCCGCTTGCTTTTTTCAATTAACGGTGAAATTTGCGAAACGATTCGCTGATTTGCACCATTTAGCTTCAACACTTGCATTTAGTGCAACATTAGCCACAGTTTTTACGATATTTATGATATTTTATACGATATTCACTAACCACTTGCCGAGAAGGCCTTTTGACAAACATAGGATCGAAACCTATTCGCACAGCTGCCATTTAGGACGCGGAAGTGGCGCTGCAGGCTTTTTCACATTTAGCACAGCATTAAGAACACTTTTCTTTGATTTCCTCAACTTTTTACCCAAGATTTAATGGCCAGAAAAGCCATTAGACAAATATGTCGCCCAAACAAGCACACTAATACACTAATTAGCTGCATTCGGCATAGATGGCGTATGAGATCTATTGCTCCGCACGATAGGTTAGCCTTTTTCACCCATTTTGCGCAAAAATATATGGGTGTTAAAAAATTTCACACTCCCGAAAATCTCGCTTCACTCCGATGGTGCCTTTTCGTGTCACCAGTTACCCGCGATCAATCACTGACTGACGACAGCGATCGAAATCGACCTCACGGCGAAGCGGCTAAAGCGAGCACGGAAATAGGCCTAACGGGATATTCCGATCACCTATGTAGATGCGGTCATAACAGGGACAGTATTGCGCTACTGTGGGTGGTCGCCTACCGTTGGAGTCCATGGGTGGTCGTCTGCTTCCCTGGAGGTGTACCGTTTATTTCCGGTGTTTAGTGTTCCTGTCTTAAAGGCTGTCAAATACCGCTAATTCGATGAAGTTGCATCTCGTGCATGGTGGTCCTTTGCTAGCTTCAATGTCGAAAAAAGCGAAACACCTGAAAAAATCATCAAAACGCAGCAAAAACAGTACGGTACACGAAGCTGGGCATAAGTTTAAATTAGAACCAAAAACCTTAACATCCCTTAATGCAGGCGCAAGGTGATGGTCCCTTGAGGACGGAACACGCAGGTGAGGCACGCGACGGTGGAACGTCATAAATTTTTTCCCAATTCCTGCTCATCCCCTACAGACTCACACGGGGCGAGCAGCCCGGTGTTGGCTAAATGGTCATGAAGATATACGAGCCCATCTGATGGTGTTAAATTCCACACCGAAAAACCCGGCCTGTTTTCCCACCCCCAGCGCACATGCTGCTCCCGGAAAAGCCCTCCTCCAGCAAGGGAATCTTTATTCCTTGATAAACATAATTAACCGTACGCTACCGGTGCGCCAGCACCGAACCAGAAGGGTGGGCGCAAAATAAATAAGAACAGCTTCTTCTCATCTGCAGCCGTGGCAGGAAGGCTTTCGAATATGTGTGTGTGTGAGCCGTTTTTCGCAGCGGGAGCATCCTTTTTTCCCTTCCCAGCGTGTACTTTTAAGCCGGTTATGCAGTTCAGGCGTTGGCGTGACAGCCCACAGCTTTCGCGTGAACGTCTCCTGGTGCGAGCATGCACACGCAAGCTAGTTGACGTTAGCGTGCGCCCGTCGGTGGGGCTGGCAGCGCATTTAACGAACTGTCAAGTGGGGGCGGAGATGCTGACAGATCAAACATGCGGCGAACACCACACACGTTCTAAGCCCTGATAAGCGTCTTACGCGTAACCGTACAACCGTCAAGCGAGTTCGATGGAAACGTCACCGTAGGCAAATGGCACGCTTGTGTGGGAGTGAGGGCGCGTTCATATCCTGTCATTCTTTCCTGTCAGACCCCCCACCGGAGGGTCCGGATGTTGTGCAGCGGTTATGAAGCGCGCATGATGGCGGTTGCAAAATGAAGCGCTCCAACGATCGACTATAAATAGGCCCGCCAGGCTCGTGGCATGTAAAGCGCAACCGAGAGAGGTGTACAAACTTTAAGCACGCAGTAAGGGATTGCGATCTGGCCGTTCTGTCCCTGCAGAGGGCAAGTTTCGGTGCTTTGATCCCACCCGGAACGGAACAACAAACGAGCGAGCCTGGGCTGGTTATCGGGCTTTTCCAAAATGGGGAGGAACGAAAAAAAAACAGTGCTTTTCCTCACTCTATCGACCGCATCCGCTCATGGCCGGTTGGGGCTTTTCGCAGCGGTTCACTTGCGGGGAACGACTGTTACTCCCTTCTCATAGAGCCACCGAGGCACAAAACCGCACAGTGGAAAAGCTGCAGCCCTGTCTGAGGACGGGGATGCTAGTGCCAGGGAAGGTGCGAACCGTTCGTGTCCAGAGCCGCCGTTTATTGTTCATTTAATTTATTGAGTTACAAGTACGGTGGAAAACGAGTCCGCAGCCACCGCTGTGCTAGCCCGCCCGCAGGGAAAACCCTCTCGATGGGGGGAGGGAAATGGTGAAGCTGGGTGGTGGAACCTAACTCGGGGAAAACCGGAGCCATCGAGCCCGAACCCTGTAGCCTGTGCCCGAGTATGCTAGAGCGAGAGTGACAGTGTGTGAGAAAGAGAGGCCTAAAGCCAGTGGTTGGCATGCCGCTGGCTGCGGAATGACTTCTCGGTTACGAACAAAAGAACGCCTCGCACGCTGGAAAGTGCGGAGGAGGGGGGGTGGGTTCAGACAACGGGTGGAGACGGTCGGGGAAAAGGATGGCTCGACATGGCTGCGTGGAAAGTAAGGAAAATTTTATGCCAAAATATGCATAAATCATGCCGTCATACTTTACCCAGTGTTACCATTTTTGGCCTCGGTCGTTCTTTCGCTCTTTCTCTCTCTCTCGCTCGGTTGTCCATGTCCTTGGGGGTCTCGCTCTCACACCCGTCGGCACCAGCGGCAGGATTTTGCATGACATTTTACGAGCCGTATCGCGCGGCTATCAGCATCTAGCGCCGCTCGTGTACGTCAGCCATTTTACATGTTATGCTTCCGGCCGCGTTCGAACACTTTCAATCTTCAATATTTACACGCCCGCGCCACGGGTTCGTACACCTGGTTCCGCCAGAGGCCGGTGTCACGTTCGTGGTTGTTTCGTGATTAGACAAATTAGCTCGCGGGCACCATTTCCACCGCTTTTTCCGCTTTTTCCGCTTATTCCGTGTCGCGACCGTGGGTGGGAAGCGTGCCAAGAGTGACAGTTAGCTGGGGTTAGGGTTAGGGTGGGCTTTTTTGCTCGACAACCGACCGACAACCGAACCGGGGGGTGTCTGTTGCTTGTCAAATCATACCTCAAATTTCCCCGAAACTCCTGACGCTGGTGGTTCATGTCGTCCCCTGTCCGGCTTTTCGCTCGTGCGCTTCATTGCGTAATAGGAAAAACCATTGAGGGGCAGAGAAAAACCGGACCTATCATTCATCCCTCAATTGGTCCCGCTTGACATCGGGCGTGGGATCGTTACAGCAGAAGGTAATCAAATCATTACAATTATACTGCGAGACATTTCCGGCCAATGTGGGCGATTTGTGTGAGCGTTTTTTTTTTCCTCTCGCCAGTGACGCCAGTGGGAGCAAAGTTTTCTGGATCCATTTTCCGCCCGACCAAGGCAAACAAAGCACAAACAGGCGAACCGACCGCCCGCTACGATGACAGCGTACTGGGAGCCCTTTAATACGTTTATAACCGGTTTTTATTAGATCATATTTACAGCAAAATATCAGCACCGTAGTGATAGAGCCGGCGAGGCGAGAATATTGGCCGGTCGGAAAACAACAATCATTACTTCTTTCTTCGGTTTTATTTATCCACCCCCTCGATGGCGCCCTTTTTTTTCTTTACTTCTTTTTTCTTGTTGCGCCCGGTCGGGCATTGCGGCACCTGATGACAAAACGAAAAGTGAGAGAGCACGAAAGAACGAAAAAAAAATGAATAAACCCACACGCCCCAAGAAAGCGGGCACGTTTTTCCGGCATTTTCCCGTGGCCGGGCATTGGCAATTTCCACCCTTGCACGGAAACTTGTTGACCCGGTCAATTTTATCGCACGACGGGTTAAGAGAGAAACAAACCGCTGCTAATACCGTCGTTATCTCGGCGTCGGACCCAGGCTAACCTAGCCAACCAGGACGACTCCCTCGTGCCATCGACAGCTAATTTTGTTTTTCCGTATAATAACAAAACATTTCATTCCCTCCAATCCCTTTCGATAATCGAAAGTTTTTTCCTCCGGCTTCGAGTGGACTGGGTTGAGGAAAAACTGGGCTGTGTGTGGGAAAACCCAGAGCACCAGAATGCGTTCGTTCGTCGTGCCAGCTCGGAAATACGTCACCCCGGTTTCAGGGCGAAAGGGTTAAGTGGCATACCCGCGTCGAGGGCCACCGCCTTCTCCCTTCGGCAGTTGGGAAAAAACAAAAAGTAATATAAAATCGTAAGCCCGCGCAAATGGAGCTGAAGGTTTTCATTTCATGGCACATGGACAACGAGCGCCAGGGCAAACGAATCCGTGGGCGTCCTAGAACCCAGTGGCCTAGTAAATTTCATATGTAACGTTTGCGGCCATTTTCAATCGTGAGGCAACGGGCGGCCCTCTTTTTGTTGTGCCGCTCCCACCCACTTCGAGTCTCAGCCCGTGGTCCTGCGAAGATACCGGCACTTCCAATTGCTCCCGTGGCAAGGATTTTTTGTAGAGGAGTTTTTTTGTCGTTGTTGCTGTTGCTGTTGTTGCCTCACTGCTTCACCATTCGCTTACTATCTAATTCATGTTTATTGTTTCGGCTCGAGTGGGTTTGCGTTCAGGGGGAAATATCAAGCACCGAGCCGCAGCGAGCAAGAGCTTCACTCTAGGGCCCAAGGCTCTCGGAAGGGGCCGGAAATGTCTACTGGGCGAGAGTGAAAAAAAAAAGCAACAACGAAGAAACAGTCAAACGAGCGCTTGAGAGCGAAAGCTGAACAAGGACAAAAGGACGAAGAAAGCAATCGGTTTGCGAAGGAACAACCCAAACATGATAGCGCCCGCAGACAGGAGTCGCCTGAAGAGACCCACAAAAAACATCCTCCCTCCTTGATTCGAGTATCAAATTTTATTGTGAGCGGTATGACAGTAAAAGAAAACTAAAACCACCACTCCCCGGCCAATATATGTCTCTTGGTTGCTTTTTTTAGGATTATTTTTGCGTCCTCTTGTGGGCGCTGCTCATCCGATTTTTTTTATAGGACAAAATAAACACACGCTCGCACGTATAGGAAGCCCGTTAAGGCTGGGTGGGTCGGGAAAGTGGATCGAATTTTCTTTTAATTGTGTTCCATCTGCGAAGTGCGCTCGCGTGTGGCTTGGGTGGTTTTCCACCAAAAAAAGGGCCATAAAATGTACTCGCACCTAAACCGCCTTCACCGAAGGGTCGCTTTTCCGGCGCGAGAAAATCGCATAAAACATCGAACTGCCGCTGAAAAGGCGACCAAACCCCAACACCCGAAAGTTAATGCGTCTTTATCCTTAATTTGCTTTCGCAGGAGTGGAACGACATGAACGTCAGATGGAACTCGTCCGAGTATGGTGGAGTGCGCGATCTGCGGATACCACCGCATCGGCTCTGGAAACCCGACGTCCTGATGTACAACAGGTAGGTTGCGTTGCGTGCGATTCAATCAAGCTAATCGTGGCTCGTTATGCCGATCGGGATCGCTATCACAACGGGCGTTCGCCCCGGTGGAAGGAGCTGTGACCGCGTAAAGCGGGATCTACGATGCTGAGGGATAAATCGCACGAAGAACGCCTCCACCGTATGGAAGGCGAATCCGGCAGGCTTATCCGGTGTGCCGTTTCCACGGTTACCCACAGTGCTGATTGGATTTACTGATTATTGCGCCTTACAGTTTCTTTTCCATCATTAAGCGCTAAATGAAGTAAGCAAAAAAGGGCGCGCGAAGGTGATGATCCGTGAAGTACATCCGGAGGCGTACCCGGCCGGCGAGCTTTCGGTGGCGCCATTCGAAAAGAATCGTTCATCTTGTTATAATTAAATTTCCTGCCAGCTTTTACCACTCGGAGGTCCTTGCCACTCGCGGGAAGGTGGTGAAGTCAAAGATCTATGTATCCGTGCGCACGCCTCCGAGCGGAAGGCCGACGCCGATGCCGGAAATTGCCGATTTCCGAATAAACTACCCGCGTGTCCTATTCGATTTTGGGGCGTTCTATTTTTTTTCTCTTCTTTCTCCTGCTGTTGGCCGTGCGCGACCTTTCGCCGTAATCAGTGTGTCGCTGCAGTAGGGGGTGGTTATCCCGTATCCGTTCCGCGGGACATTTTGCCGAGGACTGCGGACACACGGACGAAGCCAACTCATGGAGCTAATATTAAATAATATCCTAAACAAACTATGGCGCAAGCTGAAACAATTGCGACCACCACGTGCCAACGCCCTCTACCGGCGATAGCCGCAACGATTGTGCCCGGATATTATGCCCATAAACCAACGCTCACCAACGTACACTGCGCACGCATCAGCTCAGGGAAGCGCTTCCGGAGAATTTAATTCCGAAACTCAACCTCATTTCCATAATCTCTCCTCCGTCGCGTCGGCCCCGGAAAATTGTGCCCGGTGTAAGGTGATATTGTTTTTCCCGACCACCACCTCCCCTGAGGAGTGAGTTCTCGCTATCACACACACACACACACCACACACACACATACATTCCCCTGGAGTTCGGTTGCACAGCGTCCACGGTCAGGAAACGATCCTTCGAGCGTCGGGTTACCGCGCCGGTGCAACCGTGGCTCGGGAGGGTGGGTTTTTCCGGAAGAATTCCATTACCATTTCGCGTCCGCATACCAATGGCGACAGCATCGACAACAAAATATCGTCCGGCCATAAAATTCCATTGAGTGGGGGCCCCCTCTGCGCCAGTGAAGCTTCGCAGGACGCGCGACTCAACAGCGTGCAGGAACTGTGGCGCGAAACAGCCCGCAAGGACACGTGGCGACACATCCTGCGCAGGACACACCGAAAGAATGCTTACCGGGCGGTTTTTGTGCCACCAACCGGCGGGAGAAGCCTGACGTATCGGTAATGGTAATTACGTCTTAAGTGAAGCGTAAGTGAGTTTCATTTACATTTCGCCAAACCAACGAAGGACATCCAAGAAAGGACACCGGCAGCCGGTTTCTTACCGGCTGGGTGGGCGGTTTGGAACCCAAAATGGCCCGTAATTCGAGCCGATAGATGTGACTGGCGTAAAGATTTGTGAAGCGTATGATTGCGGCCCTTCCTGTGGTCTGTCTGTCTGGGAAGAGGTTTTTCCCAACTCGCTACCCCAAAAAAATGGGGGTTTGGCGTAGAATTGCTTTGCCGGGCAATTCCACTGGGCCAGGCAGATTACACGCGATGCGTCCTACGAAACGGAGCGGAAATGCGTGAGTCCATTCCCTTGAGAAGGACGTCCGAAAATTTGTTGCGCAACATAGCACACCCGGAGCAAGGACATTCCCGAGCATACCAGAATGGCTGAGTCCACGAGATTAATCACGCCTGCGTTTTTTCTTCTCACTCTCTCTCTCTCCTTTCTTTCACAGTGCCGACGAAGGGTTCGATGGGACGTACCCGACTAACGTTGTCGTCCGCAACAACGGATCCTGTCTGTACGTACCGCCGGGAATTTTCAAGTCCACCTGCAAAATCGACATCACCTGGTTCCCGTTCGACGACCAGCGCTGCGAGATGAAGTTCGGCTCGTGGACGTACGATGGCTTTCAGGTGAGTCCTGCCGAATGTGTGTGGGGAGTTATTCCTTTTTTTTTTCCTTTGGGCTCTGCTGTCCTTTACCTCGTGTGACAACATATCCTGGAATGTCGCTGTCACCGAGAGCCCAAAGGGACGAACCGCTGGCTCGATTGTGTCCGCAATTATCGCGCCAAGCACCATCGAGGCGATGGTGGGTTTCGTTCGTGACCCGGCAAACGGATAATGACCGGGTGGTTATGTCCGTCCGGTCGTCCTGATCTGGCACGCGCGCACACACACCAACATCCGACCGACGAAAAAAGGACTTCCGGCTATCCCGGCCCGGTCACCTTTAAGCCAACCGAGCCCCGGGGGAGGATGGGCTGCGAATAATGTTGTTATTCAATTTAAAGTTCTAATTGATTTTATTTTTCCACCCCACCCGGTGCGTCCCCGGATCCTCCGGAGGGGATCCTCGTAATCGCCCTTTGCCACCTGGCGGAGGTCGATGCGCATTTCCGGCTGCACCGGTGTCCAATCTGACCCGGCTAGCTGCAAATGCCATTCGAATGCAGCCACCGTGAAGTGGATTGGGTTGGTTGTATGGACTGTATGCATATTTTCGCCATCACCGCACGCTAGCGAAGGGTAAAAAGGGCCATATGGAGCTCACCCACATCGAACGGGCGAAGCAGCATTTTCAACGTTCGCACTCGCGGAAATGATATTACAATAATTGCAACGGGGAAACGGCGCGCCCATAATGGAGATTTATGCTCACGGCCCGGGCTGGAATGGAGCAGATTGAACCGTGCGGATGGGTGGCGAGAAGGGAAAGGTGGTAGAGGAGAAGAGGGGAGTGGAGCGGGGGTGCCATGTGTGGCCTGGAATGGCCCGATACGTTCGATATACAACAGCCCGGGACTCGTAATGTCAATTTGTTAAGCTTTCAAGCGCAGCTGCGCTGGAGTTCGCTCGCACGAGCACGACCGCAAACAAGGACTCGTACGTGGATAAGTGAGGGAGAGAGTGTGGGTGGAAGAAGGACAAGGGGTGCTATTTACAAAATTACACCGAACATTGAAAAGACGCCGAATATGACACAGCTCTGTGGTGGAGAAACACCAGCTATGGCATGTCCTGCGAATCGTCGTCCTAGACCACGTGAGAGGGCAATATTTGCTGTGATCAGCTTTCCTACTCCCTCAAGGACCGTTGGAATTAAACCCAGCAAAAATCACTCCCCCACCACCTATTCGTCAAGGGACGAAATCTCATCTGAGCGCGCGATGTGGCTTTTCACAGAGCAGCAATATTAACGTCACCTTGATGGATGGCAACATCAAGCGCTTGGGTTTGTTTCCCTGATTTCCTCCGGCTAATCGCGCCACCATCACCGACCGGTACGATGATTGTGTAAACAATCAATTAAATTAAGTCATGGCAAATTAAATTCTACCCAAACCACTTGCACCTTCGAGTTTCGCTCCAACGGCAAGTCCACCGGGACGGCGAGTAATTCATCTTCACCGTCTTGGGGACAGAAAGGAGCGGCGGTCTGTAATTAATTGAAATTAACATCGGAAACCAGACACGCGCGCACGATTCACCGGCCCTCCGGCTCTTCGGCTCTCCGGCCCGACCCTTCGACGAGTCCTTCGTCTCGATGCTAACCTGTCGCACCATGCGCTGTTTGTCGGCAATAGCTGAGGGCTATAATCGAATTTTTCAGCCCGACCGAGCAGACATCGATCATAGCGGTGTACGCGAAATTCGATTCCCGCGCATCGAGCATCAATTCAATTTTCCGCCCGGGTGGTTTTCCACGCCGCAGCCACGCGCGTGCCATCGTGCCATGGTGCTCTACGCCTCAGGGAGCCAGTAGGCGATTTGAATTCGAGGCATCCTTCGTCGTCATTGATTGTGATGTAAAAATAGCACCCAGCGATGGGTCGTGCCACCCACCGAGCCACCCTATGTTTTTCCAACCCACCGTTGCTCCTTCTCTCCACGAGTGTTACTTCACGAGCATTAATTTACTGTCTCATCGCCCATTCCCGTCAGGTGCAGCTCAATCAAATGAGTCACAATCAAAAACGCGGTTCGTTCGGAAAATTCCCTCGGAAAATGGCGATAATTATGCGCTGGTTGTTTGGGTTGGGCCCTTTCACGGAGTCTGCCGAAGCGAGCTTTTCCAGATGGTCACAAAATACGGGATTGAGTTGCGAACAATGCCGCGAAAATGGTCGTCCTTTCTGCAGCCTGAATTCGCCCAGCGACCTCGAGCTTAGCGCTTTTGTGCACTCACTGGAAACACTCCGATAATACTCGGAATGCACTCACTAATGTCCTTCCGTTATCGTTCTAGCTCGATCTACAACTGCAGGATGAATCCGGGGGCGACATCAGCAGTTTCATCACCAACGGCGAATGGGAGCTTTTGGGTAAGATTGCAAACCAGCATTTACTGCGGCATTCACTCACTCGCGCGCTCCTTTTCTCACCCACAGGCGTCCCGGGGAAGCGAAACGAGATTTACTACAACTGCTGCCCGGAGCCGTACATCGATATCACCTTCGCGATACTCATCCGACGCAAGACGCTGTACTACTTCTTTAACCTGATCGTACCGTGCGTGCTGATCGCTTCGATGGCTCTACTGGGCTTCACGCTTCCACCCGACTCGGGTGAGAAACTGTCGCTGGGTAAGTAAGTGGGGGGGGGGGAGGTTGAAGAGGAAGAAGATCTCCGCCAGGGACGATGCGCCCTTCCGGTTTAAGGGTGGCCCGGAATGATGGGAATGTCGCTTCACCCAAAGACTGCACAAATATTTCAATGAAATACGAGCCATCGCTGCTATAAATTATCTCAACGCAGTGATGTGGGACAGTGCTGTGGAAACTCTGTGGAACCAAAACGCGCGCGCGCGTGTGTGTGTGTGTGTGAGCGAGAGCGAGCTGGCTGAAAAGGAGCAAGCGAGAGAGACCGAGAGAGACGGAGAGAAGAAAAAACACAGCTCGGAAGCCTGTCCCAAAATTGCATTTGCATCGATAAAATATATCGGCTCCTTTGGGGCCGGCCGTTAGGAAAAGGGGCAAGAACTGCGAGGAAAAGGGCACGCTTTTGGGTTCTGCTGCGCCCTGACGGCCCTGACTGCCGACGTCCCATGGGCTAGCCGTGTCAGAGCTCAAGATGGCAATTTGCCAACGATAACCCCGATGTCCGATGCAATTGCAATGCCACCGGCAGCATTCGCTTGCTTTGGGGCTTTCGTATCGGATATCGGTCAAACGGACGGTGAAAAAGGATGGCAAGGACATTCGAGCAACCCAGCTGAACACACACACACACATCACTGTGTAGGGCTTTGTCGCTTGGGTCGTCCTGCTTGTTTTTTTTTGTGCTACTCCTGCGTGCTGGTGTATGTCGGCTGCTTTGCGGTTGCCAAATCGATCGTTTTGCGCCGTAACACATTTGTCACGAAAAGCCCCGTGCACGATGCTGCATAATGAATGCAATCAGGCTCCATACCACAGAGAATACACCGACCGATGGTGCACTCTTCTCGAACGAGCCACTCGAACCTGCAAGCGTGTGTTACCCGATGTAACTGGAATTGTAACCAATGGTTTTTTGGTCCTTTTTCTCGCCTTCCTTACCACAGGCGTTACGATTCTGCTATCACTCACAGTCTTCCTCAACATGGTCGCCGAGACGATGCCGGCTACATCGGACGCAGTGCCTCTTCTAGGTGAGTGGAGTCCACCATTAGGGTCCTTCTGGTTCTCCCATTAACGTTCTCGACCCATAGGAACCTACTTCAATTGTATCATGTTCATGGTTGCCTCATCGGTTGTGTCGACGATTCTGATCCTGAACTACCATCATCGCAACTCCGACACGCACGAGATGTCCGAATGGGTAGGTTCTTTCGTGACACGTCCACAATCTCTGTTTTTGCTCCCTTACTGACACTCACTTTTCCAGATCCGTGTGGTGTTCCTCATCTGGTTGCCGTTCATCCTGAGGATGAGTCGCCCAGGCGAACCGTATCCCCATCCGTGCAGACCGACGGTAGATGAGAAAAACAAACAACTGCAGGAGGTTGAGATGCGCGAACGGTAAGGCATAGAGTTGAAGGCGTTCTTTCGCTAGATCCTTTGAGCTCTTATTCCTCTTGTTTGAATCGCTATGAACAGCTCCTCGAAGTCACTGTTGGCGAATGTACTCGACATCGATGACGACTTCCGGTGCAACCATCGGTGTAACACGTTGCCGCACAACCCCACCTACTACCGGACGATGTACCGCCAGGGCGAGGATGGCAGCGTAGGTCCAATTGGAGCCACGGACACAATCGGACGTACGGCTGGACTCGGCACAATCAGTGCTGGAGGTGGTCGACTCCACGAGACCGTATCCTCGCACACCTGTCTCAGCTCTTCTGCAGAGTACGAGCTGGCCCTGATCCTGAAAGAGTTGCGCTACATCACTGATCAGGTGAGATGCAGCAACGCTTCTCAACACCGCGTGCTCCAGCTCGATTACTGACGAAATTCTTCTTTCTTGCTTTCTCCTTTAACGCCACACCGCATTACTCCCCAACCAAGCAGCTGCGCAAGGAGGACGAGAGTGGCGAGATCACGCGCGAATGGAAGTTCGCCGCCATGGTAGTCGATCGTCTGTGCCTTATCATATTCACGCTGTTCACGATCATCGCCACGCTGGCTGTCCTGTTCTCTGCTCCTCACTTCATTGTTTCATAACAACCATCAGCACGGCGGCACACCGGCTATAACGGTCACCTTGAAGGTCCTTGGTCCTCCTCCCACACACCCCCCTCCACCTCCTCGTCTTCGTCCTCTTCCTCCCCGTGCTCTCTCTCGGATCCATATGCCTCGAGTGATGATGAAAGATGCGAATCACGCCATCGCCTGCCGCTGTTCGTCCTGCTGGGCGGTGCAGTACTGCTGGTGTCCTGCTGGTGGGTGATGCGCAGGCGACACACCATCGGCCAAGGTCTAGCGCAGGTAATTGCTGTGGCCGACTTCCGATTGCGGCGGTACGTGCACGTGTTCGTCAAGCAGCTGAAGCTCATCAACAACGCATAGGCGCGAGAGCACAGAGCACAGGGCTGAACTGTTGCTAAAACACTTTTATTTGTTTGCTTCCTTGCACCTGAACCTAAACGCCCCCGACATGCGCAAACACACACACATCCGCACACGTCGCAGCTAACCGAAAATCGACAGCCCAGGCATCAACACTGCACACGGGACAGAGAAGTGCTTGGCGAGGTATGCCTACGGTCACCGGGGCGACTGGCGAGGAACGGACACTACCCAGTACCATTACTACCGTCAGCGACATTTTAATAATAGTGCTACTCATACTACTGTTACTATTACTACGCCAACTACTAATAACTACTATAATTACGCGGGCAACCTACTACTGCTTCTACTATTGCAACTATTATGATTAACATTTCTACAGCTACGGCGCCATCTATCCTTAGGCTGTGCTAATTGATCCTAGAAGAAGAGTACACACAGGCCGACGGTGGTGCGCGGGTACAGAGATCCGAGAGGCTGACGAGAGGAGCACGCATACACATCCGTATACATTATAATGCAGCTGTGTTGGGTTCGTGGGAGTGTCGCCCAAATATTGATACGAATAACCATCGCAGGCATCGGAGCAACAGGAAGTGTGCAAGTACTGCGAGGTTAGAGGCTCTAGAGGCTCTAGATTCGGGAAGAAGCCAGAACTAGGAACTGAGCAGTGTAGAGAACGTCGTAGACACGCTACCGGCAACGACTTGATATTGCCATTGACATCACTGCGCGTCGATGAAGTCAGCCGAGACGGCTAGTAGAAAATTGCGCAGGAAAATAGTAGTACTGCTGCACGTTTTTAACTGTTGTTTATCGTTCCCACACGTACTGCCGGGGTTTGCCAACTACGCAGCTCCGTTCACATTCATCCACACCGGCCTTTGTGCACGGTAGGTGTATCGTTCCAACAGCAAACCCTAGTCACCATCCATCAAGCACGAGCTAGGGTTTTGGCGATAAAGCTCGCACCCATGCGTTGTCATCCTAGATAGCAAACTACCCAGCAGAACCCACGACTCATCCACCCCCAGTCAGCGGGCTGGCTAACTGTGATGCTAGGAAAAAATGGTTCACAAAAGGGTGCTAGTTCGTTGCGCTGGCACGACCGAGGAGCGAAGGAGCGACGCTCGTACTCAAACTACCTAGCGAAAATGAAGATGTAGCAGAAGCAGTACCCCTGCGAGCCCACCAGGTCGAGGTGCAAATCATCTCGGGAAGGAGGCGCAGATTCCGCATAGACATGCGAGACAAATCACTTGAGGTGCGATCACGGTGGAAGAAGAAGAGGTGTTAATTGATTAGCGAGACGGTCTCGCACCAGGCCACAGACTGGCAGCACGAAAGCGAGAAAGAGAGAGAACGCGCTAGAGATAGAGAGGTCGAACACAAGAGTCGAGATAGGGTCGAATTGGGGCCCGAAATTGGCGCAGTTTTGGGCAATCGAACGGAAGCGATAAGCGAGCAGGGAACGCTACCACAACACATTTGACAGTTTACAGTGCCTAGACTACGAAATGCTTTCATTGATGTTCTTCTGCCAACAACACTTCTTGCATGTGGTTTTGGTTCATGGTTTTCGTTAGCTGTTTAGAGTAGGCGTTACGAGAGTAGAGTTAGAGACGAACGAAACGACGTTGTGAGTACACGGTTGCAGACGCTGATGCCAGCAGTTCGCATTCGCAGTTAGTAGCTCAATTTCGGCACCGTTGCATCGGCATTGAGTCGCACGTTTTACGTAGTTGTTGCTAATCTAATTTTGTTGGGGATTCACCCAACATGTAGCAAATTGAAGCACTGTTTGACGCCTGTTGTGGTAGTGTGATCGTCGAGACAGGCACAATGCGAGGCGATGGAGGTGACGTTCAGCTCGACCACGGAGCGGAAGTAGTATGTTAACAACGCAACATTGTGGCGCGAAAGGGCAACAAGCGAACGCGAGCGAGGTGGGCAGATGCAAGATAAATGCTGTGATAACCACTAAACAAAACAAAAAATATGGAAAGGGATGCATAGGCCGAAGGAGGCTTCAACATGGCTACAGTCAACAGTGGTCCCGTAAACGAGGGGTTGCTACAACTCATTCATAATAAAACAATTAAAAAGCTACTTCGTATAAACTGCGGCATGGCCACCCCAAAAAATAACCCCCGTAATCTAAACAAACAAACCACAAGCAAACTAACAATAAATGGCAGCAACATAAGGCAACTCTTGTTACGGAAAACATCACTTTTCAATGCAATAATGCAACGCGCGGCGCCGGGGGCAAGGCAAAATTTAACGAAAACAATCACACGGATGGGCTGGTAATTGAAAATTAGTATTAAATAAAGGCCCTTCTAACTAAAGAAAAGAAAACTTAAAACGTAAAACTTGTTCACGATAGCTAATGGAAGTAAAACGAGGCGAAGAACTAATATAAAAAGTAAACAAAAATACACCAACCCTGCGCTGATAAGCGATGAATGCAAGGTACTTCGCAACGCTTCCTGCAGGAAGGTCGAGCCGAAGGAAAACGTTTTCAATAATCTGCACCTCACTGCAACGCGATGCAATGGCGTTCTTCGCGCAAAAGTTGCGGCTAGCTTTAACATCTGCATGTGGCGCAGAGTTGAATCTAATATAACACACAAAACAAAAAGGCATAAACCCAAGAAGGGGAGAACGTAAAACAAAAAAAAAACACAAAACTATAACCTGCATGTAAGCGTATTTATATGACTATAAACGATGCAACTACGTTAAAACATAATGTAACAAGAAACCACATATAAACACATAAATACCCGATACTCAAGCTAAACAAAGAAAGAAGAGAAAAAAATCAAACACCGAACGGAGACACAATCAAAGAAATGTTTAAATATTCAACTTAAATCCAACGATTTGTAAACGATATTTAGCAGCAAATATCAGCCCTTCTACTTGTTGCACGTGTGCCCTTCGGATGTACTTCGAATAAAAACATTAAAATCCGGAAGAAGTGAACGGAAGCGCGCATTACTACTAAATCCAGGCGGAAACTGTTGTTACATTTTTATACATTTAAAAAAAATCAAAAGCGAAACTAAAAAAGGAAAACACATACACGCACGCACACACACACATCAAAATACTAATCGATGCCACTTAACGTGCTTCGAGACGTTTCAGAGAAGTGAGTGATGCGCGGTGACAACCCGATAAATCAAAACCGGTCCTAGACTGTAGGTCTAGCCCCAGGACTATCTCATAAACAAGTAAGCAAAAAGAAGCAAAAAAAAACTGTTAAATCAAATGACTAGTACGTAAGCTCATAATGTGGTATTAAACTAGAGCAAGGCCGTGCAGAACCGGAGCTAACATATAAGCAAAGTTACAAGTAAGCAAACCCAGGAGCAACAGCGAATACGCTCAACGGTCGGTGAAACTTCGGCGCGACAAAAGCAAACTGACTCGTTGGCCGAAGGGAAGGGCATGGCAGTAGGTGCGGTTAGGGGGGGGGGGGGGTAGGTTAGTTCATCTCGTCCTGGCGAAAAGGGAATTAGGGCATGTTTCCGTAGGTCGGATGGCGACTCGGTCATTAGTTTTATTTCCACCCAAATATCCTTCCACGAATGGCGTCGACGGTCTCTTAGCGTTAGATCTCTCCCGATTCTTCTCCTCCAGCGTACGCGTGCAGGTGTTGAAGGTGGAGATGCAGGTGTTCCTGAAGCACGCCTCCACCAAGAAAGCCTAGCGCGCGTCCAGGAATCTCGAGAGTGTAATTCTTCCTTAATCCGATAATCAGTAACCCCGCATGTTCGCCCGGAATGTCATGTCCTTGCGCACTTGGCCCCTCTCTTGTTATCCTTATACATCGGTCTCTAAGTAATACCAGTAGCACGTTCCCGTGATGGACGCGTGGATATACTAGTTTAAGCTAGGCCGGCACGAGTCGGAAGGTGAACGATGGCTATCGATTGAATAAAAACCGGTCTTCCAGCGAATAGAACGAGAGCGAGAAAGCACGCGATATCAGCACTGTGCAGCATAGTGCGAGCCCCCAGTACGAAAAGGACACGCGCAGGACACGAACACCAAGATCCACGCCCGTTCCGTGTATCGCCTGGGTGGCAAGGGGAGCAGCAGGGACGCGTATCGCCTAATTATACACGGCAAAGGCAGGATGTCCAGGATGTTCGTCCTGCTGAAAGAGTGCCATTTTAAACTATGATTGAAGCTACACGGTGCACCTATATTAATCCTGGCTTTAAGGACAACGGCACCGGCAGTACTTCCCTCTTTATACTATACTTCCCGGTCCTGCCCACCCACCAGTGTTCGGGAGCGTGGGTCCGATTCCCAGGCGATCCTTGCGATCCCTTGCGATCGCGCGAGTCCGTTATCCTTTGGTTTTGGGCGGGCAGATTCAAACTCATTTTAGCTATCGTTCAACTAGCCATACATTTCACATACACACATGTACACACACACAAACACACACACAAACACATACACACACACCGTACACGGTTATCCAACTCGATAAGCACTAAATGCAGCACGTAACACTAACACAGCTATTTTAATTAAACATATTAAAAAAAGTATATATACATAAAAATGATCGAAAGTAAAGCATAAATGTCTAAATCAGATAAATTAAACACGTTAAGCATTCGAGTACTTTTCCTCACCTGTGGAAAAGGGGTTGGACAGGGGTTAGGGAGGGAGAGGAAGGGGAGTAAGAAGAGTGGAAGGCGGAAGAAAATGCGGAAAAATGTAAAAAAATAGGGTAGCCACCTCTTGGCAGCTTCCTTTGCGTTGATCGCATGTTACAGTAGTGCAATTGTGTATCCCTTCCTCCCCTCCCTTCTTTCCGAGCACACAAACACTCATGCACACATACACAAATACCCGTCGCCTCACACATATCGTACATGCTCGATTTGAGGGACAACTGCCAAGAAGGCGGCATCAATGAGGTGTGGAAAAAAGGGAAAATAACATCATGTAAAGAAGCAAACATGTCCGCGAGTAACCTCTTACAACCCTCCTTCACTCCCTTCTTTTTCTCCTCCGCCACCCTGCCGCGGGGTGGTTCATTGACCCCGCGGGCCACGCTAAGCTGGGTGGAAAAGCTAAATAACGTAGCCTCTTAACCGAACGCAAATTAAACAACAACAAAAAAATACAAACAAAAACTCAATTAACGAAACCAAAAACATCCGCATACGCAAGCACACTGATAAAAACAACGACACCGTTGTGTTTCGTTTGGCGGGCTCGGGTGTGGAAAATGGTTATCGGAAAATTGGTTCGGTTCGGATTAGTCGCATTATAGCATAGGGCGTTAACATAATTAATCTTTCCCCTCTGGGGGAACCGAAACATTGGGTTAACTAGGTTTATGCTTTTGGCGGGAGCTTTGAAAAATCCGCCACGGAAAAAGGTTTGTTTGGAACGAGCAAACAGCAGCAAGTACACATATAGTGGGAAGGGATTTTTCATTGCTCGGGGGGGGGGGAGGGGGGGCTTTTTTTAGGGTTATCATAAATGCGAACGCAATGACCGAACTTCTATCCACGGGCAGCGTGAGGTGGTTCTGAAAAAAAAAAGTAAAACCCGCTGCGAAGGGAAGCTTCCCGCCGAAGGGTGTAGGTGTAGCCAAATATAGTCAATTCATTTCCCATTCACCGGAACAGGAAGCCAAACCCCGGAGGCTGCGATTCGAGCTGCTCGTGCCAAAACGACTAACATAACACTAGCGATTAATTTAACGACATTTAAAAAGAAAAGACACTTTCCGGAATCGACGTAGCCAAATGTTGGATTTGTGTTCGCCATTGGCCACCCTTTTGGCCCTTAGTGGGTTGGGGTTTTACGTCACAGATGCAGTTTCAGTTCACCATCCTCGGACGCCAAATTCACTCTCGGTTAGTCGCCAAATTTGGTGCCATTCTCCGTGATTGGGAAAATCAACTGTTCACCATGTTGTCATTACTCCACATTCGCACTTTTCAAAAACGCACTTTTTCAATGGCAAATTTTAAATTAACTTAAGAACGATGCAGATGTGAGATGTGCAGCCTACGCGCGAGGTACGAGCTTCGTTCGAGCCGCCAGAGGGTGCGAAGAAGCCAGCGAAGGTTTTAGCCAAATAGAAGAGACAAAAAAAACACGATGAAAAAGTCTGCCAAGCTACAGTCAGGGTGAACGCAAAATCTACGTGCCACGGATACACCGTGTAAGGCTCTAAATGTACGGCTCTAAACGTTTTTATACCTAACAAAACAAAACACGATCAACGCTACTCAAGTCTAACCTAAACCAGTTGATAAATCAGTTTCAATTATGTAGTTACACACTTGCGCACATGTTAGTGATCGTTCGTGCAATGCAAATCAAACTAAAAAACCCAAACAAAACAAAACTAAACACAAAAAAATACTACAAAACACACGAAAAAGGCCAACCTCCCGGCTGTACGTACACATTACACAACCCGAGTTTGAATGTTTGACTACTTCTATCTTAAGAAACTAAATCAAAGAGGACAACGCGAAGGGACGATTGGCGATAAAGGAACGGCGTTAAAAGCACGCGCGAGAAGGAAAGAAGAACCCCAAAAAAAAAACCAAGCGACTCAAGTATACATTGGCCCTTTCCCCTCCGTTTAAAAGTAGCAACTATGATTCATGTTTCCGTGAGCCAGACAACAGCACATTAAAACAAACTGCAAAAGAAACCGGAGACGATCGGCGTGTTGCGCAAACAGCTCAGCAACAACGCGAACCCGAAGGGCCGCAGAGGACGCGGTGTACGGTTTGAGGCGAGGCGTTCGGTGAGACAGACACATTTTATAAACAGGAAAACACACACACATAATCTCAGACCTGAAGCCGTGCGTAACCAAAACGAAACCCTTCGGAGGAGGCTAGCACGAGACGGAACAGAAAATAAATTTAAAAAAAAAGTATTGGAAAAAGGACATGCCCCCTTGGGCGCAGCAGAGGAGAAGGAGAAGGCACGAGTAGGGCGGCGGGGGAGTTTCGTGACGCGAGATGGCGAAGGAAGGCGGAAGGGGGAGGTGATGATTAGCGAGTTTTCATAGATTGCATAGTGAGAGCATAAATCAATCATTGCATTTTGAAACGTTCAACAATGGTTGTAAGCGATTTGTTAGCAAAACGAGGAAAGAAAGTAGAGTGCAGAAGCGTAACGTTAAAAAGAAGAGAGGAAGAAGAAAAACAGTCACCGGAAAATCAAACTATGAAAATGAATTAATCAACCTAAACGACAGCAAAACAACAGAAGCGGAAGGCAAAAAACCGCGTAAAGCAAACAGCAACACACCGGGATAGAGTAAATCAAGCATGAATAAAATAAAAAAAACCGAAACGGTTGAATTATGTTCGAAATAAATTATTCAAATAATTTCCAAATATAGACCTGTTTTATCGACTGCAGAAAGAAAAGTAGAATGTTCATTTCCTTTTTCTTTCTTTAATTAAAACGCAAATCCATTCCGTCACGTATGGTTTTGATTTTTCGTTACATTTTTATTGTATTATATATTCTTTCAAATTGTATTGAATATTTTTTTGCTTACGTTTTATGCTGTTACGTTTTTTTGTTTTTTTTCCCTTTCATACCTAGGCTCCTGCGTATCAGCTGCTCTATATGACGTGCTATTGTAAATTCCTCACTTTTTAAGGTTTGCCGTTTTACGCAAAAAGAAGGGCTGCGTTAGTTTGCTTCCGTGTCATACTCGACAATCGAGGACCTGTTTTGTATCCGCATTTTTGCTTATTCTTTGCCTCCAGCCAGCATTCGCTTTCGCCCTTTTTCTTTGCCCAAAGCTTCTCTCTCGCATGCTCATGATCCTCGTATTCATTTGATGGTTCAATTTCAACTGATCAGATCTTTAGGAGATAGTTGTCGTACTAACTGAACACATATTACTGACGCTACAAACCACGAAGTGCCAAGAATGAATTTCTCACGAAAAACCGACCTCCAAATACAGCGGAGTTCGGACAGGACGGAAGGTCAAAGGGTCCAAGTGGCCAGATGTCCTTGTTCGCTTATGTGGCAAACTTTTCCTACCCCAGGAACGATCGTGAGTCTGGCGAATTCAAAACGTGATCACTCCCGCTACCGACATCGGCACTGTGTATGTGTGTGTGTATGCATTGAACTGGGTGTCCTTGGCATCCCTTAAGTGCAACGAAGTGTGCAATCCTTCCCCGTATGCTAATGTGTCCATAAACCGTAAAAAAGAAAGAGACAGCAATAGTCAATGCACTAAGATTGGACTAGTCACGAAAAACGATGACTTTCGTTGGAAGCGTGTGCATGAGATGAATAAATTGCTCTCTTCTTACGCAAAACCCTTCACCCTAGCGTCGATGAATGAAATCTGAATTCTACCACTCATTTGCCTGCATTGAAAGATGCACTACAGTGCTACTTCTCCATCGCCAGTATTACAATGTTTGCCACATTGCGAAGCAACTCGGTGAAAAACTAAAGGTGAATAAATATGAATCAGATCACTGAGCATGATCACCAACCACCACAACCCTACGTACTGCTAAATTAAAAGCACCTTAATGGAATGAAAAGAACGTCCATTATCCTGCACGCGACAAGTGCGCGTTGATGAGCGTGGCGTGAAGATGTGGACGATGTTGTGGTAAAAGGATGATTTAACTGGATGCATGCCCTTTTTTGCTTGTGTGCTCTTCAGCTGCCGCCCACTTTCGTACTTCAATTAATGCTATTACTCCAAGGTTGTCCCTCAAAAAAAGCGAAGTCTTGGCGGTTGTATATTTTCCTACTTCCTTCTTTTGCTCCGCTAGCCTATTCTACTATAATAATCATCCTTCGCTCTCCGTTTCGGTCGCCGTGGTATGCAAAAGTCTCACTTACATGTACTTACATGCGCACTTACAAAACGATTTATACCGGAAGAATGCATCGTTCGCTGCCGTATGTTTCACATATAAGAGTTTGTGGAATTCCTCGTCTAAACATGAAGGCTTGTCTACTCTACACTGCCTCGGATTTGCTTTCTCACCATCAGGCGAGACATCATCGAATCGTCCTTCGGGACACGTACGTACATACACACATACGCTCTCGCGCGCGCACACACACACTACTTGTCGAGCGAAAAATGCTACTGCAAACATCTGGCGTGGCGTTTCTTTTATCTATTTCGTATAGGAATGGATATATAGCGGTTTGTTATTTTAACGTCATTATTTTATCGGTACACTACAGTAAGGATTAATGTGATGTTTTTTTTTTTATTTTTAGCATATTTTCCTATCATCGGCTGCCTGCCACTATCTCAGATAAATGAAAAAAAAATCTTAGAAAAGCTACCGTTAAACTTAAAAGAAGGAGCAGCCAAGCTATCGGAACAAAAATGTTCTCCTTCTTTTTGCTGTCCCCGTTACCGCTGTTGTGAGTCCGCGTATAATGCTTTTTTTACAAATTAAAATATCTTTATTGAAATGATAGTAGAGTAGCAATGCACAATATAACTTCGCCATCGCTCGTCAACAATGTGTCGAGAAGGTTGATTGAAATTATCTACCCTATTCTCGTTTTTCTTTCTGCTTTTTTACTTTATCATTAGATTGGATCGTGTTGTGTATATATTCACTTCCTGTTCTGCGTTTTCCATCTAAGCTACAACTTTTCGCCATGAAAAATTTCAAAGCTCTTTCACAGCACAGTCAGGATCGTGAGAATGGAAGGATTCACAAATCAGTATAATTTTCCAAATCTATGGTCCTATGAATGTATGCTTGTGTATGTATGTATACTTATTTGTATATTATATAGAGCGCGCTTCTAGTTATTCTTGTAAAGTAACGAAAATAAAAAGTTTAAATTAAACTTTGCCTATTAAAGATACCGATAAGTTAGTACAAAATGTGAGCCGTTTCGATAAATTCGCAAAAACATCGGCCATATTATTCCTCTTGCATGTGTGTAATTCAGCTTGGACAAATGTTCCAAAATGTACTTCTCCCCGCATTTAAATACTACTGCTAGTACTACTGCTACCGCAACATCGGCTAACTGCTATTCTACTATTCGTGTTCTATATGCATTTGGGGAATCATTATTCTCGACGAGGTGCCACGTTGCCAAAGTCTCGTTTTATGTTTCATTTATTATCTGAAAGGTTGGGTTGTCGCCCGCAAAATAGCAGGTCTTAATGTTATTTCTGTTTTTTATGAGAAACTACTTTCCATCCCAAGTGCTAATATTCTGAGGTTCTTGTCGCAGTTCATCCTGTTGTGTGCTAATTGTTAGAGCAAATGGCCCGGCAAAGTCCAACTCTCTCAACTGACGCACATTGTATATGGCTATAGAATTCGAATAGTTATTCCTTTTTTTTGTTTATAAACAATACAATTATTTAACTCTATGGGCAAGGTTTAGGTATTCTTTTGTTTGCCTAGTATGATTTGAGGAATATATGAGAAAGACAAAAACGGCCATCAATGAACAACACTAACTACTAGATAAAACGAACATTCGTGTAATCTAAGCACAATTTCTAAAATTTATGTAAAAAAAAAGAAAAAAAAAGAATGTATTAACCCGTCATCTGTCTTCCATTTAGTATCTGCTATAACCCATTTAGTCTCTCTTTCTCTCATTCACTTGCTCCGTTATCTGACGATACGCCTAACAGTGGGTCTTCCATGGATAATGTCTGATCTTGCTTGCATTATTGAATACGAAGTTATATTGCTGTTATAAAAAATCCCCTTCTCTTGTAACCTACACCACACCATGCAGATAGGTTTCCTTTACCTGGCAATATATTGGCGAATTTACTGCGTTGCGCATTCGATGCATCCAAATGCAATTTCAAATTTAATTCAGCTATTCACCTCGGGTTCAATCTTGCCATAAACTTGTAGCTGCGCGCAATTTATTTTCCCCATTATGTCGTCCCCTCTCTTTCTCTTTCTCTTATTTCAAAGCTGCATTTCTGCTCTTTCAATCGAAGGAAATTGCAATTATAACCTGCGATCAAGGCAGAGCTGTCGGTTATGTTGTGGACCATTATCAAGGGAAATGGCTTGCATTTTCGCACAACAATAATAAACGGAACACATGTCGCGCCAACTCGCCAAGTAAAGATTAATAAAATAACCAAATAATCGTGGTATCAAAGGGATATCGTTCATAAAAAAATTATTATAAAAAAAATCAACCTAAACTAAATGCAAGCAAAATACGAACACCTTAACCTACTCCACTATCCAACGGAGTGCTTGCACGATGGATAGTGAATGGAAATGTTAGAGAAAATGTTGCTTGGAACTTGTGGAAATGAAGTGATGATTCCTGCACCCAACCATCGGCGTTGGATTGGGTGAGGAACAAAGCTTAACATAAATTTCAAAATATTTTCGATGACCAACCCCAAGCCATTACCAGCTTTCCGGCAATCAACTACGCCCAATAAGAGGCACTAAATCTGCCCACAACTCGGCTATCGTACGTATCACAAATACGGACGTTCGACGCTCTATCACACACAAACGCCCTGGATGAGGGAGTTCTCACTGACCACCTTCTACTCGTTATCACTGATGCCAGCGCACTTTTCCTCCTCGAGCATCGCGTCCAGCTCGTCGGTCAGATTGGCCAGCATACTACCGATGTCGTTCAGCACGTTGGTGCCGTAAATGTCCTGAGAGGGTTCTCCAGCTCCAGCTCCAGTTGGCTCATCGATTCCCGTCACCGGAAGTCCACTAGGGACACCAACACCGGCACCTGCTGATGCTGATGGAGATGCCAACACCGGCACACCACTACCACCGGATGTTGTCGGTGCACTGGCCGACGGAGACAACTGCTGCTGAATGCATCCTGATGCAAGTGTGGTCGTAATGGACCCCGTTAGTGACGAGGACGATGATGACGTCGAAGATGACGAGGACAGTGTTGGCAGCAACAGTGGATGATGTTGCTGTTGTGTCTGTTGGGACGGTGCCGGTGGCTGGAACTGATGTTCGATTCTGTTCAGCGAGGATCGTTGCTTGATAGTTCCGGCGTTCTCGTTGGCGAACGGGATCTGGTCGATCGATTCCAGACTCGAATTCGATTTGTTATCATGGCCACACACCTTGTGTACTTCAGCCGTCGTTTGGAGTGTCTGACCGGCGTAACCAAAAGGAGCCATGGCGTGTAGATGCGGTTGTCCTCCAGGACCTGTGACTCCTCCTGGACATACAGGCACAAGCGTCGGCGGTGACGGTGTCGATTGTGCTGAAGTCGAGTGATGATGTGGCAGCTGTTGTTGCGATTGCGACTGCAACAACATCGACTGATGGTTGTGGTAGATGGGCTGCTGCTGTTGTTGCTGTTGCTGACCCACCACAGATGGGGCCACTCCGGAAGGTCCGGACCCCAGCTCCTTAGCATGGTGATGCAGGTGATGGTGCTGGACGGAGACGACGTAAGGCGAGCTGGTGTACTTGGAGAAGTGCATCGCTTCCAGGGCGGCGGTGGCCATTTCGACGTTTTCGATTTGACCCAGCATTGGAGGCAGAGGGATTGGCAACGTCATTGGATAACCCGTCGGTACTCCTGCTCCTTCGCAACCGTCCCCAACACCTCCGGCACCTTCGTCAATGGCCGGAGATACGCCACCTGGAACACCACCTCCTGGTAGCTTTAGGTTGTTGGCTACGATTTTAGCGATTGGCCGCTGTCGAGCAGTGGTAGAGGCCGTAACAGGTGGTCCACCAAGCAGGGCCAATCGAGCACCGTAGTTGTGACGTTGGTGTTGTCTCGGAAGCGTACCACCACCTTGATAGTACTGCTGTTGCTGATGCTGCACAAGTTGTTGGTGCTGCTGTAGCATTTGCTGCTGTTGCTGCGAGTGCATCAGCCAAGCTTGCTGCTGCTGTTGCTGAGCACCAGCGGCACCCTGTTGTGCCGCAAAATGGTGCTCGGAAAGCGCCAACAGCGCCGTGGTCTTTTCGTTCGTCGGCGTAATGTCACTGTCGTCGTACGAGCTGCGACGATACACGGCCTGTGTACCGTCAAAATGCACATGTGGATAGGTTATCATCTGATGGTGGTGTAGTGATCCGGCATGTCCGTGGCCATAGTCACCGGTTCCTGTTGTTAGAGCTGGTGGTGGAGGCGCCGATTGCTGGCGCAGGAACGTGCTGTACGATCCTGCCACGGCCAGGTGTGGCTTGGAGGAGTCCGATCGCAACCCAATGCTCATGTCGTCGTAATGCGCACGTACGAGTCCTGCCGGCGACCGAGCAATCGTCGGTGAAAGGGTATAACCTGGCATGACGCAACTTCCGCCACCACTGGCAATCATCATCTTCCCGCTGATGATGTCCTTGACGCGCTTGATGGCCAGCAATATCTTCTTTTGGTGGCCTAACTTCACTATCCCGATGTCTTCCAGGTCCTCCCAGGTCAACTGCGTAACGTCATGTACCGTTTGGTATCCTTGAGCCAGCAACGGTTGGACGTACTCGTCCAGACGTAACAACCGAAGCCATTCGTCGATCGAACCAGGTACGTAACCCGGCAAGGAATCCGGCAGCTTGAGTGCATCAATGTGCCGCTTGAGCCGTTCCCGGTGATTCGGTTTCCGGATGCCAATCGCCGTCAGATCTTCGGGAGTCATCCGTGCGATTGTTGGCAGGTCGTACCCGGCCTCCAGAAACAGGTAAGTGTACTCGTGGAAGTGGATCTCCATCAACCACTCCGAGATAACATCGTGATCATTGCGGCCTCCTCCTGACGAATGATTACTCAACCGATGGCTACATCCACCTGCACCAACTCCTCCTCCATTAGCCGTTCCACCGCCACTTCCGGAGCCAATCGAACAGGAGCTCACCGAGCAACGAGGCGAAGACAGCCCACCGTAGCTGCCAACACCGCTAACACTTCGATTGGAGGAGTTCGAGGCTCCTGTCAGGTACGACGAGGCACGTCCTGAATCCAGACTGGCGGTCGAATGTCGTGATCCGGATCCGGCAGATCCGGAAAGTGACACTGGGCTATCCCGCCCAGGTGATTGTGTCAAGTCGATGCCTTGATCATCCAGCCCGTAGTCGACGACTCCATCAGGACCACAACGAAGCATCAGAGTGGAAGGAGCCGCCGCCGTTGATCCCGCCACCGCCCCAACCGTACTCACCGAAGGACCAACAGCTCCCGTCGAGCCTGTACCTCCAACTACTGCACCCTGGCCAGGACCTCCAACTCCACTGCCAGTGTCCGCTCCAAGGTGATGATGATGCTCGAGGATAATCGTCCCTGCGACCACTGCACCGCCCCCATTACGCCCCGCACCGTCCCCAGTGTCGTAAATCACTGCCGTTGAAAGGCCCAGGACACCCGTACCGGTGCCCCCGTTGCCGTTACTCATCCCAACCTTACCGTACATGTCCGGTACGGCAGGCGGCATCACCTTCTTGGCCTGCGGTACACTCTTCGATTGTCGTGACATGCCTGCGCTCGTGCTGTGGCTTAGCTTTCGCATTTTAACACGCGCGATCCTGTCGGAACAAGCGACTGCGAACGGTGCGTACGATCCTGGTGTGGTTGTGCGTCCTGCTGCCGCATGTGCACTGCCGTTGTTATGTGTTCCACCTGAGTAATATTGCTCCCGAACACCTGCACGAACAACGAGCGTCTTGCCGATCGAACTGTTCAACTGCAACTGATCTGTTCTCGGGAACTGTGACGCTGCACGTGGGCCTCCTTTTACGCGAGAACCGTTGCACGGGAAATCAATCAACCGACGGGTTTACGGTTGCTCTTTCTCTCTTTCGTTCTTCGGGTACGTCTCGCTCTTGCAGCAGTGCATGGGTTTATTGGATCGGTTTACAACCCAAGACGCGGGGCTTGATCGCTCTGCTTGATCGATCGTTTTGTGATTGTTCTGCCGATTATCGTACCGCGAATGCCTAAAATGAACCAAGAGGTCAATGTTAGACGATAGGAGGCACCGGTGAGGGTCTGGTAAGAAGGGGGTTTTACATGTTTAGGACAGTTTTTATAGTTCATTATTCGAACACTGTGGTGGACTGTGAGTCGAGCTTAAAAGCGATGTTTGCAGCATATTTGCAAGCGTTCTTGTGATTGGTAGATTATATAAAATAGAAAAATTGTTTGCAAAAAAATTCGGGAAGTCTCACCGACTATAATTGCAATAAATATAATGCTTATCCATGTTTGGAATGTTTGCTAAAGTTTTGCTTATTCGTGCCAGAACGAGACGAGGCATTGAGGGTTTTCTTATTTTTGCATTGCGAAACAAAAAAGGGCCCCATAACCAATGACTGTTGATAACATTAAAATGTATGACTAATTCTACATACACCTCGCTCTCTCTCTCTCTCTCTCTCTCTCTCTCTCTCTCTCTCTCGTTCTCTCTCGTGTGCGTGCGCACAGTCTTAAGCGAACATCTCAAGACATTTCCATGCTGCAGCGCGGCGGTAAATATAAAGTAGGAGGAGGAGGAGGTATAAGGAGGTAATATTTTCATCATTTCACGGTAGATTTATAGCAACAAAGGGTACGCTGTTTTTATCACAAAAGCCACCCTTAATCCCCCGTTCCCGTTCACTCACACCCTTACATTGCGCGGTGTGACGGATGAGTCGCTAAGATGAAAGCTCAAGAAAACAGGACGGCTAATTGGTGTGGCGGGAAAAACATCGGAAATAAACTTCTGGCACATTTATGGCCCATCAGAATCGCCGGTTCGGGTGGGTTCGAAGGACCTTGTGGTCCGAGGAATGCACATTGCAAGCGCGAGGCAAGTGAATATCATAAACCGAAATTGCATGAGTCCAAGAGAATGCCGGCATGTCGCTCTTGGTTTCCGTGGAAAACCCTCACCAAACGGGGTAATTTGCAATAAAAAAACACCCACGACGCTCGTTCAGGACTTGCGCAAAAGCAATTTGCACTTCCCGATCGTGGCCCTTATGCATTTCTCGCGGTCATTAAACATCAAGTTAGAGGGCGACGAAACGGGATGCATTTAACGATGAAGTGTTTCAAGTAAAGTGCATTAAGCAAATCCACTCCCAGAGAGGGTTCATCTTCTCGGGTTTAGTTGAGCTCTGGTGGCACTGGAAAATCATGTAACGAGTGTGAAACCGGTGTGATCGTAAAAATTCACCTCTTTTCTGAGTGGTTGGTTCTCGATATGTCCGATCACACACCCCAACGATCGAAGAATGCTCTGTTTCAAGAAGATGCACAGAGGCCCTGCACCGGAGTTTGAACTGTGGAACGAGGCCAAAGAACGATTAGCATAATCGATCTTTCCGCGCATGCCACTCAACCAAGAGAGAGAGAGAGAAAAGTTCTGCTGACGTTTGCTGGAGCATAGATCGGATCAACACATCCGACGTAAATCCGTCGTCAGCACATCGCGCTTTAACCGGGGCTAACGGCGCTCTAACCGGGGAAAGGCGAAAGATTAGTGAAGCTGGGCGACCTTCTATGGGGTTAGCACTCCAGCTCAGAGGCACGTGCGAGGGCTCATAAATCGGGCTTGCAAGCGGGAAAACATAACTCAGGCAAGTCAAATGCAAATGGTCGCTGTGAAAGCGACGGTGCGGGTGAGTCACAGGAAGAACTGACGGGCGGGTAGATAACCTGTGCATGTGGGTGTAGGTGTGAACGATGGTCAGTAGGAAGGTGGGGAAGTTCGCTTTGTGCGATCGTGAAAAAGACTCGGACCTGCAACCCGATCGGTAATTCTCAGAACCTGCAAAAAGGGGACTGCCTTCAACTGTATCACCTGATACTTGACCGGGGTTTTCGCGGCTAGAGCGTTCAGAAGCAAAGGTGAATTCTAATAAATGTCTTATTCTTCGATGCTTCCGCTTGGTACAGTGTTCAGAAACCGTAGGGGCTTAAAGGCATAAAGGGCTTAACCGAACAGGTAGACTTATAGCAACACGAAACACAGTTCAAAAGGGCTTTGGTTGGGGATTGCTGTTCCCAAGAAAATAACAAATTTTCTATTTTTAAAGGCTGTGCAGTCAGAATACGCCTCCAGGATGACGTGATATTGGCGAGTTTCCTGAGAATTTCAAGTGGGCCACCCCTGATCTAGCCGGATGCGCTAGCTATTATACTTGATACTTTAGAAAACCCTCACGCTTCTACCGGAAAACTCGATCTCATGCGTTCGTTTGGTCCGAAAAGACGTCGCTCGAGTGAGTTTCAAAGGCGCTAACTAAAGGTTGCTTTTTCAGGGAGGTCTGTGATAATGGCGCATCCGGAAGACCTCTAGCAGCGTAAGTGCAAATATTCGAAGCAACCGACCTTGCGGTTCAGAAGCCTCGGCCTCTAACCACATGGGGCAGGCCACATTTTCGGCCGTCAAAAACCACACACACTACCGACGTGCTTGTTGGTAGCGAACTCAAACCGCTTATCAGCCGGTTGGTGTATGGTTCAGCTGATAGGAACAAATTTCCAATGGTATCACGCACCTCTTGGCCTCGCAACACCTCCTCTTGTAGCGGCATATACGGCAGCAGCTGTTATCTTCCCTGTACCCGATAGCCAAGAAACCGTGGGTTTGCACTGGCCTAATGCAGACAGGCCGGCGAAAGTTCGCAGTGAGACCGCTCCGTTATCAGACACCTACCTTTGCCGAAATTCGTCAGGTGCAGTAGTTGAACGGGGGACCGTCTCTGACCAGCCTGGAGGCTCCGGAGGCTGACCTGGTTCGCGTTCGAGATCCGGTGTTCGCCTGCTGCTAACACGGTGATGCTTAGCACTGCGCAACACGCACTCGCATACACGTACGCACTCAAATACACACACGAACGATGGACGGTTCCGAGGCCGCACTTTCCTGGCCGCGTCCAGCGGAGTTAGAGCGTAATGAAGAAGCCAGCGAAAAGCGGAACGCACGGCGAAGTCTATTTGTTGGAATTATTGATAAACGTTTGATTGGTGATAGTGGAGCTGTCGATGTTGGCGCTCTTGCCGTGGCCGTTCATGAGCGCGTACATGAACTACTGCTGCTGGCACGGCTGGCTTGGGCTGGAGCTGCGGTGAGTATATTGGTTGATGGGCGATCGGGTGCACGAGCGCCCGGTGGAGTGCGAGCGAGATGGCACGCGTTGTGCTTGTCACTCTGCTGGTACAGCTGCTGCAGCGCCACCCGTCGGTCGACGTTTGGCAGCCAGGAGCGCGTGCGCGCAAGGGAGAGAGACATAGGAAGAGAGGAAGAAAAAAGAAACACAAAACAGTTACTCCGGGCGCACTCATGCAGGTTGGCGGATCGACCACTTTACGGCTGCTGGGCGCAACTTCACGCATACACGCGCGCACGTACGCGGGGCGTTTGTTTGGTACACGCGCAGGGTGGAACTCACTGCAAGGGTTGGTGCGTGATGGTAAAGAATGGGGCAAGAAGGAGGGTAGTACAAAAGGCTCTGCACTTGCACTCTCTTCTCATTTCTCCCCCTCTCCCTTCCCTCTTCCCCCTTCCACTACCAATCACACTGGCTTTCCTTCTATATCACAAACGGCTGCGATTTGGTGGAAAATGCATGTCGAAATGAGTGACGCGTACGCGACCGATATGAATCTCTCTCGCGTGCGCGTGAGTGTGCGTGTACAGGCGAGAAAAGCAAACATTGCATCCGTTGCGTACTCGCGATGATAGAGCGAGCGGCACTTGCTGAAGGCTGTACGGGGAAAGGGCGCTATCGCGGATCCTGTTCCAGGAAGGCGTACGCGAAATTATGCCCAAGCAGGTCCCACGCGTGTACACACGCGAAGGGCTAGGGACACGCCGTGCGGCAGGTGAACCCCGATGGGTTCCTTTCAGCTTTGTGAAGGAGCATGTGAAAACGCTGTTTTCTTTTTTCCTCTAATTTTCATTACCACTCACAACAGGTCGCTCACGCGATAGAGCGTTCATTGTTTTCTTTTTCATCTTCAATTCTTGCCTGTCGTTCAATTCTTGGTTGGCTCGACACTCACGATACGCACACATTGCCGTTGAAAATGGCTTGCGAACATCTGCAGGCAACAATGGCTCGAAATACAAATAAATTGACTTAAACTGTCACCAACTCGAGCACCTAGAGCTATACTTACTGCAAAACGAGGGTTCAGTACACAAAGCAAAGACACCAACGCACTGATAAGTAGATAAGACGTTTAATTTCAGCCATACGCCTCGGTACGTGCAACTGCTGGCCACAGTATCTCACAATACGCAGCCTATGAGATCTTGTTTATCGAGAGTGCTCTCAGGGAAAATTTCGATCCTGTTTGACATTGCTGTGGCTTTGACGATTAACGACTAGTTCGAACTGTCATCCGTGCACCTAAATTGGTATTTTTAACGGTTTTCTGGGAATTAAATTGATATGTACGGCTTGCTAATGAGTAAAACGATGAGTAGTTTTGCACAAAAGCATGAACAAATTCCATAATTAAATTATCAATCACTATTGCTAGTTAACTCGCACTCAACGCATTTCATACATCTGTTGAGAGTTACATCATGTTGGATTAGGTTTGATAGGTCAAATCTAGGGAAAATTGATTCTGTAATCTACAATGATTGTTTGTAGTGATTGTTTTGTTCTTGCTTTAAATGATATGGTTTTCGAATTCGCTTGACCGACTATGTGTAGATGCGAGTTGATTTTCAGAAGAAGTGTCATTATTTGTTGTTGTTTCTTACTCATCCAAAATGTCAGTATTGTCAAAATACGTCGCTGCTGCTCGCAATGAGTAATAAGCAAAAGACAAAAACAAAATAAAACTTCAGGATCCTCCGAATTTGCCCCAATGGTGAACGTTAACAAGTAGAAAATGTCGCAAAAGCAGTCTCACCCAGTGCAAATGGGGCCGATCGAACCAAATCAGCGACTACAGAAGTTAATCGCTGATAGTCAACGCGTTTCGATCGATCCGACAATGCCCATCACGCGGTATTACCGTTCGGGCAATCAAATAGTCGAAACGGCTGATCGATCGCTGCGGGAAGGCAACCTAGAGAAAGCGTTTACGTTTTATCTCCGTTTTGTCACCATATTTGTAGAGTTAATCCTAGATCATCCGGGTTACAAGTCCGTGTTGCCTGTGGACAAGCAGCAAACAAAGGAGAAAATCAAAAAAATAATCCCAAGGGCTGAAGAGATTCGTAAAAAACTCTTGGAAAAATACCTTGCCGAGTATGAGTTGTATGTAAAACATTTGAAGTTGCAGGCTGAGCAAGAAGAAGAAGATCGTAAAAAAGCTAAAACGTTGCAAGCACTGGAACCCAGCACGTCAAAAGTTGCTCCAACCGTTTCTTATGCAGCTAGTGCGCCAAGTCAAGTGGCAGTTATTTCGGACAATGACGTTAAGCTGATCAACCAAGTTCTATATCCAAGCGACTTTCTAACAGACAGAAGTCATTCAAGCGCGCTCCCAACAACAGGGCTACTGCTAGCAGGAGAAGACCGACGTTTCGACCGTGCATTAAAACCACAAACCATGCGTCAACCAGCAAGTCTTGCTTCCGAGTTCCGGTCTATAGTTGTGCCGTCCAACACGATGCAGAAATTTCTGGAGTTAGCCGCTGCCAACACGGCAGCAAACTTGGAAACGTGCGCCATATTGGCTGGTAGATTCGAAGACAATGGTTTTAGCTTAACTCATGTGATATTTCCAAAGCAGAGCGGTACATCAGATAGTTGTAACACAATGAATGAAGAGGAAATCGCGGTTGTGCAGGATCAGTACAATCTGATCACGCTTGGATGGATTCATGTAATATCTGCAATAGTCTGCGGTAATGTTAAGTACGATTTATAATTCTCCTTATCCATTTACAGACTCATCCATCTCAAACAGCATTTCTTTCTTCAGTGGATTTGCACACGCATTGTTCCTATCAACTGATGTTGGAGGAAGCTATCGCCATTGTGTGCTCGCCTAAGTATGGAGAGTAAGTTTTTAGACCGATACTAAGATTTAGGGGTTCTCGATAGCCGAAGCATTAGCGTGCGGCACAAACACCCGATAGTATCGAATCTCGTCTGAGCCCCCCCCCCCCCACATCCCTTACGCAGGACTGATTACTGTTTGGTTATTTATTGTTCATACATTTTTCAGAACTGGATTCTTCAATCTCACTTCGTACGGGATGGATTATATTTCGCAGTGTCGTCAAACAGGATTTCACCCGCACACAAATGGGCAATCGTTGTTTGTCGTGAGTGAGATTAAAACCCAGAGCAAAATTTTATACTCAAAATTAATTCCCTATCCATTCCAATGTTGCAGGAGGCCCAGCATATTGTTATGAGCGATATTCGTGATGCGAAAATAATCGATTTACGATAATTAATTGTGCCTACTTTTATATACAGCTTTCGCCGAAACAATGCGTGTCGCATGGCTCCAACTATACGCTGTAACATTTAAATCGTATGATTGTTGATGTTTTCTCTTGCGCTTTATTTATCTAATAAGAACTATATTTGGAACGCTGAATTTATAGATTGTTTCGCGAGCGTCGCTTAGCTGTTGGTATATTGCTTACCATTTGTATTATAATAACTTACACCTACTTAGATCTACAACGAAGAGGGACTCATACGCGCCGTTTAATGAGCGTTGAACAGTTTTGATACCATTTCATCCCAAACGAAATCACTTTCATTGGCTTTTGAAGGACATGTAGAATTTGAGCGTTACCATCTCAGCACGTGAGGAGTGTTTGTATGAATTGTAAGACGAAGCGATTCGAGAACTAAAATATAAATGTATCTCACTGTACGATTTTTTCTGATATAGTACATGAAAGAAATTGGGCTAGCGTTGTGATTATGAATAAAACGCTAATGCAAATAGCGCATGTTACGCTTCTATGTGGTTATCAGTAATGGCATGATAAAAAAGATACGTAGGATGAACTACTTGGTCGATTACGAGACGCAGTTCGTGAACCTTTGACAAACATCATGTTTTCCAGCCAATTTTGATTTGGCGATATACTAAATTACTCCAATGATTGTGCAGCATAAGCTACCCTACGAATATTAAAGAACTCGAAAGAAACGATGTACGGTAAAAAGATGAATCATTATGATTTGTGAAAATAATTCTTCCATTAGCCTGCAAGATTTTCGATTTTGACAGTTGGAAATTTCCGGTCGGTTGACAGTTGCGTTTCGTTTTTTTTAATAATCGCAATTTTTCTCGGAACTTTTCTCGGGACGGCGAAAATCGCGAGGACAGGCTGTTTTGTCATAGTGGCCTTGTACCAGTCGCGCTCGCCAGCCCAGCCACGTTCCAGTCGCGGAATAACGCACAGCAAACGTAGCCGTTGGCCAACGGCACTAGCTGTTGGAATCTGACAAGCGATTAGCCAGGCAGAGCGCTAGAAACAATACGGGTACGATTAGTACTGTTCCTTCCATCACCACAATCGGACGAAACGTTTGTTTGCATTCCGCTGAAGCCCGTTTCTTCGCCGTGTTTTCATCGCAGTTGCCGTGTGCGCGCGTTTGTGTGGTTTGCGTGGTCTGAGGCAGCCGACGTGCAGATTCCCGTCTAGTGGCAAGGACCATTCGTCAGCCATTCGAAGTTCAGACCACGATCAAAAGGCCGCAGGAGAGGGCCCAGCGAGCGCTTGGAGCGGGAGCACCATCATCCGTCGAAGGTCTAACTGATTAGGCTTAATCCGCAGCGTCAGCGAGCCATTTGCCAACGTGCGCGTGTTTGAGGCGAACGAACGAGCGGATATCAAGCTGCGGTCTAATCATGAAGCTGGAATCGCGACCAATATCAGAGGTAAACGATAATGCCGGCAATCAGAGGCTGCGGTGCAGAAGAGTATTACATGTACTGTTCGGTATTGATCCTACCGAAAACAACCGGTTTGACCTTGTGCGATGTTCCCATTCAGTCGTTAGCATAACACGAAATAGCCCTTGAAGTCATCGCCCTCCAGCATGCCAGTCACATTTAGGATTTTCCCTGCAGTTCGCCAAAGGGTTTCTGCCCCTGGCACGATTAGCTGCAACTGATAAAGGCGAGTCGGATGCGTCTAACTTGCGTATGATGTGACACATTGAACGGAGATCCTCAAGATGGTAATGGACAGTTAATTATCAGTTTTTGACGGTTTTTTTATCAGCTCAATCGGTGTCGTTCTTTGAGAATCGATGTGCTATTGATTTGAATAGGTTTGCATTGTGTCGATGAATCAGTATTGATATTTGTTCATGACCTCTGTTCGGAGGCGACGGTTCGAACGTGGCCTCGAATACAAGCGTGAGAATCGCTGCTGCCTAGCTTGCGGAAGGATTCTGAGGTCCTTTAGATAATATCTATATCCATAATGAATGACTTGGTGTAAAATAGCAGCAGTGTCCATGGAACATTTCTTCAAGGGCTTTCTGCTGCGAATATTGTTGTTGTTTTTCCTTCCTATCTCCCTACGGTTACTTTAAGGTCAGATATGACGTTAGTGACGGTTGTTTTTCACTCATTAAAAGGCAGGGTTGCATGTTTGTCGAAGTTTCGCCTGGGTTGCATGCAATGGATCACGGAGTCTTTGGGTTTCAGGAATGGGAACACGAAAACAAACTATTAACAACAGTTGAAAGTTTTGAATGTATTATCGATACAACAAATAGGGTGACATTTTTACCATACTTTTAATAATTGATACTGAATCGAGATCTTGATCCATAAAAAAAGTAAAATTAAACATACAGTTTACGTAATAAAACAGAGTAGCCTTTAAATTAACGAACAGACTAATGCAGAAATCAATGCTAATCAATTATAAGGCATTTGTAGGGGTAACGCACAGCAGAAGTGTTAGATTTGTTAGTCAATTTGATTTGCAGCATGCTGTGAATTAGATGCATCTCTCAATTTTGCCTTCCTATTGCGCATTCCATCTTGCCTTCTCGCCGTGGAACGGACTGTAAAATGAGAGTCATTACCTAATGTATGTACATCAGCGGGGTTCTTATCCAGCAATATTGATATCATTTTATCTACTCAGGGATAACGTATAATTCCACTAGGGTTTGGGGCAGGTCACCTTGTGCCGGGAGAGTAATACCCAGATGCTAGCCCGGTTTATTTGCTATTTTGCTGAATAATTCTGAGGGATACTATTGCGAAGGTTAAATACCCGCGGAATTTGGCGTTCTGGGTGGGAACTAATCGAGACTGACGATGCACACCTTACGCAACTACTGATGGTACTGTTTGTAAAAACGTTCGCCCGTACCGTCCCAAGATAGACCTGCGTAGCTTCGTGTAATATCCAGCTCTCACACTGGCAAAACCTTGCGGGCATTCTTTCAGGGCAGCTGCGTTCGGCTCAATTCACGCACGGTGAGCGTGATTACGGCGCACGCGTAACAGGATGTACGAGAATATTTAAATGCGAAAAATGCCTGAACCACCCCTAGGATTTGAAAAAGAAACTGCAAAAATGCGTACTCAAGCAGCTCGGCGCTGCTCAAGTGTTCATCAGAGTATTTTTCAGCTTGTACGCTGCGAACACCTGCGATTTTCCCAGACCCAGTTGCTCGCCAGTTTTCAGTTTACGACTGTTTCCCGCTCGAAGTGAACGAACTAGATTCTTATCGCGTTTCGCGGTTCTTCGATTTGGTTCCCGGTTTGTTGGAACACACCGTGGAAGGATCTCTAGAACGAACATTTACTTCGTCGTTATCATTTGCCATCATAGTAAAAGATGCCTGTAGCGCACATTTGCTGAAATTTACATGTTGTTTCTGACCCTTGTGGCTGTTGATCACTCATATCAATCCTCGTATCAATCTGTCTAAGCTCCCGTTTTGTGTGGAATCAAATCTAAGTGAACTGCAATTTTGTCATATTTGCTAGCCTCTCTGTAGTGTAGTCAACTGGTTTAGCGAGTTATCTTGGGCTGTATTTAATTTTATTTAATTTTTCTTACCATTAGTACTGTGTATTTGTCTTTGTGAATGTGTTAGAGCAGTGTGTTTTTGATTAAAAACAACCTCGACTTCAACGTTATGACTAACATGGCCAATAAGGAAAATCGTGATGAGGAGAAGGATGAAAAAGTGTGTAACATCTCGGTCTAGGGTGACCCTTAGTAACCTTTTCTTATGTAACGTGACCGAAGAGTTGCGTAATTTAATCGTATCTATATTTTTTTTTATTTATTCCTATTTATTCCTCTCTGTTTTGCCTCCATCTGGGGAACAAACTTCTTGTTTGTGAAACTGCGCCTGTTACGCTAGCTAAGCGATTTTCACTTGTTTTTCCTCTCTATCTCCATTCGTTTTAGAATCTGATGCATATAAAGCGTGCATCAACGGACAAGCTGCGGGAAATATTCACCAAATATGCGACGCAACAAATCAACGGCGAGCTGCTCATGACCAGCGAGGACTTCGTAAAGAGCTTTCTCGGACAATCGTACAATGAGGTGACTGGGTTCCACGAGTCAATCGAATTAGTTTGCACCATTCCCCCATCAAAATCGCTAGCACCATGATCGCTCGGCGTATTTCTACAATCAAATTCAGCAACTGCATTTGCTGCAGTTCCACACTCGCATCGCCCTCAGACTCGGGCCGGCTCGAGACTGCTCGAGCTAAACAGACATTTGCGAAGGATAGTTTTCAATAGTGTGTTTTTCTTTTCGTTGGCTTTTCCGCCTTTTAGGAGTCCACCAAACTGATCGCCGGCATTGCCGACACTAGCAAGGACGGACTTATCTCGTTCGCCGAATTTCAGGCGTTCGAGGGGTTGCTCTGCACACCGGACGCTCTGTACAAAACCGCCTTCCAGCTGTTCGACCGTAACGGTAACGGCTCGGTCACGTACAGTGAGTTTGTCGATGTTTTCAAAAAGACAGATCTGCACGCTAAAATCCCGTTCAAACTGGACGGCCCTTTCATACAGCTTTACTTCGGCAAGGATCGGCAGCGTGATATAAATTACGTCGAGTTTAGCCAGTTTTTGCACGACTTCCATGAGGAGTGTGCGATGGAGGCGTTCCGTTTGAAGGACACCTCTGGCTCCGGGTTTATCTCGGCCCTCGACTTTCAGGATATCATGCTAAACGTGAAGAAACACCTGCTGACGAATGAAGTGCGAGATAATTTGGTAGCGGTGAGTAGACGACAAATTTTCGCTTATTTGCACGTTGCAGGAGCTCATGTTTGCCATTTTCACAGGTTACTGAGGGGCACAGAGTGAGCTTTCCCTACTTTATGGCATTTAACTCGCTTCTCAACAACATGGAATTGATCAAACGCATTTACCTGAACGCCACGAGCGGTAACCGGCTCGAGCCGATTACCAAGGACGAACTGCTGCATTCCGCGCAAACGATGAGCCAAATCACACCGCTCGAAATCGACATCCTGTTCAAGCTGACCGGCGTGATCCATCAAAGTGGGTATGTACCGTAAATGTCCCTCGGATCACAGTGCTCCAAATCACACCAAACTCATACCTGAATCGGTGCTCATCATCTCCTGATTACCTCCTTAATTGAATGTCGATGTCCTTTCGGTTATCGGTTTTCCTTCATATTGTTTTCCGCCGTCGTGTGGTACTGTTTAATGTTTCTTTTTTCTTTAACATTATTGAATCACTGATGTACTGTAAAAAAAACCTCTGGCAAGCAAAGGACGTCTGTTAGCAGTCTATATTGAATGTATAAGTTAGCATCGCTAATTACTGTTACTACTCCTACATCCCACACAACAACTGTACCCGTTTGTGTTTACTATGCATTCGTATTTTTTTCTTGTTAATTTCTCTTCATAATATGCTCTTTCGTTCATCGTTGTTGCCGTTGTTCATCGTCATCGAAAAAGGTTATCGTCGACGTCTACGTCTTGCACAGATCATCGTCATTCATTGTTGCTCATGTCCGCAATGCAATGTACAGCATTTTGAAAAAAATCAAGCTCAGTGTTGCCTGGCGCTGCTTTTAAAGCGATGTGCAGAGGCAATGAATATTAACCTAAAGGCTTAACGCAAGCAGATCCTTCGCGTTCTTCAACGTTCGATCATTATGGTATAACACTGTTGGCTGCAAAGGTACATAACATCACTTTACACACCCTCTCTATAATGCTCTCTACGCTCTACGATTTTCATTGCGTTTTTGAGTTTAGTTTGCATTCATCATTTGTTGTTTTCTGTGTTCTTTTACGTCCAGGTGTTGTGAATAATTACAATGCTGTTTAACTAGTTTCCATACGAATTATGAGTAATGTTTTACATTTTGTTTACGAGAAAGATATTGCCGAATATTGCGCAAACAGAGATGGAGATGAGTTGAATTGGATTTAGTGACTCTGCTGTTCTTCTCTTTACGTGTTATCAACTGTTGAATATCAATTTCTTTTATCTTTGTCTCTTTTCTACTTCTCTTTTGCCACACACGCACCAACCTGCCACGAACGAAACTCACCCTTTATCTCCATCAATTGCCATGTGCGCTACTCCACAACTGCAACCAACCACTAAAACCAACTAACTCAATAATTATCATTATACATCACCTAACTCGTGTGTAGTACATCGATTTGGTGGCGGCATAGCAAAACGATAGACAAAAATAGGCAAGTGCTATCTCTCGTAACTGTAACCATATTGACCAAAGAATTAGTTTCTCAATTATCTCAGCTGTAGCTCTACGATCTAATTATAAAAGAGCATAAATTTGACTTTCCGTTTGGCACATTCTTTTATATGCATAAACATTGATACACATTGATAACTTTCTATTCACTCATATTTGTTTGCTTTATTAACTTTTCAACACAGCAAATGAATTAAAAGAATCATATGGCCATTTTTATAAGTATTTCGAGTGTAATATACTTTGGGTTTGTGTACTAATAATGCGATTTATTGAGTCACGTGGCCCAATACTAATGTTTGCATATAACACAAAATAATGCAACAGCGATACGGAGTTTATGTATAGTATGTAAATTTGAAAATAAAATCGTGGAAACGATCTATTAGCACAGCGTACTATGAACTAGATTGGAACGAACACATTATTAATGTATATTTGCTCTGTTTGTTTGTTCATTTCAAAATTTGAGAGCTTTACATAAGTTTGTCCTTTCGTTCGTTTGTCGCAAGCGTTGCTGTTATTATAATTTAATATTGTAGTTGAGTAGTAGAAATGCTTTTTATGTTAGCTGCATGTTGCTATATCTGTACATTTGTTTTATTTTGCACATACGAATATTTTCGTTTGATTGATACATGCACTGATGCTGGGCATGATAGTTTATATATTAATGCAATTTTGCTTTTGATTTACTCGAATTTGATAACGACAGGCGCATCGTGTACAATGATCTGAGCAACATTGCTCCTGAGCATTACATTAAAAACATAACCCATCGGTTGGCAGAAATCAAGGCCGTCGAATCACCTGCAGATCGATCGTTCCTGATTCAGATGCTGGAGAGCACTTACCGGTTTACGCTTGGCTCCGTTGCCGGAGGTAGATGATGATAATTGACAGTTGATTGTAAAACATATTGCTTATTGATTGTATCATTTCATTGGTGAATGATTCCCGTGTAGCTGTCGGTGCCACGGCCGTTTATCCCATCGATTTGGTGAAAACTCGTATGCAAAACCAACGCACCGGATCGTTCATCGGAGAAGTGGCCTATCGAAACTCGTGGGATTGCTGTAAAAAGGTAAAGTCACGCTCTAGTGCAGTTTACTTTGAGAAGTCATAGCTCATGATTCAATTCTACTCCTCAACAGGTTATTCGCCATGAGGGCTTTCTAGGACTGTACCGAGGATTGGTTCCGCAACTGATGGGTGTTGCTCCAGAGAAGGCCATCAAGCTGACGGTGAATGATTTAGTGCGTGATAAGCTGACGGATAAGCAGGGAAACATTCCGACCTGGGCCGAGGTGCTAGCTGGTGCTTGTGTGAGTTTGCTAGCTGCCCTGGATCAAGGGCTTGTGGGTTTATCAAGGAGCCTTGTACTACTTCTCAATACTTTTCATTTCACCTTGCAGGCCGGAGGATCTCAAGTGATTTTTACGAACCCACTGGAAATTGTCAAAATTCGATTGCAAGTCGCGGGTGAGATTGCGGGAGGTGCCAAGGTTCGCGCCCTCAGCGTAGTACGTGAACTTGGCCTGTTCGGACTCTACAAAGGGGCTCGGGCCTGTTTGTTGCGAGACGTGCCGTTCTCCGCCATATACTTTCCGATGTACGCACATACGAAGGCGGCTTTTGCTGACGAGGAAGGCTATAACCATCCACTGACACTGCTGGCAGCTGGTGCCATCGCGGGTATTCCAGCAGCCTCGCTTGTTACACCAGCGGACGTTATCAAGACGAGACTGCAGGTGGTGGCGCGTACTGGCCAGACGACCTACAACGGAGTGATGGACGCCGCGCGGAAAATTATGGCCGAGGAGGGCCCGCGTGCCTTTTGGAAGGGAACAGTTGGTAGGTTCTAACAACCTTTCCAATATTCTATAAGATCCCGATAACACTGACACCTGTCATATCTCCACAGCTCGCGTGTTTCGGTCGTCCCCGCAGTTCGGTGTAACGCTGGTGACGTACGAGTTGCTGCAGCGCATGCTGTATGTCGACTTCGGAGGATCGCGTCCGGCCGGCTCTGATGTGGCGAAGTCGAAGGTCGATGTAGCACGGCTAAATCCGGACCACATCGGTGGCTACCAGGCGGCCCTGCCCATGTTGAATGGCATTGAGACAAAGTTTGGCCTAAGCCTACCACGTTTCGGTAGCACGGTGCTCAAACGCCAAGCCTCATGATAAGGCTGGCACGCACTCCTGAGAGGCCTGCTGGCGCTGCTGTTGTTACTGCATATTTCCTACAGAACAGAACACAAATTATATCTTGTACGGTTATTACTATTACTACTTTTGCTGCTACGACTTGTGTTACTACAACCTTCATGGCAACACATATTACGAATTTATTCGCCTTAGCGAACGCACCGTTCGCTAGCAGTGAGAGCCGCGTGTTGTCACTCACTACCAGTCATCTTTTACACAGCAATCACGGCATTTTTTGGATAAGTTTTGTTGTCGACCAAAGTCGATGAAGGATATCGAAATGTAAGCTGTTTGCCATTTTGCCTAGCATTTTGCTGTGCGCCATCGGCTCTAGAGGATAGGTGGCACTTTGCATAACAGGAACGCACGCGTCTGCTCACATAGCTACGTTATTATGAGATGTATGCATCCACAGACACCACGAGCACATTATCTCGCCATTTCGAAGCGGAGAGCATGTTACTGAGCATCGTGTGGTTTGTGATGATATACTACTATAGTGCACGATACCAAACGATCGTGATGAAGATGAAACAAGCGTGAATAAAGAAAAACGGGCAAAATAACAAAATCACCTCATCGCTAAGTAGTCCGATAAGTAGACAAATAAAATTATTATTATAAACAGCAAGTGTATAAGGATTGTTTTTACAGCACCACTCGGTTCACCTACTGGTTCTTTTGGCAATGGCGGGGATGTAGTTGCTTGGTGATATTGAACATTGAGATGACTTTTTAGGTGACTGATAGTTGGTTGATTGGGTGAACAGATCTCAGTATATCAGTTGAATCGGATGAATAAATATGCTTTTCCCGAATAAGACTTTAACAGAACGAGCTACCAAAGGACCAGCTTTACTGCAACAATATATAAGGCTACTCTGAGCAATGTCGTTCACCGACCGATGTATATAAATCGTTTTCTGAGTTAGATAACCCTTTGAGAAGCACCACAAGTTTGTTGCAAGTGGCACCGACCATTTGCTAGATGTTGTACTGATTATTCCTCATATATTCTGTACTCCTACGACAGTAAAGGGTTAGAAACGATTGGGAGTCGACAATTATACGGTTCCCGGGATTCCGAAACCCATCATTTACCGGTCAGTTGGAAGCATCCGAGCATTGCCACGATTCATTCATCCGAAACGCTCTTCAATTACGTTCTGGGATCGGGAACATAATCGGGCAACTGGAACTATCGAGATCATTGCCTTTGTTCGGTTCACTGCCCTCCAGACGATGCTTGGCCAGGTGGTATATAAGACAACCTCCGCTCAGATCTGCGGGAACTCAGTCGCAAGCCGTGGATCTTTCTTTCGCTTCCTCAATGTCACCAGCAATCGAACGGTCAGCATTGCTGCTGGCTGCTGTTTTCCTGTTGATGGTGGTCGCACCAGTGCACAGTTCGTTGGTGCGTGATCTCGCCATAGAGGCCAGCGACCTGGCGAGAACCTGCCTGGATCGGGCACCCGTGTCCCGGTGGGATTGCGTCAAAAACCAGAGTCTAGCAGCCGTTCGGCATTTTTCACTAGCACCCCGTATAACGCTGCTTGACGGCATCCAGCTAGTGCAAGCGCACGAGTCGCTCAACGATGTCATCTCGGGGTGAATTATCCCACAACGTTGGATTTCAAGCATTCGCTTTTAATCACACTGCGTGTCTATCACCCACAGGAAACACTCCGAAGCTCAGGATGTTGGCGCGAGCACGTGGAGCCATTCCGTGTTGGACGCACTTCGACGATTGCTGGAAACGCACGTGCTCGAGATCGATTTGCCGTTGTCGGAAGGGACAGGATTGCGTGGCCAACGAACGGTATTGGCGGTACGGTTTGGCGACCAACGTCTGCTTGGAACTTCCAGTACCACCAGCAGAAGTGAAGGTTCGTACCACCTGTGGTTTCGAGACACGTGTTCAGTTTTGCTTTGCGTCGATAACTCGTGCTTCCTGGCGATGGTTCTTCCACAGGACGACACCGACGCCGGCAGCAGATGATTCCGATGATGATCTTCGGTGTGACGGTGTTTGGGATGTTCATCATCCCGATCGCATTTCAGTTCCTCACAGCCCTCAGCGGTAAAGCGTTCCTTATGGCGAAGCTGGCCCTGCTGCTCGCCTCCATGAATGGGCTTAAACGGGTAAGCTAGCGCTGGGTAAGTAGCGACACCCGGTGTGTCTCTGTCTCGCTTCAGTTGCGAATAAAAAGGTCGCTCTTCGACATCCTGCAGGTCGCTTCCGCCGGGGTGCATTACGGACTGTACCATGCCGTCGATCATCCTGCTCCACCGTTGCATCAACACTCCCATCTCGGACCTGGACCGTTGCTGTACGATCGAGCAGAGGTTGGTCTTTATCCTGACGGACCTCGCAGCAACTCTGGTGTCGGCGGAGCGATGGCGCCACTTGTCAACCGTCTCGGCCCTTCACGCTGACCCCGCGGCAGCGCCGGGACCCGTTATCGTTTATTTATTGCGCCCCTTTTTTCGCTTTTATAGCTAGTCGCTTCGGGGTGGGCTTCGATTTTCCCGCCAAACCGCAAATATAGATCTCGCTTGCAGCACGACGCTCGGGGGGAGTTTGCGTTTTTGTTTGCTTTCAGGGGCAGGGTGAGCCATAAAAGACCGAAAATATAGATCTTATATTCGACGCTCTTTCGATGCGGGTGCGGGAAAACCAGGCTTTTCCATCGCGCTCGCATGTTGGGAGTTTTATTTTCCGACCTCGCGGAGGCCTCCTGTTCGGCGTGGGTGGTCCAGCGGCCATGCAACAGGATACAGACCGGATGACGAACGAACCACCCGCATGCCCTTGACGGTGACGGCAGCAAGTAGTGGCTCCATTAAAACCCGTACCCGTGCGGGGCCTGATCCTAATTCGTTTCCACTGGCGTCCATTTCCCAGGAGCGGGAGTTAATTGCAAATTCCTTTCCCAAAACATTTATCATTAGTTCGAGCGGGGTGTAATATTATCGCTCTTGTTGTCGCGATACCATTGTTTGCCGTTGATGGAACCTCTGCACCGCTCTCCCGAGGCCCGCCTTTCCAGCGGATCCTCGCCCCGGGTCACAAAACGTCACGAAGTTCAAGTCGCTCGAGTGAAAGTTTTACGTTACGCAAAGTTTCCACATCCGCAGAAACGGCGCGGTAAGAAAATGTGCACTCATACAGCTCGCTCACCCGACTTCCTAAACGCTAGGCTCCAAGGCTGCGCTTGGGAGGTTCCGTTGGGGGTGGAGTTTTTTTTATCTTCATCGCTTCTCGTACCGTATGGAGAGCGCGCGATTCGTAACCGCTACCGAGCAGTCTCTGGAGCATGGGAAAGGGCGTGTGGGAAGGGTCGATACACAAAGGGGAGAGCGGGGGAACACGCAACGCCAGCGATGGATGCTGCGAATTGCGTGCAGTCGGTGCGAACGAGACCAAAATATTTGAATTCGCTCGCTGATCGGTTGGCGAGTTCTTTTTACCGTTCGCTCCAGGAGTTTTCCTCAGCATTTCCTGCCTGCACGCGGTGAGATTACGAGAGGAAACAAGAGGAAGCGAGAGAGAAGAAGGATGCTGGCTTGAGAGTGAGAGAGATGGGTGAATTTACTCAAGCCAATGCGAGATCCTACCACGATGGAGGCGCCCAGTGTTTCACGTGGAACAGACAGGGAGCACTTTGGCCAGACAGAATGAGGGAGCGAGAGAGCGCGCGTGAGAGAGGCCACAACCGAGGGATGGTTCGCCGGATGGGTGCAAAGGGCGAAGGACGGTGCGCTTTAAAACGGGCCCAACCGCCGCCGGTGGGTCGCATTCGTCGTCGTAAAAATTGACCGACCGGATGCTGGCAGTGCGTTGCGGAGTTGCGAACCAGTAGAACAGTGTGTTTCTTCAACGTTAGCATCCAGCAATCATCTTCCATCAATCACCAGGCTGTTGTGGCCCTTTTGGATGGGTTCAAAATAGTGCTTGGTCACTGCGGGAAAACGTGAAAAAATATCACGGCGTCTGCGAGTTCGACGGGTTAACTGAGCAATACGATCAATTGCGAGGTTTGTGATCTGCTGCGCCACGCAACGAGCTGCCTCCAAGGGTCAAAGGAGCCGGAAAATTCGCACGTCTTCAAACTTCAGTTCATTGAGTGAGTGAGTGAGTTAAGTGTGTGTTTCCGTGAGTGAGTTTGAGCACGAGCGTTTGGGGTTGTTAATTTGAATTTGAAAGTAAAGTGAAATGAGCATCGCCGGAATCGACTGAAAAAAGGATCTAGCACCCACAGAACATGCTGCCTGGATTCGAGCATCCTTTTCCTCGAGCTGCGAACTGTGGTAATGTGAACTGTTTGCTTAATTCCGTCTTTTCTTTCTCTCGTCCTTTTTGCCTCACGCGTTTCGGTCTCCATGTATGGGCTACGGTGCCACACAATCGACCAGGGCAGCAAAGACGACAACGGCAGGCGAGCGAATCCTGCACCCAACGAAGGATGGCCATGCGAGGTGTGATGATGTTGTTTTTTCAGGTCCTGATACTCTGCTTCCAGGCGAAGGTAGGATTGCAAACCGTGTCCACGCAGAGCGGCTCGTTTAGTTTTATTTTGTTCGGGTTTAATTTATTCCATTTGATGGCATTCCTCTGCCCCGTGATCGGTGCAAGGACTCCACCATTGACTCCACCTGTTGCATGCGCCCGGTTGGCAGTAGTTCAAATCGGCTGTTTTTCCACCCGAGCGTGACATTTCCCGAGCCTTCGTGGAGCCAACAATGCACGTGTGTGCGTGCGCGTATGTGTGTATTCCTCTCAGTATTCAGTATCCCTTTCCCGAGCGCGTTTTCCAGCACCAGCACCATCGCCTTTCCGTTGCATATTTCATGAGCATATGCGAACCGAGCTACGGAACGCGTGGTTTCGAGGATCTGCATACGGACTCGCTTCTGTGGTCCTCGGGGGTTTCTCGGGGGCGCGCGAGGATATGCCTTTGAAAGTTGGTTTGCATTTGCATTTTAGCTCCTTTTGCCCACCCCACGGCTCGAGGTGAGTCCTCGCCATTTGCTCGATTTGCATTCGCGCTGCTCGGCAAAAGCCACGAGCCCTTAGGGGGCTGCCCGATTTTGCACATGTTGCCACTTTTCTGGGCACATTTCGCTCATAATTGAATCCGAACCGTACCCGTAGAAGGTAGAATACGCCTATCTTCGCAGTTGGAGCTGTGATTTAATATTAAAGGTGTGCGAACATGCGTTTCAACACGAGTTGCGATCGAGTGTGGGTTCTAAGGGCCTCATCCTGGGCCCTGGGCTGATGGAAAACTATCTGCAGTACCAGCGGTGTACATTTTAATGCTATTAAAATCAACCACAGGACGTCCTAGCGCGAAGGTTGCCTGTCGGAATCAATATTTAAGCAAACATACAGTCGGACCCCGTGAAGGAGGGCGTTCGGTTCGTTCGAGTCCTAGGAGCCTCGGGCTCGTGACCTAGCGAGCCGCGAAGGGGGCAAATTGAATATTTGTGCACAATTTCATTATGCTATATTTGCGTTTCATTTCGCGGTATGGCGTCCGCCGGCGCTGCGAGGTGTGCGCAACTTTTCCTTTTCCCATTAGCACGCGAAACACCGGCCCGAAAATGGTGGGTGCGAAGGGAGAAAAATCCTCCTCTCCCTGGGCGGGGATTGCCCTTTTTTGTAATTAATTTTCCCCATCGCTTTTGTGCATTTTGAAACCGAATTAATTGCAATAAAACGGTGCTTCCGTGCGGTGGATGGTTCTATCTTGGTGTTGTGCGCCTTTCGATGTCTGCCTGTTGCGGAACGGTAGGGGATAGGAGGTAGGAGGGAGGGGGGAATCCTGGTAGGAGGGCGCAAGAAAAACTAATTTCAAAGTGGACATTTTTTCGGCATCCTTTGTTTGAGCAGAGAAAAGGGTAAAAGGGATGTTTGGTCCTATTAATGGCTCAATTCCCCTAACGAAAGGAGCCTGCCAACAGGAAAGGGCCGGCGGATGTTATAAAAACCCCCCCACAAACATACATACATACACACACACACAGCTGCTTAATAGCATGGAGCGCTGTTTTCGTAGCAATTTATTGGGCTTTTTATTTACGTTAGTTCAGCTTCGAGCACCCGAAATTGGGACCCTTTCCGAGAGGGCCCAATTTCGCGGGAGCACAAAAGCTAATCTTTGTTTAACGGAAGCGCTCATCTTTACAGGCCTGGCATGCTGTACGACGATCGTTCGAGCTGGAGCAGGCGGCATCCCAGGAGAAAGTTCATCTCGTTTCGGGTAGGTACAAATGGTTGGGGTGAGTCGCGAAGAGGTGGCCGCCGTTTTGATGGAGATCATTGTGGGGTGGGTGGATGGCACTCGAGGGGAAGTGAGGTGGATGGGGCAGGAACCAGCGGCCCACTTGTGCCAAACTCCCAAAGCCTGCCCCCAACGCCCTTCACGAACAGCGTAATCCTGCCGAGCGCGTCACGCAGAACAACCCTGTGCCGTACAGGAGGTTGAAGGACTCGTGACATGACAGGCTCGCGGGCTTGAGTGTGATGAAGAGGACATGCCGCATGAAGAAGACAAACACAAGATGTAACTGTTAAGCCGGTTGATGGTTGTCACGGGCCCGAGGATGGGAAATGCCCACCAACTGCTTGAGGCAACATAACTTTTCTGCAATTGACAGCAGCTCATGCTCCTGCGTGCGGTGTTGCGGGTTAACGACATCCTCTGCCCTGTGGAGTGGCGCTGCCTGTTTGCTTTATCGTGTTTGTCTTCCATCTCTTCTGTTTTCCCGCCGCCGGATGGAGCAGATTGCATGCACGTAACATCTGAGGAAGGCGAGTTCTCGTTCGTTAAGTTACCACCGATGCGATCCACACCGAAGCATGCCCACTGGATGGCGCACAGGGATACGGTGGAGGTTGAAACCGGCGGTTTGACCGCAGAAACCGGTGACTCATCTGCGGTGGACGTCGATGCTGCGGCCTCTACCGTGTGCGGTATCTATTTCGTCGCCGATCCAGATCAGATAATCGAGGTGACGATGAAGCAGGTCAACGTGGATTGCCACTCAGGAGGGTTGATGGCATTCGTCGATGGTTGGGAACTGAATGGGCAGTACTTCCCGGGTGAACGGGATCACGAGAAACCGCTGGATCTTCGTGTGCAGGAGTTCTGCAATGAGCATAGTGGTGGGCCGTGGCCTGTGAAGGCTGCGGCCTCTAATACTTGGGTATTCCGGTCCAGTCAGAATGCAGCCCTTATGCAATATCGTATTCCGGTGCGTGGATCGTTCGTACTGTCGGCTCGTTTCCTCTATAACGCGAAACGTTAGTATGCTGTAACTCCTGTGAACGTGGGTGTCGTGGATCTAACGTGCGTGTTCGTGCTTTTCCAGCTTGCAACATCATGGCTGAAGGACTGGCTCCGTATTACATGCTCCGCAACTATGGCCACCGTCGGAACTGCACTCTGATCGCTTTGTTTCCTGCCGTCGTCTCCGTGATCGCCATGGAAGTAGGAGAAATCAATGAGAGTGTCCATTACGTAAGTACTCCTGGTAGGTCGTACCATCTACCTTAGCTCATCTCGACTGCTTTCTACAACTTCCACGTAGTGCGAGCGCGTTAGGGTGGATGATAAGCTCGAGATTGGAGGATCAACAGGACTCGATCCGTCCTACCAGCTGATGCGATCTAGCACGATCTGTGGTCGCAGCCGTGGACGTATGGACCTCGAGCAGACGATCCTCTGCGGTACGACTTCTGTGCGGCTTATCTCGAGTGGACGACATAACAACCAGGCGATGGTGACTATCCGCATGGCCGACGAATCTGACCTCCGGCTGGCGACGGTAATCTGCGAAATGTAAGGGGATGTATGTGTGCGTTGTGTGTGTGTGTGTACATGTATAGCCGTGACCAAACCTTCGCGAGGACGTCGAAGCATATCCAGTACTGTAGCGCCCATAGCCCAAGGAATTCACGAACTAAAGCACATCCCGATCAGGCAGAAGAGACCAAGGATTCAGGATGCGAGTGCTTCGAGAAATATAGAGAGGGGAATATATCGTGATCAAGCGAGCACGTTATGTTCAGGTGAATTGTTGAAATCTTCAAGCTCCCCGCATCTTCAAACAACCGAAGACAGCACAGGAAACACACCAAAGATAGAACGATATCAAGATACCCGACCGTGATCATCCGGTAGATGTCCCATGTTACCAAAGCAAGCAACAAATGTTACTCTACAACACATTTTACTCCCTGTCACATCTGAAATTATTAAAAGAAAAAAAAAAGAACAAAAAGTCGGAAGCTCTTTTCGAACTGAGGTGCATTCATTCGGGCTCCGATTTGCATTGGCCATGTTATAGCGGTTGTGTTGTCACGCATTTCCGCCCAGCATTCGTCTACTCGTTACCTTGGCGAGAGTCCTTTTCGGAACGGAAGCAGGAGGCCAGGAGTGGGATTGAAAACGAAAGAGAAACAAGAATACAGCGGAACACGGCATTACACCCATCGGATGGCAGCGAGAGCAGCAAGTTTATCTAACAACGGAATAAAATTCCAAAATCATTGCGTGTACTTTATTATCCAGCGATCTGCCTAAACATCTCTTCTGCGAGGAGAGTTGGGGATAGGGAAAGGAAGAAGGGGGGGGGGGGGGTTTGTGTGTGGAGGAGAACAAAACAAAATGGTAGCAAGTCTTGCTTGCCGCACAAATTCGCAATTTTGTCACCTTTTTCACAGATTGTTATATCCTGCAACTGTATCCTCTAACTTCTATATTGCTACACTATATTGACTATACTATCATATATAAGTGATTGTGTTCGTGTGTATTGGGGGTTTGGGGAGGATAGAGAGGAACCGGGAAGGGAGAGGCAAACAGATTTGAGCAAATTTCAAACATAAGAAATTGCTGGGAAGGTGTGACAAAAAGTGATAAATCGTTTAAAAGTGGGATAAATGATACAATTGCATAAAAAAAAATCTTCATGAGAATATATAAAGTGCTGGTCCCTGCAGTCGCCCTTCCGGCCTCTGCCGATCTATCGTGGTCTCTGCGGGGTGCAGGATGCAACAGTAAATGCGTTCGCCGGGACACCAGAATGAGGGAAATTAAAACGCATACGGAAACCAAAAAGAACCGGTCCCATACGGAACCATCTACGGGCACGCCGGCCCCAGATCGCTAGGCCTGGTTAGCCTCTCGGCTTTAGTCCTCAAGCGTGACGTTTTTGAACAGATACGACATCGATTCTTTGTTGTGTATGCGCCTGATGGCCTCCGCTAGTAGAATACTGATATCGATCGTTTTGATCTTGTGACACTGCATCTTCTGGATCTCGTGTGGTATCGTGTTTGTCACCACCACCACATCGATCGCGGAGTCCTCGATCAGCCGGGGTGCGTCCTGGCTCAGAAGTCCGTGCGTAGCCAGCACATAGATCTTGTAGGCGCCTCGATCCTTTAACACCTCGGCGGCGGCCACGAACGACTGCACGTCGTCGATCATGTCATCTACCATGATCGCGATCCGACCGCCCACGTCACCCACCACGTTGATGGGGGGTTTTTCCTTCGCTGGGTGAATCGGCACACCCCCGGACACGTCCATTGTGCGCGATTTCGGTAGTGTCGGGGGAGAGTTGCGGCCATCCACCTCGTCCGCCTCGGATTCTTTCTGTTCACCGTGGATGACGGCAATGCCGAGACGCAACCGTTCCGCGTACGAGGTGGCCTTCTTGGCGGAACCCGGATTCCGGGCGACGATCACGGAGTTCCGGTAGTCGGGGATACTCTCCTGGATGTACTGCAACAGGAACGGTGAGGCGCGCAGGTTATCGACCGGGCAGTCGAAGAAGCCCTGGATTTCCTTCTGGTGCAGGTCCATCGTGATGACGTGCGACAGTCCGGACGTGCACATCATCTTCGCTAGCAGCTTGGAAACGATGCAGCCTCGTTTGCGCATTTTGCATTGCTTTGAGTACGGCAGATAGGGGATGACACCGACAATCGATTTCGCCGACGAGGTTTTGCAGGCGTAGGCCATAATGAGCAGCTCCATAATGTTGTTGTTGACGTCTCTGCGCAGGGGAGTAAAGAAAATTGATGATGAATATTCATCTGCTGTGTTCGCAAAGCTTCCGTATACGATTTCTGGGTGGATTGTACGACAATACCTACTGGAAACGAGTTCCAGTGCCACTGGGTCGGACCTCGTACTCACTTTGTTCCGGTCTGTATGATATAGATATCTTTGCCTCGCACGGAATCGCCAATTTCTACCATGGTTTCACGATTAGTTTTGTGATAAACCGCGCATCCCCCATTTGCCACACCAAGCCGACTGCCGCAGAGGGTTTTTTTTTGGTAAAAAGAATACAAAAAAAAGGATTGAAAATAGTGCACTCTGGGGAACACATTTACCTTCTAGGACGAAGCCATGGCCTTGCGAGGCAAAGGATAGATCGAAGGTACATGCAAAAGACTCCGTTTGATCGATATTGAACCCGTCATGGTATTGCTGGCGACAGACAGCTTTTAAAATACGAAAGAAAGTGTCTGCAGCTGTTTGCGACCCGTGACTAGGAGACGTTTTCGGACAACGGAGGCATTGTCGCGACTAACTGGACCATTTCGGAGCTTTTGCAGGCACCATCATGTTCGTCCTTTTTAAAGTTTTACGTATCGTTGGTACGGCATACTTGGCAATCAAATTCGCTAGATCCGGGTGTGAGTTTCCATTGATGATGACGATGTCGGATGTTGCCGGAGCATCCATGCTTTCGAGCTTTAAATGCTTCGCCGGACGTATACTTCCGAGTCTGAATGGGTGGTGAACATTATTCACATTGCCGGCATAGAGGTCGGATACGAAAATGGCATTAGTTATGTTGGCAACGCAATGTTCTAAGAGGTTAACGAAGCTGAATGGCTAACTCTGACGGCATGATTACTTTAATAATTGAAATATATATTAACAATAGCGAAGGGCTAACTAATCCATTAACATACATTTACAGGCAAACAGTACATATTTCTAGGTTGTGATTAGTTTAGCTCGTTTATTGTGAAGCCCGTCGCGAAACGAGGCGCTTCATTTCGCTACGGAGCTTCCTGAACTAGTTTCATCCGATTCAGTTTCAGCAAACTGATGGACCCAATGTTAAAGAAGCATGCAGTTGAGTAGTATGATAAAAACAAATTAGTATAAGAATTGATTAGTTGACCGAAGGGGTTGCTGCGGGATGAACATGGGCTCTGGGGGCTATTGTGTCAAGGCGTCTGGCAAGAAGTAAGGCGGTTGGAAAAGGAGGAAGAAAAAAATTGAAAAAAAGTTAAATAAAAGGAAGGTAAAATCAACAATTACTTATTTCGGCTGAGAAGCATCTTTTTTATTTCTCTTCTCTAATCGGCTTCAACACTGCGCGTCCGGCAACGTTAGACGAGAGACGCTTTTTATTTATTTTGTGTGCAGATTTGCAGCCAATAAACGAAAGAAAAGGTCGAACACAAAACTCACGTAGACTTCTTGACCTCGGTGTTTATTTGGAATATGATACAAACGGACGTGCGAATATCGGTCGGTCTGTAAGCATGTTGGAAAAGAAACGATAAAATCAGCTCGGCAATGCGCCCGTGGCGTGGTCGGAGGGACGATATATCGCGAGGCGATATAAATTCGTCAGTCCTCCGTTGTTGTTATGCTAATAAAACGCCTTGGGGCGGGAACGCATACACTGGCGTTCCCGCGGGCTTGATTGCTTGACCAAAAGGCAGCGTTAATTTATACACCGCTAATCATAATGCCACCCTTTGGTGTTGGCGTGAACCGAAGGTTTTGGAATAATTTAAAAACATGAGGGATGGAGCCGATGCAGTTCGGGTGCAATGAGCGATGGGGTGGTACGAGATGGGTTTCGGGGCGAGAATGGGCTTGTCGAGAGTGCATCGTCGGTGAGCAAAAGAAATGCAGTTTCAAATGGAGCCAATGGAGTGAAACGCATGCACCCCGGAAGTATGTTGCACAACCCGTTGCAGTTGCTATAGTTATGACTAGCAGTGTATCAATCACTTAGCCCCAAAATGATAAAACGCAAGATGTCTCGATTTCTATCAAATACACATGGTACATAAAACAGAGCGATCAACAGAGCGAAAGAGAGAAAGAAAGAGGTTGATGTGGGTTTCTTGGTTGGTTGGTTTTTGGTTGGTTGCTGTAATTTTTGTGCTTTCTTGGTGCGGTAATTGTGGCAGTAGTTATTACTTGCGTAGTTATATCGAGAACGAATTATATTAAAAAACACCACTTTAAAACATGAACACGAACACACACTCTGGATTGGACTGGCTAAATGGCATTAACCGTGACTTTGACCAAAAGATTAAACAAAAAACAACAACTAACGACCGAAGACGGGCGGCAAGGTGTTAATTAAACGAAATGCCGGAAAACTTGACGAATATTGTGCTGGCACGCACGGAAAAAGAGACCTTTCTGGACAAATGCCACACTGTGCGCTGTCAAAATTATGAGGCTGTGGCTACGCGAAAGCATGTTTTCATCGCGTAGCAGCTGTCAGTGAACGAACCCGTAATCGAAGAGCGTTAACGGCTAGAATGGTACTTGTAAGCACAACATGTTAAGTTTAATAACATAATAATTTATTGTTTCATTCAAGAACATCATGAGGGAACTAGGAAAAATTTTAGGAGGGCTTTGAAACGCTTGCTGTTCGAAAATATTCCACGTGTTCAGGCCACGTGTATCGAGTTTGATTTACATTTCGGATCATTATCGATTTGCTAGTTAATGTATTTGTTCTTTTTCTTAAGTAACTGTATGTTTATTGTAAAAAGGTTTAAAATCCTTGGGTAATGGTGACATAACAGTGAATTTGAAGTGAAATATAGCAGCTCTAAGAAAGATAAGCGATATGATCGATTACGAATGAATGATTGAAGCGTTTTCATCGACTAATCATGAAATCGTCGAAAACGCTTAAAAGTAGATGAATTTATTTTGATGTAGCTGTTGGGCATTTGTATGGGCAGAATCTTTTCCAATTAATTCTGTTTAGTCATGAATTTTACAATATTTATTAAGAAAAAAGCATCCAAAAATATTTGACTGATCTAAGTTTATCGCGGATAAAGGATTCTAAATGACAAATTACATTTGTATTAAGATTTCCACTAATTAGGCCTAAACACAATAGGTTAAAGGAACTATTTTGCAAACAAATATATATCTTTGTTGTAACGTAACTGGATCAGCATTCTGCCGAACAAAATACTGCAAAATTTATTGCGTTCTTACAGCGGCACCAAAACGGTTACTGCCACCAAATTCCGTTAAATGCACATGGATACCCCCCGAATGCAGAGTTCTTGTGGTACAGCGCAGCCACGTGCGCAGCGTGCCGTTGCCAGGAACACTCGGCAAACTTCAAATACCACGGTTATCGATAAAAACCCTCTCGACAGGGGAATCATGGTGCAGTCGCTTCAATCTTCGCCCGTCTGCATGTGTGCGAGTGTTCGTGTGGATGTGTGTGTTTATTAGACTGGATTGCGAATTGGCCAACTATCAGTAATCAAACATCCTGCTATGGGGCAGCAAGGTGGGCAGGATGGGTAAAGAATCTGATAAGGAATTCGTCAAGCCAGTCGTTAGACCTTCACGTTGCAGACTGCCATTTTCGTTAGCATTCTATCGGCATATGGCCCCATGCTACAGTTGATAGGAAAGCAGTGAGATTTTCGTCATAGCTTCAAGATTCCACAGAACCGTTTAAGATTAAGCGGGTGGTTTTATAAGGATGTTCGTTGCACAAGGAAAGCGAAAAACCGCGCAATCTTTTCGACAGAAATCATCTGTATCTCTCTTTGCTTTCATATGATATACATGTGAGTGTATATGAGTGTGGTAAATTAATTAAAAATTCGTTTTTTATACCACTCGAACGTGATTTCTAAAAATCAGAACTAGGTAGAAGTACATTGAAACGTGCTCGTTTATACAACTGAATATTGAATTGAGGAAAAGGCATAAATAAATATTACCACCATTTACCATCATTCCATCAGCTAGCAAAGTGATATCAATAGTGATTTGCGCCTGGTCATGGAATTCGGTAGCGTCATATTACGATCCGCCGGATGAGCAGTAATTCTGAACGGCCACAACAAAGGGTGCCGAGATTTTCCCGGGTTTCCTTTCTAAACACTCTCTGAAGCCGAATTCTTTGTTAGCATCCTTAGGTCAGGAAACATCAAAGAACCCATCCCGTCACGGTAGCGTGGTGAAGCAGTAGGCCGTACGCGTAGTTTTATCGCACGTTTTACCAAAATTGGCGCGAGAGGCTCTTTGTTGCACGTCGCCATAGTATACCACCTCCACTAGGTTCCACAATTATCAGCATTGCCATTCATACCTTGCCTTTTACGTTCCGGGCTTCGTTCTGCATTTTTTCTATGACTTCGTAACATGAAACAAATACAAGAACAAAAAAATCTAACAAACGAAAAACATCCATTTGATTGCGCCTCGCTGATGGTTCTTTAGAAACACACACGTTTTAGAAGAGTTGGGTAGGAATTTTCTTTCCGATTCCATCCACGATAGCACGGCACCTTTCAAACGATCGGAGCACGCTTTCTAGAGACACCTCGTAATCTCTTGACATGAAATAATTTGATATCTGTTTGCAAAGGGCCTTGTGCAAAGGGATTTAAAAAAAAAACAAGCCATTCACACACTCACTCACATGTCGCAAATGTGGAGGAATGCGAGAAATGTCGCGTTAAGAAAACCCGTAGGTGGCACCGTTTTTTTTTTCAAAGATAAAAAACCGAAACAAAACACTCCTTTTCCTTGGTTCGTCTTGGAGTCCTCGTTTGAAACACCCTTTTGTTACGCTTAGTTCGCAACAAAGGAAGAAAGACTGATTTTGATACGGTTTTTGCGGGTCTCGTTTATCTAAGCTTTCCTGTATTGTTCGGGAAAAGGGGTTGAGAACGGCCTACGCTTCCATTATGGAGCAGCGCATCATGCCACCCATCAGCCGCAACGTCTAGTGACAGGCTCCATCAGCGAAAATTAAACCACTTCAGCTGGGTTTCGCTTCTGTGCTTGAAACAGAAAAAAACACCCGCCTGGTACTGCAGATCGCCCACTCTAGACGCTCATCTGCGACAGAGGCACCATTATGCGGATTGTACTTCGAGAAGAGGAGTCAACGGCGTGTTTACCTCCAAAAAGGAGAAAGTTTGCAAGATGTCACCTAAGATCAAGCTGTGCTGGAACAGGATTCACCGAGCGATGTCAAGAAACGTGCTTGTTGTGTGACATCGCGTGTATGTTAAACTTGAAGTAGAAAGAAAATCGATCACATGAAAGCATCGAATCCCGCTTTGCGGTTGCTGAATAAAGTCTGATTGTTTGAAGCATTTATCAATCGTACCGTTCGTTCATCCGAAGGTGGAAAGGGACGCCCGAAAAAGGACTTTAATTCACGCAAGGGAAACTGAAACTGCACGGCACAAAGGGTGCCAGACAGGTTCGGAAAAGGTTCCAGTCACTTTCTGATGCATTAATCAAGCAGCGGCTATACATACAGAACCGTAATGCCACGTGCCACGAGAGTGAGCAGGTGTGGACGAGCAGAAAGGGGGCTTGCAAACCGCCTGTATATCAAATTCGGAAAACAGCAACTTTTGCAGATTTCGAATCGGAGCATGAAATATATTCGATTTTATTGCAGGCAGCGGTTGTGTTCCGGTGAGGGGTACGAATCTTGCGGAAATCTTCACCCGCGAACCCTTGGTGCTGGTGTCGGAGGCCTCCGTCGTCATCTCAGGGTGGTGCCGAACCTTGGGGAGTAAAATTATTCAATGTTCCAATTTATCAAGCTACGCAAAAGCCACTCCTGACAGGCTGGGTCGTCGTGGTCCGGGCTACCGCCACGTGGGAGCCAAGGATGATGGATTTGTCGATGTCAGCAGAACGTGGATCCGACAACGACGACGGAGTGTGACAAATGCCGGATTTACTCGGTGTTTGCAGGAGGGAATATTGCATCCGCTACACCTGTACACCGCGCTTCATCGAGCCATCTAAGCCAGCAGAGTGATGTGGATTCCCGTGTGGACCTGCTGTAGCAGGTCTAGCGCACGTTAGTAGCGTTGACTCTCGTCTCACGCGTGCCGGGACACACACAGCCGGGAGTGTTTGATGGCAAACGAGCAGCATCATCATTAGCGTTTCTTGGCTGAGCAGATGCACATCCGGTGGTGGGAGCGTTTAAATCAACCCTGTCTCATCCTAACCTTCGGCAGGGTGGCAATGCATTCATTCAACTGCTGGTGGGTTTGAACTCGCCGGATGGTAAGAAAGGCGAACGGTAAACAGATGCACGCCTGCCGGAAATGGTAGGGCATTTTTGTGCCGGTTTCGAGAGCCGCCCGGAAAAAGGGCCCGAAGGGCACTGGATTTTGGGGGATTATTTGCAGCCAGCGAGCGCATTCGGAAAATTCAACTGCGACTAGGAAATTGCCGCCGTCGCGCAAATTGAAGCGTAAAAATGGCCCGTCGCTCCCGAAATGAAAGCAATTGGCATTTCGGGGAAAGTTTCAAAGTGCCTACGGTTGTCCAATTTCCACGCCGCTGTCCTTGAAGGTCCTCGTGGGGAGGAGGGAGGCAAATAAATGGATGGATGGAATTTTGCGCAGGTGCTCCGTATTGCTAATGCCGAGTGTAAACAGAAATTGAAAATAATCTCACGAAAAATAATCTCCTCGCCAGCCCGGACGGAACAGGTGCTGGCCAAGGGCCACGCCGGCGGAAAACCTGCGCTGCTGGAAAAGCGAGCGAACACTCCAAGGCGAAAGGCAAAGGGCACGCCTCGGATCCTTTCGGGATGAGGACTGCTGATTTGCGCGAGTGAGCAAGAAAAGGAGAGCGCGAACGAGAAAACACGAAGGGTGGGCGGCTCGAGCAGCTTAAATCCTTCGCTACAACATTATCGGTGTCCTGACAGCTGAGGGAATTTCTGGCATGGGCCGAAAACAATCGCCCGGCTGCCAGCATCGACACCGAGGTCAGCAGTTTTTCGCTCGAGCACTTTGGGGCGGTACAGGAAGCGTGTTTTGGGCTTGAACTTTTCCGAAGGCGATTAATAAACTAATGCCTTCGCTTTTGCAGCTCGCTTTATTTTGTCCCATTTCACCTCTGGTAAGGTGTCTCCAGACTCCGGACTCCGGAAACCGGAAGAAGGGACTCGTTTTAGGTTTCTAGGAGCTTGGTTCCGGGAGCTGTACGATTCAACGGCTGCTCGTTTACATTTCGTCCTGCCCGTCGATACCATCTTCAATGCCTGGCGTGAGATCAATCCATTTAAATGATGTCCTGTTTTTTTCCACGGCCAGCCCGCTCCATTGACGGGTCGGTCTCCGCCTTGATACATACATCCGACACAGCCTCCACGATCGAACGTCAAATCGATTACGGGGGTTCGCTGTCACTCGGGAACCGAAACGGCGTAACGGAAACGCTCCGGCTTGGAAATCGATCCGGCCACGGCACATTTCGTTAAAGTCATTAAAGCCGGCCGTTTCGGTCGCTGGCAAATTGTCAAAACGCGGCGTGAAGGGGATGGCAAAAGGGAAGATGCTGGCCGATTTCTGGCCGATTTCTGCCCCCCCCCCCCAAGGATGGTCGTGGAATGACGCAAAATGTCGAGCAGTGGCGCGAAGCTGACAAGATCGCCCGCGTGCGTCTCGTATTCGCGCACTGTGCGCCATCGCACCATCACGCTCTCGCACGTCAAACATCAAACGAGTGCGTCGAAAGTGCGCCACCCTGCGAGGCGGCCACTGTGCCACGTCATCTGCGATAAGTAGTGGTAGCCGATAATTTATAAACACATTAGCTACCTTCGAAATGTGCGTCCGCGTTCGGGTGGCTGCTGTTTTTCCGCACGCTGTCGGGCTTTCCCGGGGGCGCCATCCTGTCGCGCATCGTCCTCCAAGGACGAGAGGGTGGACGGGGTCGTGGGGAGAGGCTTGGGTGGGAGGAATCGATAAAAGCGAGCTGAAGGGAACGGCAGAGGGCTGTGTAAATAGGGAACCTTTTGTTGGTGGAAAAAAGCCAGCAGCAACATCAACGGCGTCAAACTCCGACGGGTGAAAGTCACGGCCCTCGGTCCAAGGGCTCGGAGGGAGGGTCGGCATTAAAAAGAAGAAGGAGAAGAAGAAGAGGAAGAAAAAAGTAAGCAGCACGGCATTAAAGAAAGATTCACTCATCGACGCGCCAGCGACACGCGGGCGTCTGGCATGACGGGGCGAGAAAATAAATCGAAATTAATGGCACACGCAAAATGCCACCGTTTCGCGGCCCACACCGGGAAAGCGACACCACACACGCCCGTCCGGTGCACCCAAAGTACAGGTTTTCCCTCGCGAAAAGCGGCTCGCGTCTTTATCAGTGTCATTATCATTTACCGTGCGGGTGAGAGTGAGACATATTTCCCAAACCACGCCAACCGGCTCGATTGAAATTAAGCGATTGGGAATCGGCCGGTCGGGTGAAAGCGGTAGTAGCAGGAGTAGTACCTACCCGACCATGAACATGAGCCCCATTTGTGGGAGCCGCCAGCCGTACGGAGCCAGGAAGTAATTCAAACCTAACGCGCCGCCATCAACGCGCTCGTAACGCCGTTTTATGTGGTTTTTTAAAACACACCCCTGCCGCGGTTCCGGGCGGCATTATCTGCCAGCATCAGGTACGAAGGGCCGGGCAAGGCCGTAAACGCGTGTAATACGCGTGCGAACGGTGGCTCCTGGTAGGTTTTTCCTGGGGGGAGGTTGGAGTAATCACCCTCACGCGCTCGCAACAGTGGAACCGCAAACGCAGAGTGGCAGCATTTTCCCACTACATCCCTCGGCTTGGGTGTGGAATCTAATTAAAATTTTAACCTGTTTTGTGTCACCGGGAACACGGGCTGGGTGGGCGGCAGGTCTCCCTCTTTCTGTCGTCCTTCGCCGTTAATGGGGCCAGTCGTGCCGTCGGCGGGATTAATTCAATTAAGGTGCTCGCCCCCGGGGCCCGCCGGTTAATCTCATTTCACCGAATTAACGAATTAGTTCACTTGCGGCACGCGGCCGAACCGTGTGATTATGCTAAATTTCCCGATCCACCGATGAAAGGTGGGGATGTAAAACAGATGCCCTTTTTTGGCGAGAGTACTGGAGAAAGTAATGCCTAAGGGTGAAGAGCAGTATCTTGATGTGGGTACCACAAATGCATCATTACTAAGGGTCGTGAAAAGGACGTCTTTTTTACTTATCCAAAACTGCCATTTGCGAGAGGAATAATTTTGAAATTGTAAGGATATTTTGTTTTGTGAAGATTTTTGCCAAGGAAAAGATATTTTGTATATTTCCAATGTTGTAAGCAACTGCAAGTGTCATCTAAATTCAAAGTATTCATAGTAAGAGTCGACCAAACAATCAACATAATTGGCTAGCTTATGACAGCAATCGGGAAAACTCACAACGTCGAAGAGGACTTTTACCAGAGGACGTAGTTTTCTTGACTTGTCGAACATAATAAGAACGTTCAATAGAGATTAAATACTACCAATTTAAGAACTACCAAAAGAGCGATGCATTCTCAACAGATATAGACGTCTGCTAGGGCTATGACGAGGGATGTCATTTTTCGATGCTTCTCAAAGTGTCATATGTAAAGCGATGCATAAAGGTGCCTGCCAACGAGGAAATGAAAACCCAACCTCCTCCCCCCCCCTTCCTTCAACTCACACACACACAAGAACGTCGACGGAACAATGATCCTCGCTCGCTGGAAGCAAACCGGAAGCTGCAGCCGGGAGCAAGGCGAAAAGGTCGACGGAAAGTGAAAAAGTTGTTCGCACAAAACTTTAAATAAGCCGGAAATTATTCTGCTCTACGCCTGCTCTGTCCTTGTCACATCGCAGCCACATACCCACCCACACATACACACCTACACCTGCACATACCGACGATGGGACCGGGCGAGCCGAAAAAAAACTGGCCCTTCGAGAACGCTGCGGTGCGTGCCACAAAGGAAATAATATTCGGTTAATTTTCTGAGATGTGCCATAATTACTTACGCGCACGTTGTCAGCTCCAGGACGTGCCGAGTCCTCTGGTGTTCGTGATGCCACGCTGCTCTCGCGAACCACTTGGCGAACACTTGGCTGCTTCCCGTGTTTGTGCGCCCGTGCTTCTGTTAATGTCCTTTTTTATTTTATTTTCCACGTCTTATTCGCCACCCGAGATGTCGCCTTGACGCTCTGACGTTTAAGGCGCAGCTACATCTCACCTCAACGCGCTGTTGTCACTTCGAGCGATCTGGGTCTCCCACCGCCCGGTTCTTTGTGCGTTTTGTTTGCTTTCCGTTATGTTGACATCTGATCAATTACACACACACACAGAGAGCCGGGGTTTTGGACGCAGGCCAGAGGAAAAGCCGAGTGTACTTGGGATTGGAAAAACACGCTTCACAGAGGGCAGCTGTCAGCATCCACCCACCCACGAACGGCTGCAGTGAGCGTGTACTTTTAATCAATCAAACGTGTAATTTACTCCGGCACGGCGAGGCGTTTTCGCCGGTTTTTCCCTTCATTGTTTCGGTCGGCCCCCGGGGGACAGGGCCCGAGGCGGATTTACCTTAATTTGACTTCATTCAGGCTTGCTTCCGACGCAAGGTACCGACCGGTGGCCCTTTTTTGCCGGTGACAGGTCGACGTGGAAGTGCAAAACAACAACAACAAAAAATGGGAAAAAGGAGAAAAATGGGAAAACTCCCCTCCTCACGTGCTCGGCAGCCGACAAACCCGATGCTGGCCAATGTACATTGAGCGCCTTTTAATTCACATCCTCCGAGGTACGGGAAGAAATATTTATATAAAGCATTAATATAAACTGGAAGGGATATTATTTTCCCACTAGCTCGGGGAGCGAGGGAGAGCAAAGAAAGAAAAAACTGCCACCGAAGCACCGAAGGATGCCTGCGGTTGGTCCTTCCGAGCACGGATACGCGATGGCGGATTGGCGGGTGCATTTGTGCGGCTTATCGGGGGATGACACCTAAGTGACATCTAATTTCCACCTTTTCGCCGGCGGATTCGGTGCTGGCATGCTTTGGCTTGCCGGCACACATTCCGCCTGAGGCGACATCCTCGAACGACGAGGACACGCGCACCGGAGCCGGGAAAACATAATCGCCCAAGGGGTAATTCATCGCCCGGACGCGATGAGACGGAAGTAAGCTGCGAAACCATCCGAGGGACACGGGGTGGGCGAATAAAATTCGTGATAAATTATTTCCACCCTTCGCGTGTCCTGGCTGCATCTGTGGCATTCGTCGAGCCCGCGCCAGGATGTCGCTGTTCACGCCCGATGTCGCGGTACGGTAGGTGTGAAGACGTCACATTTCTAGCGTGCTTTCAGGCGAGGGATTATCCTTTCTTTTTACCGGCCCACTTCGGTTGAGGAATGTCCTTGCTAGCCGTATGTCAACCTCCTGTTCGCTGTTTGCGGTGGCATCGAAGTTTCGGTGCGCATCGAGCGCAGCTGTGTGTTTGAGTTTAAATCTGGTCGGGAAATTAACCGACCCCGAGGAAGCCGGTTAAAGAGCGGTTCGGTGTAATTGATGCGCTGAATGGTCACGGCCCGGACTAGGTCCTGCACACAGTCCTGCACCTCGGGTTGTCGATTGGAGCAGTACTTAAAATTCAATTTCGAATCATCGAGTTATTCATCGGCCCTTAAATTGCTTCCATCTCCCCGAGCGCGTCCGGGGCTTTGTTGCCAATCGAACGATACCGATTCGAACGGTTCCGAGTCGCTTCGGTGGCACAGGCGGCAAGTGTGAAGTGATTTCGATCCTTCGCCGTTGCGCTTGCTGCCCTTTTGCTGAAGCGAGTGCTCGAACTCCGGTCCAGGGCAGGGACAATGAATTTTATGGACCCGATCCACCCCACCGACGGGCTTTATCCTTCGGTCGGTTGGGAATCGGTCCGATTCGGCGGATGCTTTACCTTCGATTCGCTAGAGCAAGAGCAGCAGGCTGGCTTCCGCTACTGTAAATACACATGAGCAAACGTCGCAATCACACACACACACACGCGCAACAGGAACAGCAAATCTTCGAAATGGAATATGTAAAACTTTAAATTGGTTTTACCGATGAGCACCTGCGCTCGGTTTGTGCTGATTAAATCGAGCGTCACCCGGCTCGACGTGCGCGCCCGAAAGGTAGGCAACACGGAAGACAAGCGGCAATAATGCGGTCGCTCGCAAAATCCCCGCACTCACCGTACTCCCGTCACCCTGTGCCATACAGCTGGCCCTCAGTTGGCACCTGGTGCACCCTCGTACCCCACCCACACCCTTCCGGAGCCCCTCTTTCACGCAGGACAAGGGTACGTGAGTCATATCAAACTCCCGCCGAAAACCGCAGCTCGGGCGCCTTGGAGTCGGGGACGATTCCTTACATCCTGCCTTCAGGGCGCAAGTGTCGCCCGCCCGGTGTACGAGTGTGTATATTAATGTCGCATTATCTTCACATCCGCCCAGGGGCCCTTTCGAAGGGTGAGCCGATTGTATTCCTCCATACCGTCTTATGTCGATTCCACCCTTCGAAATCACCGGAGTCTCGAGTCGCAAAACCCGTTTATGAAATGTGTTTTCTTTTTTTTTATTTCACTCACCCCCTAGTGCGGGACAAACTCCCCGGGGAGCGCGCTCGGGCACGTGTAAGAGCGCAAAAAGGGGCAAGTTGCGCTCGACCTGAATCGCCGCGTTGATTGAGCATCGGAGCATCGCTCCGGCGGTTCGGGACTTCTTCTGGCTTTTTATTACCTGCCAGAAGACATGCAAATGATCCCCTTTTATTTGTGGTAATTTAATTAACTTCTACTTACTGCCAACCGCCATCATCATGCCGGGCGCATTTCATTTGCGTCCCGAATAGCGATGGCTTTTCTTTTCCGCCCTTTCGCTGCTGGGCGCAAGAGCACATTTCAAGGTTGTAGTGCAAGTTTTATAGCTTCTCGGAAGGTTGCAGGGCCAGTAGGGAGAAACGAAGGACGCATCGTTTTTGGGGACAGCTCACTTCACGTGTCGATTAGAAGACCGAAGCGAAAGGATTAGCGAAAGTGGCGTCTCCGACCTCTAAGCCGGCGCCGAAAGTCACCCACAAAAAGCCAAAAGGGCCAACCGAAAGGGCGCCCATTTCGCTCGTGGGTTTTAATTGAGCGGGCTTCGCACAAAAATTTATCTGCACCGTCATCAACATCCGGACGCATCCACCGAACGGAACACTCCCACCGGTATAAAAGAGGACCGGCGAAGGACGAAGGACATCGCACGGGAAGGACAAACAATATATCACATCAAATCCGTCGGGGATTAATTTCAATAAACGCGCGCACAAATTGCGTGCTTCTCCCTGCTGGCTTTCTTTTTTTTTGTTTTGGGCCCACCATACTCCCGATGTCCTTATCGATGTCCTTCGCTCCACTCCCAGTGCGTGTGTGTGTGTGTGTGTCGCTTCCTTCACTCCCTTTCACCCCGTTCAGGGTGAGGGCGCGCTCTTGTTTCTAGGGGAGGCCGTTTTACTGATTTGATTTCACCCAAGAACACCGTTTCACATAACCTACTGATCTCGGGCATCCTCTTCTCTTCTCTTGCAGCCAAGGCCACATATACACACGCATCCCATGAGCAGGACGATGCGTTATTTGGATGGATCCTTTCACCGGACGCGTCTTCGAGTAGCGAACGCGAGTTCCAAAAGGCGCGTGCGGAAGCACGAAGAAAACAAAAACGGAACGAAACACTTGCCCCACGAGCGAGAGAGTGAGAGTCCCTCACATCCCCATCACTTCCGGTGACCTCCCCATCCCCCCCCCCTCTATCCCACACTGAAGGTGTCCCACTAGATGTGTCACAGTTTGCCATCCGCATTTTTCCGACATTTTCATCGCTGCCTCCGCTGTCATCGGATATTCCGGGCGCCGGGATGAAGCTGGCTACCAGCGCCCCCTTCGCTGTCCACCCTACCCTCCCTCCCCGACCCTGCTTATCAAGCGAACAAGAGCGGAATTGCGTGGTGGGGTCGTCCGCCTAAAAGGATGACTGAAAATCGTTCGCTGGATTCAGGTCGTTAGACTTGATTTGATGCGAGTTTTATTACCGCAAGTGAAATTGGCAACCCCTTCTGCCGCACGGTTTCACTTTCACCCTCGCGGGTGCTGATGGCTAGTGGGAGAGAGTGAAAGCGAGAAGGACGACAGCCCATAAAGGCTGTCGAAGGGCTCCGATCTGCTGGCTTCCTCTGGGGAGAAGTTCGCGCCCACTGGGGTAGTTTTTGTGGGCCACCGGTGGTGACATCCCACCCCACGATACCCTCTTTTCATTCTCCACCTCACTCCTACACTCTCTCTCTCTCTCTCTCCACCGAGCCCTAGCAACCGGTCGGCAATGGTTTTAACAAATTGAAATTGTTTTCAATCGAAACCGCTCGTTCGACGGGGCTGGAGCCCTTTCGAATTGAGACCGACAGCTGGCGCATTTCCCGCGAAAAACTCAACCCGAACCGGGGGAAAATCGGTGCATTCTAACGGGTGTCTATATTGTCTACAGCTACACGTATAGCCTTCGAGTGGGAAAAGTCACCGTGAAAGCGTTCGAAAACGCCGACTGTCAAGTTGCAGTGCCGAAATGCGGGAAATGCGGTAAAAGTTGGTGGACCTGTTTTTTGTTTCACCCCTCTAATCCCACCCAATTGCGCCCTCTAATTACGGATTTTTATCAATCGACGCGCCCATTTGCACCGGCATACACCGGTTCGAGCGATGCGACAAATTCGGGGCTCAGCGGTGGCGCTGAAACGGAACCGGAAGTGGAAAATGCGCGATGGTGGGTGGGTCGTGATGGTGGGTGGATGGAAAACGGAGTCAAAGAAAATCCGCGTTGCGTTTTTCGGTGATTTCAAGAGCGAATGTATGTTTTTATTTAACTTTTTAATTAAATAGCTTTTGCAGGGAGCCCCGGGAACGGGTGGGTGGAAAAAAGACAACTGGTGGGAGGAATGAGAGGGGGTGAAAGGGGGATATCCGTGACTAATGCCTTTTTTCCCGTCGATGCGCGGCAGGACCCCGGGGGCCGGGAAAAAGGTAATTAAAAATTCCTTCCCATCTCTTTTTGATTTCTGCTGCGAGGCGTCGCAGTATCGAGCGATCCCGCCGTGTGCTATCATTGCGCTGGTGGAGGAAGTGAGGAGGGGGAAGTGTGGGTGGTGGCTGGGGTTTTTGGTCGGAAGTTTTCCCCCTAGCGCCGATGGCAATCGGCAACGTCACAGGCCGAAAAGGGGGCCGGGAAAAACTTTCGGCCGGCGCCCGAACGGTGGCGGTTGCTTTTTCCCGCAACCGCTTTCCCGCACGACTTTTCCGACCGCTTTTCCTGGGCCGCGTGGGGCGGAGTGATACTTTTTAATTTCCAATGCAAATTGATTAAGACGTTGAGTACACCGTTGCGTAATTTCGACAGGCGGAAAGCGCGCGCTCATCGTCCTGGCGGTTTTCCCGGAAGCCATTCCCGGTCGTGGGGTGGCGTCCACTTGCGAACCGGAGCGAGCAGCCTTTCACCAACCACCTCCCTCCCCCCCTGCCCCCCCCCCATGCGCAGAGGGGCACGTAATGATGGAAATTGTCTTTGATTGCAGCCACCGCGAGTCGCGAGTCGTGAGTCGCGCTCCATTGCGCGTGGATGCCGATTTTCCACCGTCTAGGGGGTTGGTTGGCGTCGATGTCGTTGGCGGTGGGTCGTCCTTCACGCTCGGGTGGCTCGTGCAGTCGCGGGAATAATAATTGGGAATTTGTCTCAACCGGAACCGGCGTCTCGAGGCGCTTCCTTCCTCGATTGGCTCCGGCCGCAAAAGTGAGCCAATTCGTGCGTGGCTCGCAGAAGGGTGTAATGGCATCCGGTGGTGTGTGGGGAAAAGGGCAGAAGAAGGGAAGGAGCTACGGAGGTACGGAGAGATGAAGCAAAGGGACGATGGATGAAGGATAATTGTTGTTATTTCAATTCCACGCCCGCGACCGTTCGCGACCGGTGCGCCTTTTGTTCGGAATTTTGCGCTCACCGACTCGACGAAGGGCCACGCTGTTTTAAAGGTCAATTAAAACAGCCGTTCGGGGTAGCGCAAAGGGCTAGGGCTCGAGCTTGGTTATAGCTCGTGCGGCACATTACCATACTGGTGGTGTTTGGAGTTTTCTTTGCGCATACTTTTACCCAGCAGATTTGAAGCAACGAACGGCTCGAGCGGGAAAAACCCGGTTAGAAAATCGCCTGGCAAAATGGTGGCAAAAATTTCGGCACTTTCACCCTCAGAGGGTGGGCGTCTAAGGCCACCGAAAGGCGTCATCGCTCATTTAGCACACTCCGAGCGGTTTCAGCGTAAGGACTCGCGAGGTTGAATGTTTTTTTTTGTTGTTGCTGCTGCTGCTGATGTTTACTCTCCCCCATTCGATTGCGTGCCTTTTTTTGTGACCTTTCACCCTCCGCACGCGTCCATCAGCGCCGGAAAGAAGACGCTTCCGTTTTCTGCAGAACGACGGCCGGCGGCATGCCAGATCGAAAGTGAATATGACAGAACCAAAACAGAACGCGCGCGCGCGTTTTAATACATGCACCGAACGCATTCGGCAGGAAACGGCTTCTCGGAACGGCCGGAAAAACGCGTGCCAGCGACTGGCGGCACTAACCTCCCCATCTTCGTTGCCTCCCCCAAACTCTAGCTCGCTTTCCCGCTGCGTAGCGTATCCTTGACGCCAGCACACACAAACACACACACACACATACCATTTCACATCCCTAACCCCTGACTGGGGGCGTCTTCGTCTTCACCGGCGTCGTCGTCCTGGCGAGAGATGCGAAAAGCGAAAGGCGCGCTACGGGCATTAGGCCATTCCATCCATCCACGTTCTGCACTGTCACACACACACAGACACATACACACACACACGGACCACCCATTTCCCACCCCGGGTTCGGAACTAAAGTAATCTAATGCGTACCCAAGTGCCCGCCAGCCTGGAGCCAAACGTCTCATCGGCAGTTTCGCCTTTTTTCCTTCGCACTATCTCTTTCTCTCTCGCTCTCTGTCTCTCTCTCTCTCTCTCTTGGTCGTGATGGCGGTCGGTTTTCCGCCTTTGTGTCGTGTCGGCGGGCAGTGCCCAAGACAGTCTTCGCGCGCCTTAATTCAAACTCCATGCCAACTTCCCTCCGGGGGAGGATGAATGAATGGTGAAGTGGTCGCATTTCGGGCCCCGGGCTCGTATTGCAGTAGTTCGAGCGGATAGGGGATGGGGAATAGCGACGGCAACGACCGCAATCGGAGCATTCGACGATGTTCGACCGTTGGCGACCGTGGGGCAGCATGAAGCGGAGGAAAAAGGGGCCCTGTGGTTTACTTTCCCTGCCCGAGATGGAAATGATGTACCGGCACAGGCAGGCGCAATCAGCGAAGGGAAAAATATGGTTGCTACAATGTAGCTGTTTCAAGCTGCGGGACACAGGTGACAGCATCCTTTTGGGGAGGCTGGGAGCGAGTGTCCTTTTGGGTTTGACCTCGGCTGCGTAGCAACAGCAGGACCTCGCGTCAACGGTGTCACCGAACCCCGAGGGCGAAATTGAGCGAAGTGAAATAGGTGCGAATGATTGTCGTCATAATTGCGCGTCATTATCCTTGCGCCGGGCGCGATCCTTGGAACCGCAACCGGTGGATAATGTGGGCTCGATTTATTTGCTCCCGAATGGGGGGAATTTATTGGCGTGCCGATGGACGAGGATCATCGTTGACCACCCTTAAGGTGGGGGTGAGTTTTATGGGGGATGATAAAGCGAGACGTCTTTCCTGCGCTTACCACCCCATGCGGATGTGTGTGAGTCAGTGACACCTTGGTTTTATTTTTTTTACTCGCTCGTGTGAACGTATCTTCTGGTGCCATTCCCCTCAATTATGCTCATTATCTTGCGCCCTGCCGAAAGGGCGGGAGTGCTTAATTCGATTGCCCAGCCGGACGAAACAAAGCAAAAGAAGAAGCAAAAGCCGGCTGGAAGATGCTCCTGAGAGGTGAAAAAAAAACACACCACCACCCGAAGGGCTGCAGCTGCATATTACTGCCCACTAGCGTCAGGGTGGCCCTCTCGAAATAATGTTTATTGCATTATCTTGTATTTTATGACAAAAAGCTTTTACTTCGCTCGAGGGTGGTGGGCTTTAATTTGGCCGCTTGACCGGGCGTCTGGTGGAGGGCGAAGGTCGAAGGGCGCTTGGGTCATGGTGTCGGTGCTTGACCGCGAGCGTAGCCCTTGAGGTGATCCGGGAAAGCCCAAGGGCAGCCCTTCAGACGTTCAAAGGTGCTAAAAGCCGCGTCAAGGTGCCACCGGGAGCCACTTGGGTGGTCAGGATACACCCGTGAAGGATGCCTTATGCGTGAGAAGGAGTCGCCGCCATTGAAGGGCTTCTTTTAGGGCTGAAGGCGAACCTCGTTGGAAGACCCGCTTGATTCGGAAAGTTTTCCCGTGATAGTGCGTTTGGTTTGGCGTTGTTTTTTGGCACCCCCCCCATTTTTCCAGCATCTTTCACCGCAGAAAGGGGGATGGGTGCCTCGAAATGGTAAAACTTTTTCTTAATTAAATAAATAATTCACTATTTTCGCCGAACCCCATTAAAGCGAATTTCATTAATGGGACCTGAGCAGTATTTAGAGCGATCGGATGCTAAAGGCTGGCGGGGTGCTCGCCTGAGAGGGGTAAGTAGTAAGAAGCAGTAAAACTGACGCCTCGAGTAGCACATACACACACACACACACAAACACAGTGAAAAAGGGCGCGTTTAGAGAGCTGCTCAATAATGCGAGTGATGGAGGTTAAGTGTTGGGATCCGCTTTTTTGGGTTTTCCCGGGTGAAAGTCATCCACCTCTCGAGATGGGCGAATGGCCCATTACCTAGCAAGGAGCCAAAGATGCCACCCTGTCAGGACACGGGCGGCCCAATATCGCCCCATAAGTGTCCTTGCATATTTTACGCCCCCTTCGACGCACGCTTCCGGTGAGGCCCATTCGCTCGCATCCGGTGGCCAAAAGGTGTTGATAGTTTTTACGACCCCCTTTGCTCTTTCTCTTAGCCACCTCCCTGTCTCTCTCCTTATCTCCCTTCCCCCTCCCCCTCATCACCAGCATAAAGCAGGGGAAGGTGGTGCTTTCACACGGGCCCAAAGCCAGGGAAGATGACGCCGACGGTTTTTGCCGCCCCGGGATTAAACGGGCTCACCGGCAGGGAAATGAATTTTCCACCGGGCCAGGCACGGGTGTCATGCTGGTCAGCAGGATAACCGACCTTCTCCCTTCGCCAGCCTTCTGCCACCTTACCGTAACCCAATTATCTTGCCGGCGCACCCCTTTTGTTTGTTCGGCTCTGCTTCACGCGGCTCTGGTCCGTTCCTTTGAGGTCAGCAAAACGCACTCCTTGTCCGGGCGGGGGTGGCTTTTGAAGGGGTGAGTCTGGGTGGGTGGAGAAGTGAAAAGTTTCCCAGCATCAAAAGTGAGCAGTCCCGGAGGGGTGAGTTTTTAGTGCGCCCGGATGTACGAGCGCACCTTCCGAGATGGAGGACGATTTGATGAATTTGATTTTATTGGACGTTCGGGAGGGCCCTTCCTTTGGGGTGTGGGGGTTGTTTTTTATCTCCCCACTCGGTCTGTGGCGGTGAGTCAGTGCCAGTGTACAGAGTAGTGTTGTTTATGTTCGGATTAACCTAATTAAGTGTAGCTACTAGCCGTATGTACACACCTTTTTCCGGAGCAGGTTGGGGCGTTGTAAAATGTAACTAAAGCTGGCGGTATCGGCTCGCTCGGATCTGTTCCTCCCTCTCGCGGGTGGACCCTTTTTTGTTTCGAAAGGGCATCAAAAAAAAGTGAACAACAGTACAAGCAACCCTTCGCTTCCTGGGTGCTGCTAATCCGCTTGGAAACGTCGTTGTCACCTTGCAGCTTTTTGGCGCACCGTACGGAAAAGGACACACGTGCCCGCTGGGTGACAATCGATTTCCACACACCCCTCTCCCTTACCGCCTTCCAACCCCTGGACGGACTATCGTGCACGTTTTATGACTTTTATATGCACAACCGTTCCCGTGGTGGCCCGTGCCGAGCGCTCGATAAACCCAATAAATATCCATCCCCGCTGGCGATCCGCGCGAAGGGCACCAGCTGGGGCGGGGGGGATGTTGGGCACCGTTTGGCGAAGGAAAAGTTTTACGGGGGTTTTCCGAAAAATAAAACACCACACCAACCCTGACCCTCTCAGGCCAGGCGATGAGTGAACGGATTTCCACCGCCATTCGGAGCACGCGAGCTCGACTTTTCCTCGCTGCGCTGTGTTTGTGTTGTGTGCCATTGTGTATGTGTGTGTGTATGTGTGTGTGAGTACTGTTGGTGTGTCACGCTTGGCAGAAGGGTGCCAGTGTTGCAAAATTTAAGCGTGAAAGTAAATACCTATAAATACAAGATGAAGCTGCGCCCGGACCCCGGAGGCTGCAGACATGCGGCATGTATGCGCCGGGTCGGGTGTGTGTGTGCGTGCTAAATCTTGCCCTGTGAAGGGCGAGTCCACACACCGGGAGTGTCTGTTTGCGCTGGTCATCGAACGGATCGGGCCATTAAATTGGGGCACGCGCTTCGATACGAGTGCTTCCGAATGCACCGTCGATTATGCTTGGGGCGAGGGAAAACTGTTCGCTTTTCCATCGGAGAGAGGAAGCTGGGCCCATAAATTGGCCACCTCTCGGGACCACCGTGCACACCGGGTAGCAGGTGTACGACGAAAATTACCGAAATAAAAACAAAACCAAAGCCAAAAAACGAGCGAACAAAAAATCCCACCCTGAATCAGGTAACCATGCCGATGTGAGTCCGTGCGAGCAGCCGGGAGGCGAATAAAAATACAAAAAAAAAATAATACGCTAGGTATGTGGGCGATTTTATTGCCGTGCGCACGTCCGGGAGGCGTAAAGAATTCCGAAACAACGGCGGCCTCAAATAATAGCACGCGGAAAAAAGAGCAACTAACGAAAATAAATAAAACCAATCGCTCGCCGCGTTGGCTCGCGAATTCATTTGCCATGGACGGTAATAAAAAAAATGCCTGAAAAGATGAAACAAACAGCGTCGGCCTCGCATCCTTACCCCTCTCAGCCCTCTCCCGCAGTCCATACCATTCCATCGATCAACCGGGAACGCAGATCGAACCGGACACCCGGCGGGGCGGTGATTTAGAGAAAATCGGAAAAACTGTTGCCAATTGTCGGTGGCGTTATCGGGGTGTAGCGTGTGGAGCGGAAATAAAACACCCGAAACGGGCCGGGCACCGGTGCGCTGGGAAAGTTATAGCACGCGGCCGCGGCGTAAAAACAATTTCCACCATTTTCCAGCGGCTCGATGTATGCAACACCCGGAGCGCTTGTGCCGCGAACGCTTTGACGCGAGTCGGTTTATTGCCCACGGGCGAAAGGTGTGGAAGGGCCAGTCTGCGAGTAGGGGGCGGAGAAGTAGGTGGGGTAGAGGAAGGAAGGGAAAGGATCCGTGGGGGAGGGCTACGTGAGCCACCAAGGTGCACGTTTCCTGCCGCCTGCGTTCGTTTGGCGGATGTAGTTTGGTTTGGCTCGTATTTTGGGTGCCCTTTCCCTTTCATTTCCCCCCATTTTCTCACTCTCGCTCTCTTTCACACACCCGTGGCCTGTGCTATGATACTGAACGGCCCTTTTGGCAGTGTGTGAAACGGTTTGTAATGCGGTAAAAAGTACATCTATATTTATGGGAATAAAAATCCCAGATGTTACCTCTCTCCGGCGGGGTTGGCCCTTTTATTTAAAAAGTAGCGAAAGCTGCCCTTTTTCACCACGATTGGAAGAGAGAGCGAGATGTGAACAAAGGTGGGGAGTGAGGCGGGAAACTCCCGACAACACCTCCGTTACGCTTGACGGCTTCTTTATTATGTGTGCGCCCGGAGTCGTGCCGCCGTTCGCCAGCAGGGAAAACTTCCCGGCAGAAGGATCCGGGCCCGGGATCGAATCTCAGATGACTTGGTTAAAATTTACAAGCCGTGGGCGCCGAGACGCCATCACCACCTGCTTCCGGTTGCAAAGATACGCTGGCATCCCGGATGAAGGCGTTCTACCGACAAGCAGACAGATAGCAAAGTCTCGAGCGATGGGGGAAAATAAAATATAATAAAATAAAAACAAACAGCTCGCCGGCAATCGCGGAGGTGGCAAAACCTCGGCAACATAATCGTCTTTATGTTCATTATGAATAGGGCGCACTAACGTATTCATAACGAAAGATTAGCGCGGCAAAGCGCACCGGTTTAGGTGAGGAAATAAACGCTTCACCATAAAACTTTATGCTGTACGTGCGCAAGCCTCCCGAGCCCGAAACCTGCCGGACCTGCTCCTTCACGTGGCGAGTGGCCACCGAAGACTCGCCGGTGCGTCCAAGTGCACTTAGAAGGTGTCGACCGGAAGATTTACGGCCGGCCATAAAGTCTGCCAGCGTAAAAGGTGCGTCGCATGTAAAAATCCAACAGCTCTTTGCCGGCGCTGGGCGTTCCTCGGTTGGTTGCAACAATGACAACAGTTGAAGTTTACTCCAGACGCCAGGACTGAGGCGCTTACGTTGCGAACACCTGCTACAGACGGTGACGTCTTCTCGGCACAATCCGAAGGGCTGAGGGACTGTTTGTGCCGGTGCTGTAAATGCTTGTTTACGTCGGGGACAATAGATCCTGCTGCTGCTGCTGCTGCTGCTGCTGCTACCGGGTGATGATGAGCAATCGTCCTTCGTCCTGGGCGCGCAATCCGAAGGACTCGAGCCATCGTCCTGGCAGGACGTGTCGGTCCGGAAGCATGTTGGAGTGTCCGTAGCTGCCGGCGACTATGCGTGGCTCGAAACCCGGGAAAGGATTATCCCCAGCCCAGGACGCTTTCCCGGCCAGATCGGGGAGGGTGAAAATGAACTATAAACACACCCTTCGCCCCCGCCAGGGGCGGGGAGGGGGGGGGGGCTGGGGTGGATCAATTTCGCTCCGAAACAAGCGAAAGATTAAAAGATGCCTGCCGTCGAGCGCCAGAAACCCAACGACCGGCCCTTCGAAGGGATTTCCTGTCATTCTCGACGGAATCGTCGTCGTCGGCAGCCCGTGTTCGTCCTTCGTACCGATGTTAATGGGCCCGTCTCCGACGTGGACCGCGCAGACAACCTCCTCGGGGAAGAGGGTAAGGGAGCACACAGGAAGCGCGGGGAAACACATCCGTTAAAGAAATCAAGAGTATTAAGGTAATAATGCGTGCTCCCGGGTAATCTGTTTATGTTTCGGACGATCTCTCGCTCACTCTCGCGAGGGTTGGCTCTTTGTCCAGAAGTCAAATTGCTTTTTCGTCTACCACCCCTCCATCCGTCCAGGGGTTTGATGGGGGGGAGGGGGGAGTGGTTGAAGAGTCGGTGGTGGTCCTCCAGGGAAGGCGAGCGTCTTGCGGGTTCGCGTGAGCCCCGAAACGCGCAGGAAGCGCAAACTCAAACAGAACAGTCATGCTCCCGGTCGAAGGGCTCTGCCTTTCTCAGTTGCTTCGTGGTCGGCTCCCTTCTTGGCTTCTTCTTCAACAACAGATCTCCCTTCCCCCCTCTCCCACCCCTCCACCCACACTACCACCACCACAGAAAACCCTCGAGGGGTGTGGGCGTGACCCCAAATCGGAGGTTCCTTCCCGGTTCTGGCTGTGGCTCGGGTTCGGCTCTCGGGAGCCACTTGATTAAAACTCAAATTTAAGGCGACCTTCATCAGGCCGGGACCGTGTGCGCCGACAAATCCCCTGTCAGAGTCCTGTGTGCTGAGTAATCTCCGCAGCCCACCGGTGCTCGGCGTCTCGGTGGTGTTCCCTTGGAGAAAATAAGATTACCTTCATTTCATCCTTCATATACTGTCCCCGGTGTCTCATTCTTCTTGCCCGCCTGAAGGCCGTGTGGCGTGGAAAGGGGAATGAGGATGCCGGTAGGATAAGGGGGGGCCGGTGTCGCCCGTCAACTTCAGCCGGTTCACACGCCCTGCATGTGAGCCACAGAAGCCACCGTGAAGCCACACTACTGCTGGGTGAGCTTTCCCGGGAGCGGTTTGATAAATGGATACAATTCCAGCGGTGGCACGTGCGGCGCTAAGGAATGGGTAGAAAGGAGAGGGTGGAGAGGGTGGGTCCACCGCAAAGGCAGCCGAAAGCCATGACTTAACCTGACCAAACCCCGGAAGCACCCTGGAATGGCGTTTGGCGCCTTCGAACGGCTTGAAGCTCTAGGTGGATTGGTTTTTATCAACGAACGAAAAGCAAACACCGAATCCGGTCACGCGTCATGGTTCCAGCTTGCAGGTGCTTCCGTGAAGGGCACCCGGAGGGAAATCGGGCCGGACAATCAATTTCCAAAAATCCCCAAAATTCGTTCCATCCGAACGACCCGACGCTACCGATCTGTTTTGTCCGATATCCTTCAGGTTTCCTCTCGTTAACTGTGCTGGGCTGAGAGGGAAAACAATCAAGCGTCACCTTGGCCGAACGATGCCAGAACTCGACGATGATCCTTACGAGCTGTGTGTCCACCAAACGGCTACACCTTTACCAAGGCACAACCACTCAAACGGTGCTACTTATGGTGGCGCTTCTTTCTGGAGTCCTTCCGACCTTTTTTTCTCGTTGCTGTGAGGTTGGCGCTTCTTTCGTAAATGAAAATAGGGAAAAGGGCCCTACCGTCGATTGGTTTTTCCCACCCGTACCGTACCGGGGTCCTACTGTTATTGTTTCTCATTTTACCGAAAGGACGAACTGAGTCGAGCGGAACCAACCGTGGGAAGGGTGCACAACCGCGCGTTTGTTACGACGAGCAAGGACGCGTAACCGCAAGTACGAGTGAATTTCCCTCACTCGCAACACGCTACAGTACATCCACACGTACACACACACATATGGTTCGCCGGGAAAATTGCCACCGCGCACAATTAGCTCAACCACGTGTTTGTAAACTCAGCGGCCACAGGGTGGCTCGGTTTTGCTCCGGGAGGGGCTCACAGGCAGGTAATTAGAGCGATTGGGGCGAGATCAAACGAAACGCATATCCTGGAGGGAACTGATGTCCTAATGAAATAGGCTGCCAAGCGGTGAAGGGTTGCTGTCGCTCATCGCATCGCAAACGGTAATTACAATTGCCGCAGGTAGCCCCGGCAAACCAACAAGCTCCCGAAACACCCTGCGCCTGAAAGGTAGGCAGCCCGCTCGACACCAAGAAGCACATAAAATCCATCATAAAACCCGACCATCACCCGGGCGGTATTCTGCTTGCTGCTTGCTTCGGGTGTTTTCTGGTGGGTTTTCTGCTGCTGCGAAAATGTGACTATAGACGAAGCCCTTCGGCAGCTGAACTTATCGGGCGTGATGCAGACATGCTCGGTTTCTTTGTACTACATTAGCACATCATCGCTGGCGCACTTTCTTCGAGGAGCGAAATCGCCTACCTGTGCATAAAACCCTGAGACGAACGCTCAAGAGGGCTGGATGCAGGATTGGGTCTTTTCTCCTGCTCTTTTTTTCGTTGAGGCTGAGCTGGGAAAACGAGCGAGTAAACGAAAAACACCCTTCGTCCTTCTCGCGCCCAGTGCGAATGGGAAGTGAGCCACTTGCCGCCCATCGAGCCGTAAGCGATACCCCTTTGTCGTGCGTGCCATCGACACCGCCGACGAAAGGGATGCGAAGGGCGGCACATGTCTTAATTGCACGGGAATTTTAATGACATCACCGCAGGGTACGTGCCGGGAAGCGACGATAATGTCACCCGGGCCGCGGACAAGCGAGACGGTAGGACGTGCCAGCATCCGGGAGACAATTTCGAAAGCTATCGAAAACCATCCACTTGTCGGTTTAAATATAATTACCCTATTAAATGTGGACCCGGTGTACTCGGGGACCTCTCGCGCGCGAACCAAGGATGCTCACACATACACACACACCCACACACACACACACGACGATGATGGGACGCGATCCTTGCGAGCAATCGCTTAATTCCCGGCCCGGAAGTAAGCTCTCGTTTGCCGCAAGGGTGCTTCATTTGCTTCATCAAAAAGGGCTTGGTGAATTTACGGGGGCTCGTCGGAGGAGTGAAGGTGGCTGGGCGATGATTGTAGCTATTTTTACGATTACTTCCATCGCACCTCAAGGAGGTCCTCGAGGGAGGGTCTCGCTCGGGCTAGGACATCTCTGTCGAAGGACAACGGAACCGACTCTCGTTCGCACGCTTGGTTGAAATTGAGTCCCTCAGACGCGGTGGTGGTAGCAAAAAAAATCTCTCCACTAAGTGGTGTGTGGGTGGGTGTGAAGGAAATGAGGGGAGATCGAGTGGAGAGGGTGGTATTAGTGGTCCGTCGGGACGCACCGAAGCGCAGCGTCATTCCGAGCCGGCTTTAAAGCCTCAAGAGCCACCCTGTGCCGGGCACGTGGCCTGACGTCGCTTTAAGTCCTCATGATGTCCTCGCGGTTCGAGTCGAGAACGCCGACAACGACAATGATCTATAACGGGTCGGCATCCCGGGCCCGGTGGTCAAGCTGGTTACCAACTCCCCCCCCCTCCTCCCTCCCCTATCCCACCCCTCACAAACCTGACTCCCAACAAATAGGTTTCATTCCGACGAGTCTCATTCCAAGCCGGTGACATTTATGAGGCCAGCACCGGTAACGGGTGGCGCGTGGAAATACCTACGCGACCTATGCGATATATAAAATGGGGTTTTTCTTCGCCAACCCCCTTGGCTTTTCCCCGTGGCATGCAGCGGCCAGTCCTGCGAGCTGCACCCCACGCATCGCACGCGCAATAAATTATTTTCCATTTCATTCATTGCGAAAGGCAATAAATTACTCCGGATTGACTGACTGACTGACTGACTGAACTGTGCGCCCGTTGTGGTGGAGTTCTACGGAGCAACGAAGAAGGGAGGATGGAATGGGGAAGGAGGGTTTTATTTATATTTTGTTTGCATTTTGATCCCGCTCGCAAGAAGCCGTTCTGGCGCGGATTGTGCAGCGCATGTATATGTATAGGCCTGAGTCCTGGAGTCCTGGTGGGTTTTCTGCGGTAGCTTTTGGATTGGGAAAAATGTCCGGAAAATCACTCCCCGACCCAGGGGGCCACAACAACCATCATCATCGCCCCAGCAAGTCGTCCGAGGGTTGGAGATAAATTCACCAGCAAAAAAAAAGGACAAAATGACCAATTTCGAAGCACGGACCACGCTGGCATCTCCATTAAAGCTGGCGTACCGAAATTACGATGGGCTCCAACAGCCACCGATCGATCGTACCACCGAGCCCGTTAAAGAGGCCCGATCGATCCGAGCCAGAGGGTTTCCCCCCTTCGTCCTTTCCGGGGTTGGAGTGGGTGGTGGAGCGAACGAAGGACCCCCTAAAAGCGCATATGGTTTCGTTTTCATCGACGGCTCCCCCGAGCGTGGCCGCATTCGGCTGCTAGTCGACAGTGTCAGCAATAGAACACCACGTAAAGCGTGGACTTGCTAGCAGGATGCTGCGGATGTCCTGCGAGTCGGGCGCCGAACCACGTGGGCTGGGGCTGGGGCATTGGTCGGTTTTGGGCGCGCAGGCGCATCATCTCCCGAGCGGACACGTGACGCGAGCCCGAACCGAGGCATCCTTTTTTTGTGGGGCTCGTGAGTTCTTTGAGTTCATTCGGGCACTCACGTGATGGTTGGGGATGGGCGATCGCGAATGAACACGCACCGTACGGACACCTGCCGCCAAGGATCGTACGTTTGAGAGGATGCAATGTCCTTTTTGCGTGCCATTTTTTTTTCTGCTCCCGGTTTGAGACGCTTGTGGTCGCAGAAAGCCGACCCCAAGGACCTGCAGTATTGAAAAGTGCCACCCTTAAAGTCTGTTGTCGCGAGGCTTAAAGAAAGCGCGCTGACCGTCGAGACCACTTTAACGAGGAGCACGATGCACTGAGTATTGCACATTCCGAGCATTCCACAACAAACGACGAGCATTTGATAGCGCTCGATGTATTGTGGAAATTTTAATTAAAAAAATACCGCACCGGAAAACGGATGCGTCCCATCAGCGATGCACCACGGCTGTGTACGTGGTTTACGCTGGATGTCTAGAAGGTCCTAGCGAATTACCTGCCAAGTCCTTGCACCAGTACATGGAGTGTGTACAACATGCACCTTGGGGCTAAATTAATCGTTTGTGTCTGCCAGAATCTGCCAGAATTTCCAATAAAATATTATTTGACTTTCTCAATCAAACAGTAATGAAGTCAGCACTTTATTGCTGTCCAGCCAGCGACTCTGACGGCGGGAGGAAATGACTCTCGGGTCGTAAAAGTGGTCCTTATTGCAGCTTGCGACGATGATGTAACATAGTCGGTTGATGATGTAAAGTTTAAGATAGTCACCGCGACGGAAGATGCACTCAAGGATCCACCCTTCTCTGGTCGGTGGTTCACCAAGCGGTAGGTAGGGGATAGAGAGCGTTCAGCATAGGAGGGTAATGGATTCTTTATGCCCCGGGATTCCACCACCCACCGGCCACGGTGAGGACCAGGATAGCGCATCCCTTCTGGTTGGCATCCATAAGAACGACGGTCCTGGAAAGGTAAGGCCAACGTTTTTGCTCGCGATGGAACACCGCAGTGCGCGAGCGAGAAAGCACGTACAAGGACATTAACTGTGGGACAGAAGTGAGAGCGAGAAATGCTAGGATGCGCGAGAGATAGAGAGAGAGTGAGCAAAACGTTCGCCAGGGATAGGAGGTTGATGGGGGCAAGCAAAAAAAAACTTATGGAAAACACGAAGAAAGGACCACGGGAAACGCGATAAAGTGAGAAGGAGCACAAGAGAGAAAGAGAGACAGAGAAAGAGAGAACGAGAAAGGTATAAAAAGAAAGAGAGTGGCTATCGGTGATTCGAGAGTTACCGTGCGCCCGTAAAAAGGAGGTGAAAATAAGACGGCGTTGGGTCCGAGAAGAGCACCTCGTGAGAGTGAGCGAGCACGGGGAAGGGGAAGGGGTGAGGGAGGGGAAGAAGGTGCGGTTGTAAGTATATGGCGAGGAATAATCAACGGTGCGCTTGCCGTGCTGCGCGCTCCCCACGAAAAGGTGGAGTCGAGATCGACGAACCGAGAGCTTTTACGAGCGAGAGAGAAAGAGAGAGCCACCGCGCCCAGGTGTATCCCTCTCGCTCTAGCTCCACCGGTTCGCAGGACCTTTTTTCGTGCCCCAACACCTCGCTCTTCCAGCATCCCTAGTGCCTCTTATCATCCAAAACGCTGCTCACCGGAGAAGGTGTTTCGCGCGCGCTCGCCCGATGTGAAGGTTCTTTCTTTTGCGATGTCCTGGCGTCGTCCAATCGCCATCGTCGGGCTTCTCCGGTGGCTCTTCGGAGGCTCTTCGGTGGCCGGTGTGCGTTTCCCCACCCCCTCTTTCCCCCATGCCACCCGTATCCTTACCATGGCTCTCGAACTGGGAAGCTTTCGCTTTTCGATTGCCGCCATTTAGGCGAAGGCTCGATGCCGCTCTTTGGAGCCACCTGGAGCGAGAGCGCGCGAGTGAGGCAGTGGTGGTGGAGAAAGGGGAAGGTGGGATTCGTGTGCCACTCGGAAGGTGTGCCAAAGGGTCCTTGCACCTTGGCGCCAGCAAATCGGAGCCAAGGACCCCCCGTTCGGTGGCGCGCGTATAGCCGTTGTTCTCGCTTTCGCACAAGCCAAAGCTCACGCTCGTACACTGTCTCACTCGCACGCCGATTATCCTGGCCAGGCGGGCGATGGATTACGCTGGCCGGTGGGTGCTTGGTCGCGAGTGGGATGGCGAGTTAAGGTGCGAGTCCCGGCGTTTTGTGAAACCGAAGGAAAAAGCCCTGGTTCATCCTTTCGCGTTTTTCCGGCCCCATTCGGATGGGGCTGTTTGTTTAGCGCTTTTTTTTGGGTCGAGAAGTTTTTAGCTCTTTTTCTTCCACTCGGTGCTTATCGCGCACGACGGCTTCACCGCTGAGAAAGGTTTTTTTTGGGAGTAAAGCACACATACAAGACCTAAAAAAAAAGCCTCGGGAACGAGTAAATCACGGAGTAATCTCAAAGTCAGTGGGAAATCGTGATCACCCGAGTGATCCCCCGTCTTCCTCTTTTTTTTCCCTGGTGGCTCCCGAAGGGCATCGCATTATGCGACAAAAAGGGGTTATTAAGGATCTTCGTCCTGCTATCGGTTCCAGCATCTCTCGCAGTCGAGCGAATCTCACGCAGCGCCGGTGACAACGCCCTTCAAAGCTCCTTCAAGTGGTGTTGGGGACAGGATGGGGTTTCGGAGAAAAAAAGAAAGCTGTATAAATTCATCTAGCTTGCCGATGCGATCGTTGCTCCTTGCTGCTTGCTCTAAGTACCCTTGGTTGTGGCGTTTGTTCATGGAAATGCTTCCCTAGCCATGGAAACTATTCGGACCGCGCGGTACGTGATGATGGGCTTTTTTCCCTTTATCCAGCCAGTGCCCCTGCGTGAAGGATGGAACAAAGAGAGGAAGCAAGAGAGAGAGAAAGAGAGAGAGAGAAATAAAAAAGCCCCAGCATGTGACGGAACACGGATTGAAAGATTGTTATGTTTGTTTGCTTTTACTTTCCTACCGACAGCCGAGCAAACATCGCTAACCGCCCTGCTTCGGTTGCGTTGCAGCGTGGGCCGCAGGGCAAACACACCCTTCGGTGCTGGCACTACCACCCTTCCCACCCTTTCCACCCTTCCTCGCTGTCTACCCTCCACTATCGGCCACCGGAAGCTGCATTTCGGGGCAGCACGCGACGCCTAAAGCGCGCCCATTTATGCGCCCGCCGTCGCCGAGCATCATAATCCGGTGGAGTGGGTGTGCGGGTGGGAGTGGTGGGTGGTAGCATGGTACAGGACGACGGGCGTATGCGGAGGATCGGGGGCCGTTCCACCATCATCCTGACGGCGTAATCCAATCGATGAAACCTTTCCTGATCGTTGCTGGAAGGTAGGGAACGATTTTACCTTGCTGAGGGGAGAAGAAAGCTGAGGGGGAAGAGGAAGAGGAGGAGGAGAAGGGAGGCCGAGATTTATTGAGTTCGGATTTTACCGTTATAAGTAAACACCATTTTCTGATAAAATATCTTATTCCTCCCTTACTCAGCTCCCCAGCTCCCCAGGCTCATCCTCATCGCGGCATGTGATAGTTCGCGAAGGGGGTTGTAGATGTATGGGTGGTTGGGTGGCATGGGGGAGGGGGAAAGGGGGTAGGTGAAAGTAGTTGAAGTGAGCGATTCCATATTCCACCACCTCTACCTACCCTTTGCCGTGTGTGTAAGCAAACACAGCTTCCGGCGCGCGCGGCCTCGCAGGATATCGTCTCCCTTCCGGTATCCTTTCGAGCTCAAGCGCGCCGGAACCGCACCTGCACCTTACCTCACGTACCACACACTTCAACCTTCACCAACTGTCAGCCTCGAGTGAATGTAAACACATTTGTACTCATTTTCGCCCTCACCACCCTCCGATCGACCTCGAGGGATTGAAGGCGCAAAAACCTCGGCTCGCAAAATCGACCGGAAATGTTCCCCCACCCACCCCACACTCTCTCCACCGTTCGACGAGGTTGGTTCCGTGCGGCACAAAAACAATGCCCCACCCACGGGTTGGCTGGACGGGAGGTCCTTGCGGTCGGGAGCGAGTTGAAACTTCGTCTCGCAAAACTATGGCAAACGGAATCTATTATTATATGCCCCGGTGCAGGGGATGACGAAGGACGAGAGGAACGAGGGAAGGAGTGCGGAGGAAGGGTGCGGGCCTCGGACAGCTTCGGGGGCTCGATGGCAAATTAATTTATGAGAGGTTACGTTACATCACACGGGCGCGCGAGCACGCGAGGCACTTCGAAGGGAAAACTCTCGGCTAATCGGAAGGGCAGCCCCCGGCGGGGCCATATTGGGAGATAAATGAAAATATTGACTCCGACACCGGCGGGCCGGTGGGCTGTGAGCCTCCCCGCTTCCCCTTTTTTACCACCCAACGATGGTTTGTGGAAAATTTAACTCCCTCCTTTCCGAAAACTGGCGTGCTTTGGAAAATTCCAACCAAACCGGGAGGCAGTTTTTCCGCCCACATGAATTTTCTCCCCGTGCATGCGTGTGTGTGTGTGTGCATGGTTGGAGCATGCATGCTGGCGTCCCCAAAATGTGCCGGATTTTAATGGTCAAACACACACACACACACACGTGCACATGGAGTCAGTGAAAGTTTCTGCTAGACGCCTTGTTCCGGTGGCCCTTTAAAGGTCCTTGTTCGAACACGGCGTCACGTGTGGTGCAAAAATTCGAGCAAGTCATTTTTTGTCCCCCCCTCCCATCGCCCCCGTTTCCTCCTTTTAGTATCCCCTTTTTCACTAGCTCTTAGGGCAGGTGAATGGCCCCTCGAAGATTCCACCTTACGGCTGCCATTTAATTAGCCCCCAAGGGCTCGGCCATTGTTGCCACCGTCACGTCGATACTCCAGACGCAGCTGTCGGGTGTTGAACTGCTGGCCCTCCCACCCACCGGGTGGTCCCACTGGTTCCGGTGAACCGCCTCCGGTGGGATTTGCGACCGGAACTCGCTTGGTGCTTTGTTGCCAGACGCTTGAGCCAGGCTGATGGTTGCTTTCTTCGTCCCTTCAAACGCGGCCCCTTCCCATCGTCGCTTTATTATTCAACGCCGAGCTCGCGTCCGTCAATCGATTTCGCAATCTACCGCAAAAGACGAAAGGACTCCCGCTCTTGCACACGCCCGCTGCACGAAGGAATCCTTTCACGGTGCTCGCAACAATGGGCAGCCGGGCTTAGGGCAATATCTTATTTGGGATTGATTTTCCTTTCTTTTTTTGTTCGCTCTTTACCATGGTCATCGAGACGAGCCGTTTGTAATGAATCGGAATCAAAGGGATTTTCATATTCCGTTGTCCGATCGGTGGCGGGTGTCCATTATGTCCTTGCGGGCAGTCGCAGGATGCAGGAATTGGGATTTTTATCTTCTCGCATGGCTCCGGCTATCTCGCGTCTTGAAATTCTTCTTCTAGGAAGCCTGACTCGCCGTCCATTCATCGCACCATCCCAACAGCAGTGCTTGTGGTCGTTTGCCGGGCCACCGGAAAATGCCACCATTTTCCCCGACGTCAAGGATGTGTCATAAAACTTTGACGGGCGTCCATATGGGAGGGATGCACTCGGAAAAATGCTGCATCAACTGAAGCTTTCGGTGAAAGGCAAAGCGAGCGTGCTCACCCCTACTGGCGCCGGAAACGGACGCCGGAAATACTACCCCGTTCGTGTGCTGGAAAATGGTGCTGCCGCAAGGACGAAAAGGCGTGCGCCGGGATGCATAAAGGTACCCTTAATAACCGAAACAAATGAGCCTGGGTAAGATGGCGGGTGGGTGGAAGGATAAGGCACATTCCTCTCCCTTTCCTTCTCCCCCTCTCACACACACACCCGCACCACCAACCTGAAACCGGACCATCGGAAGGTAAATCCTGGCTGACCACTGGAAATCCATTTCCGGATGTAAATTAAATTATCTCCTTTTTCGCACCCTTAATGCGGGTCGGCTCTCGGGTTTGGCGGGGTGTGGCCAGTGGCTGAATGGAATGAGCCCCTCCCCCTCCCTCCCTCCCCCGGGGGGTGTAAGTTGACAGCATGCCCGAGCGTACGTACACACCTTTTACCGAGCGCTTCGCCCCCAGCGGCCGTTCCAGGACTTTCCCTGGCGTAGGAGAAAAAGTTATTACCGGAAATGAAATTTTTCACTTTTCTCATTTCCTTAATTATCGGCTTCCCGTTCGGTGCGGTGGTCTCGCATCTCGGAGCCCTCGGTTCGGTCCTTTTTTTTCCTGCTCCTGGTAGGACCAAAGCGTACGTGTGACCAGCATTAACTCTCCGCAGGTTTCGTTCGCAGGAGCCGGAAATGGGTGTGCGAAAGTGCCCGAAAGGACGCCGGTGAATGATTGCTGGGCCGGTCAGGCTGCTTACCCTTAGCGGGAAGGGGGGGGGGATGTCCTCCCATCCTGACTGCCTTCCCTTACGTGCCATTACACCGGAGCCTCTGGAAGCGAGGGTGTAGTTAAATGTTTCCTAACCTCAACAATTCCAGCTCGGGCGTGCAAAAAAGTGCCCCCGAAGTGTCGGTGGGTTGGGGGAAGGGGGCCGAGAAACTAAATAAAAACGCACACGTTGGTAAGGAGGAGAGTGACGCAGAATGCGGGGGGTTGCTGAGGGGGCCGGTGGCGTCACATTTGACAAGGGAAAGCGCATGAAGGATAATGAAGTTCTTGCGAGGCGCTGGAAGGATTCGATGCCACTCGAGCGAAGGGTAGAGGTGTTAGAGGGAGAGGGAGAGAGGAAAAGAGAGGAGGTGCGGGGAGGCTGCCGCCATTTACGAACCATTATGATAATTATTTCAACATGAGATAAATTAAATTCCTTCACTTTGCCTCCGAAGGGAGATGTGTGCTGTCGCTTGCTTTTTTTCTGCCCTCCATCTTGTTTTGTTCGTCCTTGTTTGCGAGCGACTCCTTTTTGCGGCACGTTAGCAACGCTCGAGGTGCTTTAATCGGCAGTTGGTGGGTGGTGGAGTGAACTTGAGTGCGTGTATTTTTCTTTCGTATTTCTTTTTCCTGTCTCTCTCTTTCTCTCTCGCTCTCAAACCCTCTTTCTTTGTGTCGCTTTTTTCAATTTTGAGCTCTTGCTGTCTGTGCGGTGAGAAGAAATTAACTTTCCATCCATTGTTTATCCTTTCCTCCCTCCTTGTTGGTGGCATCCGACCCACCCTCCCCCACACCATGCAAACACACACGACAGAGCTAATTTTTCACATTTTCCACCCACCCAACCGACCGGTAAAGGTGGCTGAGGCAACTCTTTACTTTCCCGATTCTCGACGCGAAATTAAGTTAAGAGTGCTACCCAAATGGGATGCCTCCGTCCTCATCTCACCAGCCGCAAGCTCACAGGATGTGAGTTTTTTCCGTTTCTTTTTCCCCCCGTTGGTCGCGGGAAAACCCGAGAAAATCCCACCCGGGCACGGGTTGAGCACACACACGCGTAGGTTAATTCCGCGCCTTTTTCCCGAGAGCACACTCGAACCACGATGGCTGAGTGTGTGGTTTTTTTGGTGCTTTCCCGAAAGGCTTTTCCGGTGGTTTCGAGCAGCGGTTGAGTGATCGGAGGCGAAATGATTTCAATTAATGGAAGCGACCGAGCACGCGGTCGGGCAAAGAGTTTAAGCAAGCAGGATGGCTGGGAAAACAAAGGAAATAATCTTGAACCGACAGTTTCCGCCGGTTGGTACTTTTTCCACGATGGTAGGGGAAACCCCTGCTTGATGGAAGGGTGGGGAGATCAACGCGAGGACGTGGAAAGTGCACTCGTCGGTGCTGGCGGGAGTGCTGCTGTGCAGATTGCATAATAAAAGCGTACCGTTGCCCGCAGGTCGAGGCATCCTTTTTCACCGCCACCGGGGATGGAAAATCATGTTTCCAGAGGATTGTGGGTGGGGAGAGAAAGAGAGAGTAAAGGAAAACGGGGGGGGGAGTATGAGTACATGAAACGATTTACGAGACGCTTCCTTGCGGACATTACTCACCGTGGAAAATCTTCCGCAGTGTGGCTGACTGACCGGGAGGAAAAATCCTCCCAAACGGCGGCGATCGCAGGCACGTTTCGGGAAACCACCATTCCGAGCATGCGGCTAGTGCGTTTTCCGCGTCCTTTCCCTGCACGTTTCCACGCTCCTCACACTCCCTTCCCGCCCCTTTGCGCCTACGGTCTGCCCTCGAAGGGTCTTTTATCGCTCGGAAAGATATTTTAGTATTCGCCGCAACCTTTCCTCACTCACACGCCCGTTTTCGAGCACGGTTCATTGGTTCGGTGGAACCAATGGCCTGACCAGCGAGAAAGGAACATCCCGCTGTCCCTCCATTTCGAAGGGCTGACCCGCGGGGAGTGAGAGCACAAAAAAAAACACGCACGAACGGCAGCGTTTTCCGGCGGTTGTATTTTATTTCGTACATTTTATTCCTCCCCGTGCTGGCGCACAGGATCACGTTGCAGGTGCACGAGCTGGACCGCGAGGGACCGGGAGCGCTTCCTGCATCCTTGGGCCGGAATAATCCTTCCGCGAACCCAGAGGGCGTTGCGCTCGCCCTGGACAAAAGGGAACGAGCGCCATATTTATTCGCAGCACGAAATTTATTACATATGTGTCGCTGATGTGTGGAAAAATGTAAATCGGACCGCCACTGGGCTGGGACGGGGCGATTTATGAAGACGGTTTCCCTCCAACAGCTGCAAGCGAGCACCCTGAACGCGCAGGAAAAGCATGCCTCAAATGAGTACAATTTGCAGCAATGGTGAGGTGATCATCGCGCCGGTCAAAGGTGTTATTTCGTGGCCCAAAACCATCGCCGTGTATCCTACAGGACGAGTGGTCTGAGACCCTGAGTGGCCATGAATAAATTTATTTGATTGAGAAAATCTTCCCCAAAAACCCCAAGGGTCGCCAAGATTGCCTCCCGGCGTGGGGTTCGGGCCAGGTGTGGAGGAGTGGAACCGTGGAAAGGAGCAACCAGCACCACCATTGTTGGCAACAAAAAATAAAGAGGGAAAAAACCGCACACACGAACCGGCAATCATAAATGCGATTCCCGCAAGGACACGGCCATAAACTGACCGGAGCACTTCTGACCGCAGCGAGGAAAATCAGGCGTTCGAAATCGCTGGCTCCTTAAACGGTTGCTTACGGCCACCGGAGGGGATGAAAGGTGCTTCAATTTTCACCCCTTCCCACGAATCCTTGCGCCAATATATAGAGACTTTTCGTGTGCGAAAATTCGCCCTCTCGGCCGGCACCGACAGGAAACGGCCAGCGCTTGCATGGGCGGATATGGGTAGCGATATAAACGGGGCTCGTAAATCAAGTGAAAGAAAACGCTCCGTATGGGGGTGGTGTTGAGAGTAAGGACACGAAAGGGCGGCAAGGCGTTACAGGTGAACGACGAAAACGGGGACGCGAAGAAAAGCATCAAAATCCGAGCGTGCAGGAACTAGGCTTGGGATGGAGCTAAAAATACCGAGCGAGAAGAAAAGAAAAATAAAATAAAAGAAGGACATCCACCCCGCTCCGGCTTCCGGCCACCGCCACCCCGAGAAGCCCAAAACCCGGCCAGCCGACGGGGGCGAAGAATAAAAATAATATCCCAAATGTATTTGCATAAAAATGTGTGTACAATATGTTTCGTCCGAGCCTTCCTGTCCAGGGGGTGCACAAAGCGGTGGAGAAGGAAAGGGAATGGAACAGGGTAGCGGGGTTTTTGTCGAGGACATCAATAAAAAGGTATAGTAAATTTATGAACACTTCTTGCCTTCTGTCCACAGCAACAACAATGATGCCTCCTTTCTCTCTCTCTCTCTGTATGTGTGTGCATGGAAAATCGTGCCGGCTGACCGATGGCCGAAGCTCGACCCTACCCCCCCCCCCTACCTCCTTCCCCTCCCCCGAGCATCCCAACCCTTTGCAAACCCGGTCCCCGAGCCTGCCGCAGGATGGCGAAGGCAAAGAAAACTAAAACGCCCCGGGCGCACTTCGAGCGACGAAGGCATCCCTTCCGAAATGTCCTTGGGTGGGGTGGGTGGCGTCCCTTTTTTTTCACCTGCCCCGACTCATCTACCCCGCCATGGGTCCCACCCGGAAAGGACACCCAAAAACTGCGGGCACCATCGAGCGAACGCGGGACAATGCAGGTTGTTATTTTTTTTTCTTTTCTCACTCCTCAGCCTCTCCCTTCCCCCTCTCGCCACCAATGCACCCCACTGTGACTGGCCCGTCATCGAATCGGAAGGGCCTGGACCGGCAGGGCCAGCATTATCATATCGTGCCGGGGGTGCACCATTCGGAATGGAAAACTTTTTCGCCACAAGCTCCTTCGGTGCCGCACGGAAATGGATCCCTGGGAAATGTGGAGGAAGGGGCGAGAGAGGGGGTGAAGGGATAAACATCGCCGCAGACCATCGACCACTCACCCACTCCTTTACTTCCCCCCCCCCCCCCCCCCGAAGGGGTGGTGGTAGTAAAAAACAGAAGGGTCAGTGAATTGAATATAATTTTTAAAAGATGTTGAAATCGTACCCTTTACCCCGGGGATGGGGAGGCTGGCCCGTGTGGATGATGGCCAGATTGACCATAGGGGCGTTATGTTGGTCGGCCCTTTCCCTCCCTTCACCACCCCACATCCATCGTGCAGCCTTTTTTTTTGCTCTCGCTCGGGATCAAACGAAACGCCGTGCGTGGTTGCGTCAGGCCGATGGTAGGCGAGGTGAAGGGTGAAAGGAAATTTTAGTACACACAACTGTCAGAAATCGCACACTGGAACGGCGCACGGAATTGGAATCCGGAATCGGACAACCGGCTCAACCCTTGCGCCGGATCCTCAATCAAACGCCAGATTGTTGATTGCCAGCGCAGTGGAGCGTGGAAGCGGGCCCGGGGTTGCGACTGGGTATCGATAGAGTGCTTGGAGAGTGAAGGAGAGAGAGATGTAGTGGCAAAAAAGGGTCTTCAAGGGCAGGGGGCCAGACCCGGTGGCTGATGATACGGTACGTCGAACACGACACGCACATTCTGCGGCGTAACCCGTTGAAAAAGCAGCCCTTAGCGGGGTGTGGGGGAGGGGTTGAGACGCGCCGGGGAGGCTATGAAAATGGAATGATTTTATCTTGTGATTTGATTACCTTCCCTCCACCTTTTACCGGGTGGGATTTTTCATTTCGATGCTCCCAGCCTTTTTTCTCCGTTTCTTCCATTTTTTTCTCGACCGAACTATCTGATCGGAGACCCCTGAAGTAATGGGCTCGGGGGATTTTTTTTTCACGTTGTTGGAATGTAGGGGATGGGAAGGGACGCACACACACACACACGGTACCCCCGAGGGCTGCCGAATGATACGTCCGGTGGGTGAGTGTTTGTGGTGAAATTATGATGACCACAGCAGGCCCGAAAAGGGACGAGCGAGAACGACGACAGGACGCCGGCACCTTTGAAGGGGGAGGCTGGCAGGAGGGGAGAAAGGGGAGGTGGGGAAAACGAGGTTTCCCCTCTCGGAAGACGAGGCAAAAAAAACCTAATCAATATGGATGTTGTGGTCAAGATCAAATTACCTTTCGGTTGATGCGGCAAACCCCTTTCGATGTTTTGGATGGGTTGGTGGGTGGGTTGGGTGGGTGGTGATGGTTGGGCAGAAGAGCCGATAGGCGGAAATCAACGGAAGCCGAGGAATTTCCACCAAATCGAGATCGATAAATGTTGATCGAGTTCCAGCGGCCAGTGTGGAAAGGGAAGGCGCGTGAGGCAACCGTTTCCGACTCGCTTACGAAGGGCTCCAACCCTGCAACAGTACTACGCGACCTGGTTTTCCACGCGAGTAGACACCGAGGAAAAGACACAAATCCGGTAGCAGCAGCATTACCCGCGTCTTTGGCCACTTGGTGCGTAATTTAAGCCCTTTTTATGGAGCCACCGGCGCGGGATTGAATGCAGGCAAATTTATGGCCCTTCCCTATGGGCAGGGTGGTTGGGTGCGATTGGAATGGGTGGGTAGGTGGGTGTCGAAATGTGATATGGGCAGATTTGATACTTGTTAGCAAGGCGGCCGACTCGAGTTCATTATAAATCCCACTTAAAGCGGATAGCTTCCTGATACGCGCCGGTAAATTGGATCGCCCCGCGGAAAGCTCCAAGGAGTTTTCCGGCCGAGTTTTCCGACACAGGGCTATTGATTGATTCGATAAATTTTCGATCCCTCGCGCACGGCTGCTGACAAACTCCTAATCAACTCGAACGCGACGGGGCGACTTTTTTTTCGAACGACTCCTTCCCATGGCTTGCCTACTTTAAGGCTGTCGTTCCTGTTTTGTCCTTAATTTGACGACGGCCAGGCTGCGACGAGACAAGGTTACGCGTCGGGAGGATAGCAAAAAAAACGGAACCAATTCCCTTCGGCTGCAGTCACCGGTTGTAAAGAACAGCGCGAGAAGCAAGTAGGAAAAAATGCCAAAAGAAAATTAGAGCGGTTTTCCCTCGCAGCTCATGCGGGCGATTTTTTCTTCCCTAGCTTTTCTCTCCGCCAGCCGTCGGGCTTCTCGCGCAGAGGTGACTGGCATATTATAATTGAATAATCATGTTCCTTGACGCTATTACTTGTGTCTTAATCCGGTGCGAAGTGTTCTCTAATTTTTTGTGCCGCACTTTTCGTCGATTAATTCCGGTCCGGCCCTTTGCTCCCTCGTTTCCGGTCTGAAATTTGTGTAGTTTTTTTTTCTCTCTCACTCACGTCGAGGTTCGCTAATGCAATATAATATTCTGTCCGTTGTTGATTCTTTTCCTCGGCGCAATCCACGTTGCGGCCCTTCAGATTTTTCTTTCTCTCGCTTCGGTGGCTCGTTTTAAGCTCGAGGAAAAGTTGAGTTTGCTGGGCTTTCTCCTTTTTTTTTCGCCATCGTCGTTGCCGCTAGTTGCGTTTCTTGCCTGGCCCTTCGGCGCCCTTCAGGGAGTTCTCATCATTGCCATTATTATCATCGCCACTCGGGTGGTATTTAGTTCCGTCCGAGCCCTTCGTGACAAGCCCGGAAGCGCCACGCGAAAGGTGACACGGAGGGTGGTAGTATTTTGAAAGAATTTATTCGATAGGACTGGACCACCGATAAGGACGCGCTCGGGACGGGAAGAAAAAAGTCTACACGAAAAAGAAATTAAAAAGTTTTCCCCAACCCGGACCCTTATTCCCTGTTTCACACTTGGCTTATTTGGAGCCGGACTCGGGCCGCTCGTGGGCCGTGCTTTCCTCCCACATTGCCCACCTGAAACCTCACAGTTGCAAAGAGAGAAAGGACGGGCAACGGGAGCGGGGGTGCTTGGACAAGTGAAAATAGGGAAAAATCCCGTGTGCCCGCTGCGTACCTATGTCAAACTTTCTTCGACATGCACAACCGAGTGATTGGGTTGGATGGTGTCGGATGAGGAGGGATGATGGGGTGAGGAAGAGACGAAAGAGGAAAGAGTCCGGGGAGAGTGGTGGGAAAATATAAAAAAGGCGATCAGCCTCCTTCAAACGGCTGCCGAAAAGTGGCAACCAAACGAAAGCGAAGTGTCCCGTCCACTTAATGGCCCGCATGGATTTTCCGGCAAGACGAAAGGGAGTGAGCAAGGGACGGAGAGAGGGAAAGGACGCAAAAGAAGACGAGTTTATTAAGCGAAATCTCACCGTCCCTGGTCGGGCTGACCCAGTTTGGAAGGCGGCGTGGGAAAGCTTAGTGTCCGGTAGGCCTCCTGGGACCACACGGCCCTTTCGGAGGGGCCAGGAAAAGCACGCTTTCCATTCGGATTTCCACCATTTCCTCATGACGCGACAAGAGGAGGGGGGAGGGGGAAACAAAACGCCTATAGACGGCTGCTGGCGAAAAGACGCACCCGTAGACGCACTAGGAGCTCTTAAAGCGCGGGCCCGTTGGTGGTTTTCACGGCCTTAGTCCGAGTGGCATTTTTCCGACGCGCCGCGAAAATGCCGCGAAATAAAAGGATCAAAATAAACACGCGCTAGTGGGTAGCTGGTGGGGTGGGAAGATGGTGATTTTTTTGTCCTTCCCGCTTGTCGGGTGTCAAAATCCGACGCCACAAACACGAACACCAACTCGCTGTGGCTGCCGTGGAAAACCTGAGACGTTCGGGAAAACCTCCTCCCGTGGCCGATAAATCTCGGGACCGCCCTTCACTCCTGCCGATGGTGGACGCATAAGAGAGATAGGAAAGAGGTGAAGGGGGAGGGCGGAGACATAAAAAACGAGGGAAACCGTTGGAAAAATACCGGAAAAGCGGCGGTTAGGATTTTCTTGAAAGGTACTTAATTCTGCTCATTTTCGTTCGTTCTCAATTTTCAACGCGCCCAGCCGCAACGAAGGGCCAGCCGGCTTGCGTTGCGATCCTGCGGGATTTCTTGCGCGTCCCTCCCACTTCTTCTTTTCCCTCCACACACTCCTCCACACCACCAAGCCAGGCTGTTCTGGCCCGGCGACAACGCCGCCAGCAGAGGTGCACGCCGCTTAGGCAAGTGTTTCAATTTACTTTGCCGAGTTAATCATTTGCACACTTTTTCCCTCCCGTTTTTCGGTCTGTTTTCCGATTCCCTTTTTGTACTTTTTTGTTTTCGCAACCACCACCCGGCCTCACGTTCGCACTCATCTCGATCTTTCGCTTGGCACGTTAAAAGTGCTCACGACCTACGGTTGATTTCTGGGCGCACGGAAATTACATTTTCTTCTCGTTTTTTTTTGGTCCCGCCTGCCCCCGGGAGCCGGGGGCTTTAGCTTTAACTGCCTAAACTTGCCGTCCCGGCTCCGTTTCAGTCGCCGGTGGGGTGTTCTCGGGTACGATTGCACCGCGGCAAAATGGTGAAGCATGGAGAGGCGAGAAAAAAGAACGGCCAGCCCCCACGTGCCCGGGAAATGGTTCGCGCGCGCGAAAAATACTCCAGGCCTTTCGGCGAACAAACGCGCGCTTCGGGGATGCAAGAGCAAGATGGCCTAACCTGGTACGGGAGCGAGAAGGAGCGAAAAAAACGAGAAAGAGAGAAAAAATTAAGAAACAAATGGAGCAGCACTAGCCGAGAGCGGAACGATTGCTTTAAGTACCTCTGTTGATGATAAGAAAACAAATTGAAGCAATTTCGTTTAATTTAATTCAATTATCCGCGTATCGAATGCGGATCGCGTGGCAAATGAAGAAATACGCCCTCGACGGGCCAATACGTCCCTTCCCGCCAATCACACCCTTCATTGTCTGGCTTTCTTTGCTTATTTAAAGCGCACAGGAGATCAACCGTGAGGTGAGTCCGGAGAGGTACTTTTCACCATATTTTACAGCTCCCCCATCACTTCACGTGAAAAACGCGGAAAATCAACCGATTCCCGAGCTCCGGATCAATATGCGTTACCTATGTGTATGTGTTTTTTAGCACCCTTTCCGGAGAAAGCGAGCAAAGAAGTCTGTGAAAAATCCGCCCACTCTATGATGTCATATTTTCCCGGAGGTGTTTTTCACCGCGGGGTAAAAACCGATGCTCCGTAGGGCACAAAAAAAGACCAGCTTAAATCCACCCGCGAGTGAAGCCATTATCTTGTCACTGGTCGAGCGAGGGAAAAAAGGATTTATGGGCCGTCTGTGGGTGAGACGAATTTCCTCACCGATGGTGCAATTTTTCCGAGTCGCACGTGAGCCCTGGCTGACGGTGGAAAAAGAAAGCACCCGTGCCTGGTGTCGGGATTTAAGGAAGCGCCGTTGAGGAATTAGTCGAGCAGCACGAAATTAGCATGTTTCAACCGCTTCGCAAGGACAAGCTTTCCTTGTTCCCGACCGAGCGCGGTTCCGGACTGAAGCCGAAGGGACGAAAGGAATCCGGTGTCCGCGCGGTGATTAACGTCCGTGCGTGGGATTGAATCAAAAATGACGCTCTCCTGCCTTGTGCTAGGGGACAAAAGTAAAAGGACGAGCAACGGGAAAGCGAAAAAAAAAACACGGAAAACGCAAAACCTTACCCCACGCAGGGCCAATAAAAAACAGCAAACCCTCGGACGGTCAGGTTGGAGGTAATCCGATATGACACCTCGCTTTTCTTTTTTTTGTGTGCTGTTCCCTCTTTCCATCCCACACTCATCCACACACCGGTACACTTATGCTGCACCGAGCACACCGCGTTGTCCAGATGGCGGCGACGACTAGGAGAAATGATATATGTTGCAATCGCCATGGTTAAAAATGAGACGATGAAGCCGCGGGGCTCGAGGGGACGGAGAACAAAGCAGATTAACGGGCGGTGCTTACCTTCAGCAAACGGGCGCGCAACGGGTCGCCCGAAAAACCCTCCCAAACTCGGCCAAATGCTCGATTTGCTCGGAAAAACCCCGCCACCGTGCCATCTGGTTTGCATAACCATCGAGCACAATCGCCGCCATCGCATCGTTGGGTGTGCCGCCGCGCGAGTCGTTCGTGGCAGGGAGGGAGAGGAGGTTTGGAAGGTCGAAGGGTGGACGAACGAGGGGCCGGGAAATAAAGATAAAACGAAAGAAAACATTGGGATTACATGAAAATTTCGTACAATTTACCACAATCTTCTGGGACCGGCTCGACGGCGGCGTTCGCTTCAGCTTTTCCGTCGTCTGCCGTCGGAGGGACCTGGTGGGGAGGGAAATGGTTGGAAGGAACCAGTGGATGGGGTGGTACGTACTTTCTTTTGCCAAAAACTCGGCTACGCTACAGCGCGCTAGGTTAACTTACTTTCACCCACTTACTCTCTGTTTGCCCAAGGGACCGGCGTCTTCGTTTCGGCTGTTTTTTTTTTCTCCTGCTTTTATTGGGCCATCCTTGTGGAGTTGGGGTGCGTGAGTGAGTGAGAGAGAAAGAGAGAAGCGTGCTTTTTGCGTTGCCTGGCTGCACGGTAGTCCTTCGCGCCGACGTGAACATGCATACACGTATTCCGGCGGAGTATTATCGGTTAATCTTTCACCGCATTGTCGTCGTTTTCTACGTTCCGTTGTCTCAATCTCGTTATCGTTATCAGCTGGGGATCTTCCGTGGATTCGGGAAAAAGGGCTTTCGAAAAGGGGCGGATCCTGGCGCCAGCCGGGGCGAAGGGCGCCAAAAAAATAAGGCGAAAAAACCGCGCCACCGCCCAGGGCTCATTCCGAAAGGTATTAACGCTTAAGGGGATCTTTTAATTTATTTTATCTCAAATATTATTACGCTCCGGTGCGGTGCGAAGGAAAGTTTGCATCCTTCGCGGGTATGCGATCGGTCCAGGACGAGGCGGAAAAAGCGAGAAAAGCGCCCACTGGATCCACGCAGATCATTATTATAAACCACTTTGCCGAGTGGAGATTTATCCTCCAGATGAACCCACCGGAGTGGAAGCTTATCGGGTCGTCGACGCGACGCGACTCCCGCTGTGCAAGGACCTGCACCGGGCGCTCAGGCGCACGGGCTAATTATTGCTTTTATTTGCCCGCCCGTGAGTCCTTCCGGAGCCGGTCTTTGGGCCTCCCGGCGTGCAACCGTGGCCGGCTAACGACCCGGAAACGAGATCCCTGCTCAGTCCGAGCGAACGACAAAGGAAAAAGTTGACTAATTATCCTGGCCATCCTCCTGGTACGCGCGGAAGTGACCCCGAGACCCAGGCCGCGCGTGGGACTCGCTTCCGGAAGGTGAGCAGCGAGCCGGAACCCGAAGATTCCGGCCTGGTTCGCCAACCCAGACGCATCCCCAGCTATCGATCCGTGCGGGATCCCTCGAAAAGCGATCTTAAAGCGCATTAATTGTGTGCTCAGGACGTCCGGAACGCCGCCGGCCGGTTTGGGTGTCATAATTTATGACGGTGGTTTGCGTGCATTGCATAACTTTAAGTGAAAAACTGACCGCAGGCTAAATAACACCGCTTCGGGGTTGTCGGCGAGCGTTAACGACGTTCAGCCCTTCGGTGCTTCAGGTCCAAGCCCTCAAGACAATGGCCGGACCAAAGGATGGCTTCACCTGGTGCAGGACGATGTCGCCGACGAGCGCACACACACACTGAAACAGGAGCGAGGAAAAAAGTTCCCGACACCGGCGAGCGGGACAAAAACCACTCACCACCGGCACGTTGGAAGATCCGCACCGAAAAGGATGTGCCGACGTGCTGCGGTTCGCCCACCAGCGCGAATCCTTTTCACTCACCCTGGCTTAGTGACGGCATCTTTCCGGCGTTATTGCGGAACTTCGTGCCCGGAGGCCGGATGGTCGGATTTAATGCACTCTTACGGGATTTGATGGTCATCGTAACGGGGGCTCATAAATAATGACGGATGATGATAGTAATAATCGGCGGCAGTAAGCGACAGTAAAGTTGGCACCGCCACCGCCGAAACGGCGCGCTAGGCCGTAACACAAACACGTTAATATTAAATAGTGATAATTATTCGGGTTTATTAATTTGGCCACGTCCACCCGGTGGTTTCCGGGTCGTGGTTCTGCCAGTTGAAGTCATGGCCCCGAAACGGCGTCAAAGATGGCACTGTTGAGTCCTTTCCATGGTGTCTTTCCTGAGGGCTTTGGCTACTCTCATGTTTGAGGCATGTTTGAAGCGAGAAATTTCGTGAACCTGCCTCCCTGCGATGGTCTGGCACTGGCTGAAAGTAAAAGAAAAACCGGCGACTGGCGACGGAAATGCACAGAAACTATGCGCCAGGTTTTGCGCTTGCAGAGTTGCCACGACATTGTAGAGGGATCGAATTTTTGCTACCGAGCTGGCGACCGAATGGAAACTTCTTTTCATTTTCCACTCTGACTGGGCCGCCGGCTGACCGTTACGTCGAAAGGGCTGGGTTGCAGTACAACTTTTCGTGGAAACGAAAGGCCGAAGAAAAGGAACAAACGCCCAGTCGCTTCTTTCGGCGGCGATTTTCTTAAAAATACTTGCACAACAGCAGCACACAAAAACTCGCAACCAACGGCGCGTTTGACGGATGCTGTGCCTTGGAAGGAAAAACAGGGCCCAGCCCTACATTGCCACACCACCCCGGTTGGGCTTTTCCGGCAAGCGCGAACTTGAAAGAACGCCATAATTGGCCCGCCCAAGGGTGCATCGGCCGGGTGCCGTTCTTTTTTTTTGCAACGTTTCGGCGCTGCACGCTCCAGTGATCGTAATTTTAATAATCTATTATTGAAATTTTCCTCCCAATAATAGAAGAAAATAATAATGAGCGCACACACACACACACACACACATACACTCACACTGAGGAGCATTTCTTGGCTCGCCGTAACGAGCGCACTCCCGGCGGCTACGGATTCCTTTGTCCGGTGTATTTTCCGGGAGCGTTTTTCTCGTTGGTCAATTTATTAAAGGCTTCTGCCGGCGGGCGAGGCTAAATATTTGATCTCCGATTTTCCACCCACCGGTCAATCGGCGAAAAACGGAGGGAAAAAGGGATGCAGATTCGGTAGTTTAGGACTCGCTGTTTAAATAATTTCCCCAACGGCCTGCCTGGGTGGGTGGTTTTCTTTTGTTTTTCCCGCCGGTTTTCCCTGGGCGCTGTTGTTATTGTTTCACCGCGCTACACCACCAACCCCCCCCCCTCCCCCTCCCGCCCTTCCCGGTGACCAGTCATAAATGTTATTAAAATTCTTCAATATCCTTCCGCCTCGCCGGGCCGGCTCGGTCGGGAAAGTTTTTCCCCTTCTAGGGAGGAGTTGGGCGCGTGCAAAAGAACGCTCAAAGGTCAAGGAAAAGCTGCTCCCGGTCGAAGGCGCATTTTAAACGCCCTCTTTCCCCAGGCACCCCGGAAAGGGCTCAACTGGTGCCATAAATAACGTACCTGCGGGGGTGGGTGGCGAAACAAATGGCACAGCTAATCGAATTTAAATCTCGTGTAACTTTTCCACCAGCCCGGTAGGGGGGGGGGGGAGGGGGTGGATACAAGAGGTTCATGGGGAGAACGGAAAGGGGTAGGGGCTCCATTCGGCGCGGAGTGTGCACTTTATGGTCGCCGGGGTTTTTCCGTGCATTCTTCCGCCACTTAAGGGCAGCACTTTTGGCCTGAGTTATGGCATTGGCCCTTTTCTTCGGTGCTGGATCCGTGCCACCTTGGGCGCTTTGGATGCTGTTTTTCTTTTGCTTCCACCACCCGTGTGTGTGTGTGTGTGTGTGTGTGGTTTCCTTCGCTCCTCATGCACTCGATGTCACTTTCGTCCCATTTCCGGGCAACAAGTGGAAGAAAAAAACTTCGCCCAGTCGCGGATATCGATTCTCCGTTTTTCCTCCCTACCACCGGCTCGTAATGTGTTTTCCCACCCACCCACTCGGTCGGGTGGATGGCACACGGTTCGCGGGAGCGCATAAAACATGCTCGCTTCCGTGCCCAGCAATTAGAGTGTGCTGGCAAAAAATATACCCCTTTTAAATAAACCCCTTCAGGGTCGTGGTTCAAAAATCGCCGAAATTCCAGCGCACGGTTGCCGTCGGGAAAATAGCTACCCCTCGGTGAAAACTCTCGCTAGCGAATGGAACGGAATGGAAAGAAAGCAGAGCGAACAGCGACAAAAAAACGAACAAAATCCTCGCTTCGATCGGTTTCAATAAAACGCACCAAACCGTGGCACCGGAGCGGCGACACTTTTCCCGGGCGCGCGCTTTTCCCATCGCGACAATTGCTTCCGTATTGACGGAGCCGGAGTTAATTGCTTCCGTGCCCGCTCATGTGTGGGTGCACGTTTTGTGGGGAAAACTTTCGGAATCTCCGTCTCGCTTTCGCACGGAATTTCGGACACGCGAATGACAAATGAACTACGAAGACGCGAGCAGTCTCGTGGAAATTCGAGCCGGGTTGCGAGTATCGATAGGGGAGGTTTTTTCACCCCTTTTTTTGGGGATGGTGGCCAACTCGGGTGGCTTTTCCCAAGCACTCTGCAGCTCCGGTCAGCGAAAAGGGTACGTGACTTGGCTCGTTTGCGCGAATGGCAGGACTAAATACCGGCCGTGGAAAAGCGCCGTTTTTCCGGCGTAGCATCGAGTGCACCTTGCGCGCAACGACCCGCCGGCCATAAATCTTCCTCCAAGCGCACCTGTCAGGTCCGTTTAATGTGTTGCTCAATTTAGTAACCAGCCCTTTACCGTGACCGGTGAGCTCGATTTAGCCTCGATTTAGCTCTGGAAAACCCTTTCGATGGGTTGGGCTTTTCCCATGATTGACGGAACGTAGCGCATACCACCCGGTAGGTGTCATGCACTCGGTGTCGAGTGAACTCCTTTTTTCGGCCAACCACCCCTTCGAAAGGGGAGGTTTTGAGTTGGTTTAATTTGCCGGCGCGTTCTCAACCGTCGGTGCAGTGGTTGCGTGAGCCCGACGAGATAAGCCCTGGCCTTTCACAGATGGAGCCAGTCCTGAGAGCGGTCCCTTGGGCATGGCACTTGAGCGGAACCGGCGACGATGCGCCTGCCAGACGTGGAGAAGCGTGCGCAAGGTAAGTGATTTGGATTTTAATTGCTCAGGAAGTCCCAGCGTAATTATTTTCGTTTTCGCCAACACAACCATTCCGGCCCGGCGGGCTTATCGATGGGCTGTGTATTGGGATTTCTGTGTGTGTGTGTGTGTGTGGGTGGGTGGGTGTGGGAAGAAGCGTTCCAACGTTTAATTCCCCCATCGTAGGGCTGGAATCATTCACCCGAACGCTTTTCCTTTTCTACCCTGAGGAGGACAATTTGGGGAGACACCAGGCAGTTCATTTGTGTGTTTTCCGCTCACCCGACCTGGCCCGGATTGGATTACCAATCTTCCTTCCCTTCTGCCCGGTCCCACTCTCCCTCCTGACACTCTTTGAGCTGCAGCTCGGAAGCGGAAACAACAACAACAATGGAAAAAGGGAAAAAAGCAAAAATGAACACCTCACAAAGAATGAAGTTATCACCCGGACCACACCCGGGGTCTGGATCGTGCCCAGTCAGTAGGTAAATCACATTCTCCTCCCCCCGCTGGGCCCTTTTCTCCATTCTCTCTTCCACCTTCCGCACCCTCGCACTCTTTCCCAAGGGGAAAACGAACGAATGGCCCTGCAGCTGGGTCACCTTTGAACCGGAACAAGAACGGAACAGGAACGCGGAAAGGGAACCTACGGAGGGAGAGTGAACATCCGGCGAAAGCATCGTCGCCCTTCCGAGGACCCCTTTTGGGGCCGTGCACCGGTTTCGCTATTAAAATTCAAAACACAAACACACACCCGAATCGGTCGAAGTCGTCGTCTCGAAGCTGGGCGAATAAATAAAACCACGGCAGTCGTCTCTGGAGGACGGAGAGCTTCTTGTGTTTCGGTTTCGGGAGATGTTTATTAATTCCAACTTCCTTCTTGGATGGGATGGTCCGGAAAAGCAGCTCCCCTCCCCCCTCCCCTCCAAACACACACACACACAATCGGGCTCTCGAGCTAATTAATTGAAAGCGGAAAATCGCCGCTTCGCTACCTGCCGGCGCTGTAAACATGGATACTGTGATCCATATCGCTCCCTCGAATCCCCCTAGCACACAGGAAGGGAAAATCACAGCTGGTGATGGTGGAAATAATTTTTGAATTCATTATTTATTAACACCAAACCGAATCGACGCCTCGTTTTATCACACGCTCGACTTCAATCTGCGTCAAATACGTGCCCGGAATGCCGCGATGGCCCTTTTTCGAGGGACTGCGTCGGGTGTTCTGTGTTTTTTTGTTGTTGTTGCTCTGCTCCACCTTCTCCGTTGGCGTTGTTTTGGTTTTCCACTCACCCGCGCCCCACTTTTCCGACGGCTTTTCCACCGGCTGTGAATGTGTTTTCGATTCGCTTTTCGCCCTTCGCGTGCGCTCGTCGGGAAATGGCACCGGGTGGAAGGGTTTTTCCGAATGGTTTATGTGCGCGATGGGGGTGGTCCCTCTTCCTCCCATCCCTTGCCCGCATTCCACCCCATCCCATTCGGTGGTGGGAGTTCGTTTTGACATCGAACTGATTGTTTATCGTTTCGCCCGACCGGACGATGATGAGTGTGTGACGATGATGACCGCGATGATGGCCAAAGACCGTGGTGGGGAGGATGTGTTGGTGAGGAAAGGAGGATGGTCTTCGCGGGGGGAGAGGGTAAATAAATTCACACAACCGGCTGTGGCCGAAAAATCAACAACCTGTTAGCGGCGGTGGCCAAACGGGCCTGCAAATCGTCGGAAAAGCCCATCGCTCCTTCCCACACCAACCGACAACGGGTTCCGGATTTGTCAACCACCCTTCCCATCCTCCATCCTCACGCTCCCTTCCCCTCCTCCGTCCCTCGCCAACCACCATGAGCAACGCTACCGCGGCTCATTTCGAGCGTGACGAGCCCGAAAGTACTCGCGCGTAGAAGTGGAACCCTCAACCCGGGAGCGTATCCATTACATCCAATCAAGCTTAGGCGCATTCTTCCCCTGCGCAACCACCAACCCGTGTATGTGTGCCCGTGTACGTGTGCCTCGAAAACGCTGGGAAATGGGGCTTGATTGGATAAGGTGGGACGTGTATCGTGAGCGAGCAGCCAAGCAGCCAAAGCCTAAATGTGGCTGTGACTCCACAAACCCAGACCGTGTCTTTCGAGCGCCCTTCACCACCCAACCACACACACATACACGCGCGCAACCGTACCTTCCGACGGTCGGGAAGCGCACCGGAACAGACCTGAATTTGATATGATGGATTACAGTATCGATTAGGGTTGATTGCTTTCTAAATAGCAATGTAAACATGATACTCGTAAGCACACACAACACGCCAAACTTCGCTCTCTCTCTCACTCTCTCTGTGGGGCACACATGGGCACACCGCCATATACACAAACACATATGCAGTGACGAGATTCGGCTGGCTGGATGGCAGACAATTTAGCTTCGCTCGTCAGCGCCGCACGTGTACACTCGGAAGGGGTTGGACTAGGTTGGATGGTGGGGTGGTTTGAGGAGAAGGGAGGGGGATGCCTAGCTCGTGTGTTCGATTGGCCCGTCTGATGGAGCGTTCGATTCGACGTGCTAAACGATTAGTAGTGCGCCCGACACATGCCTAGGGAGGTGTATCTGGCAGCGCGGCACGCTCGACTCGGTGCAATTATCTCGCAGGACCTCTTCATGGGCCGGTGGGTGAGTGCGGGGAGGGATGGGGGAGGAGAGAGAGAGAGAAAGAGAGAGAGGGCTGGAGAGACGAGACGCGCCAGATCGGAAGGAGTGTGTCGCAATTAGCGCCGTGTTGGCGGCGAACAGGGAATAAGGGTATGGGAAAGCGAGTTGGGAAATTTTCTTTTGTCCGCCAGCTCTTATCTGTCCGCCGTTGGGCTTCGATTGCTCCATGGTGAGGGTGGGTGAGAATGAATTCCCTTTCCGCCCACTCACCCACCCACCTTGCTCGAGTTTTTCCCAATTTGTGGCGCACGTACGTGCAGGGCTCTGGCTCATAAGCGGTTGATTTGTTTTCGGTTTTCTCGACTTCGGTGCTTTTTCCCTTCCGATTGGGTTGGGAGCTCAGCAGGGAAAAGTTCAAGTCGGGAAAACTACCCTACGGCACACCGTTCCCGCCCTCCCTCCACGGGAAGGATGGACGCATGCCGGCGTACCGCACGCACTCTGAAAACAATTAAGATCTAATTATGTTTATCCATCCACTTCCGCTCGCTGGATTTGCAGGTGTGGGTGCTTAAAAAGGAGTGAGAGAGCAGGAGAGAGAGAGAGAGAGAGAGGTGGAGGAAGATTGTGAGAAAACATAGCACGTAGGCTTTAGGCTAGGCTTTGTAGTGGAAATTTGAATTTTTCTCGTGCACATTCATCCCTTGTATGGCTCTAGAAAAGGACATTCGAGTCGAAGGAATCCACCCACTGGAGCCTTTCACAGCCCTCCGATGAGCCGATGACGAATCTGTTCGATTGTTCGGTGCCGGTGTGCCTGATTGAATGATGACGGTCAGCAAATGGGCCGCATCGAGCCCAGGACTCGCCGTTAAAGGGCCGAATCCTGGCACGTCGCAAGAAACCATTGGCCCTTCACCAGCGCCGTCGTCGTCGGCCTGTCGGTAAAATCATCTGACAATTTATCATAACGCATCATCGTCATCTCCGCTTCCTCTTCCGTGGCACGTGCCACCCGGCGACACACGTGCGCCCCTCTCTCCTCCCCCTCCCCTCTCACCCTTCCATCCCACTGGGTTGTGCCTTCGTGGCCCTTTGATTATTCGGCTTTTGATTTTTGCTTTGATTTTGCGCATCCGATTCGCATATTTCGCCGCCGGTGAGTCATGCCACGGGAAAAAGGGCATCCTCCTGCGAATCCTCTCCCACACCATCTTGCTTTCCTGTCCGTCCCCTTCTTGCCCCGTGCATGGCCCCCAGTATCGCGCGGCTTTGTTTGCGCCGGTGAGTGCTCATTTTCATCAAATCGACCGCCACCCTGGGTACATGTGTGTGTGTGCCTGTATGTGTGCGTACGTACCATTCTCGTACCCCCTCTCCGCAGTGCCCAACCTTTGCTGAACTCCCTCTTGCGAGTCCGACCCCTTTTTTGCTCCTTTTTTCTCCTGCCACCCTAGCGAAGGGCGCATCCTGCGGATTCGAGACGAACCGAGACCGACCTTCGCCGCGCCATCACCACGCCGAGGTGCATCGAGCGCATGATTTATGAATGGCACTTTACGGTCGGCAACAAAACCGTCCTGCCGCGCGCTTCGGTTGGGTGAGTTTATGCGAGCAAGTTCACCGATCGTGATTTAATGCGTTTGCCTTGGTTTGCGGGACGAATATTGATTAGCGGTGCCCTAGCCCTATCGGTCCCACACACACGCTCACACACACACACACGCTTGCACGGGAAGTTTTAGGGGCCATCTCTTGCGAAGGAAGTGCGGTTCGTTTACCTGATCCTTGTGCGCGTCCCGCTGGTTGCCTAACTTCAGGCGTTACAGCATCCGTGCGGACATTTCGAGCTCAAAACTACGACACGCAGGGCTACGAATACACCGTTTTGGAAGGGCTTGCGAGACAACGCGAACGAAATGAGCGAAATGGCACACGAAATATTTGCTGAGAAAAAAAAATGATGTGGTAAAAAATATCAACACCGCGAGTCAAAGGGCGCCAAACGGGCAACGACATTCCGAGGGCCTGGAACGTCGCGCGCGCACATATGTTTGCCAGATGTACACACACACCCGGCTGGCCCCTTCGCTTAACCGACACCCTCCACCTCTCCAAACGTGCCAGATGAATGTTTGGTTTTTACATGCAAATGTTTTAATTACAGTCTCGAACGGTGCTGGCGCCGCCATTTCGCCGTTGTGTGCGATCCTTGCAAGACTCGGCCCTCGGAGCCTTTTGAAAAGGGCTAAGGGCTCACAGGCCATGTGTGCGTGTGTGGGGTTGTTTTTTGCTGCTTTCGCTGGTTTTCGTCCACTCCGTCCCGTTTAATATCCTGCCTCGCGGCGAAGGATAAAAAGCAAGGTAAAAATGTGAACATCAAATGACCACCCGACCGGGCCTGAAGGGTTCTCTGAGGCTGGAGGAGAGTGGAGGAGAGAGAGAGGGGGAAGGATTAATCCCGTCAAGGCCACCGAGTGAAAAGGTTGCCAGCTCGAGCAGCCACAAAAAAGCCACATCTTCTCGCTTTGGCCGAGTGGCGCTTGGGTGAGGGAGTTTTCCCTCAAAACGTCACAACCCCGCGGGGGGTGAAGCAAAAAAAAAAAAAACAGGGCCACACGTTTCGGTCTTCCGCACCACCGCCACCCTCTTTGTTATTTGATCTCCCATGTGGTGGCCCATCAAAGTAAATAACGGTGCGGTTATTTGACCGCAAGCCGAAACCGAAAATAGTCTCCCTGAGTGACGCCCTCGGTGACGTCACCGCCCTGCGCGACGTTCCGGAAATCACGCGAAGACGACAGGGGGGAGGAGGGCGGGGGGGGGGGTGAGGGGATTGGTGGTTCAGAGGCTGCAAAAAAAAGGAAGCTGAAAATGAATATAAAAACACGGCACGTAAGTAGCAAGAGCGAAATTAATGTGGTCCGTTGAGCCGCCAGCTGCCGATTCAACGCGACTTGGGTGGTCGGGTAAAAGGTGTGTGGTGAGGGAGGGGGGGGGGGGAGGGTACGAGGAAAAAGAAGAGGAGAGTACGTCCTCGGGCAGCCACATGGCCACCTGGCGCACACGGCCCGTGAGGGTGGCCTTTGGCCTTTTTCCTCATTTTCCCATTTCCATCGATATTTATGTTTGCGAGTGATTTTTTCCCCTTTTTTTGGGTCTCTTTCCTTGTTTTTTTTTGCTCACCAACTTGACCGGATGCGCTGGAAGCGTGCGTATGTGTGTGTTTTTGTGTCTACTCCATGTCTTTCCCTGCCACATCCTAGACCGTCTCTTCCCCCTCATCCAGGAGGATAGGCTGCGAATACGAAATTTTTCATTTATGATTTTCCAATAAAATATCCCACCGACGCGAGCGAGAGCCCTCGGGGCACCTTTAGGGTCGAGGGCCGGGGTTGGCGTGCGCTTGATTACGTCCTTCCCCTTCTCCTGCTCCTCCTCACACCTCTCTACACAGGGTCGGGGGTTTGGGAGGAATTCTTAATTAAACGCTTCTCGAGCCGGCGGGCTGGTAAGTGGTTTAGACGGGTGGCCACCTGGGGGTGGAAAGGCCAAGGGGGTGGTTATCGGAAAACATGCGACGAAAGCAAATCGAATCCATCCTGCAAGCACACCTCGCACCCGGAAGTTGAGGCTGAAAAATGTCGAAAAAAACGAATGAAAAAAGAAAAACGTCTCAATCGCGCTGTAAAAATTCATGCTGCCCAAAAACGCGAACCGCTCGAGGGCCTTTTTCCATTCAAAAAGGGCGACCTATCAACGTGCCGTTATCCGTGTTGGCCTAGTATCCTCCCTTCCCCCCCCCCCTCTCCCCCGCGATTCACCTTCTCCACCACCACCAAATTAAAGCCCCGGCCGAGTCTAATCTTGCAAATCGAACCTCATAAACCCGAGCCACCTTGATCGAAAAGATAAACTTCTTCCCCGTGCGCCCTTCAGGAGTGCATGAGGAGGAGAGGAGAGGACAGGAAAATGTATAAAAATGCGTTTGTTGCGGTGTGTTCGGGCCTTGTAACGCACGTTACATTGGCTTTTCTTCCCTCCCAGGCTTGGATGCGCTTTCTTCGCCACAGCGAACGAACGAAAACGAACCGTAAAGAGAGAGAGAGAGAGCAAGAGGGAGAGAGAAAGAAAAAAAATGCAAACACAACCGAAAGGAAAGCAGTGATTTCGCTTTCCCTCCCGATGCTCACAATTCATTTTTCTTTGCCACCCCGTGCACCTTGCACGGGCCCGTTTTTCCCTTCCCAAAAGCGAGGTTAACGCATCGATGGGTTTTGATTGCATTGCCGTTTCGGGCCATTGGAAGAGGCGCAGGGGAAGCGATGAAGGGTGGGTGGTGGTGAGCGGTGAACGTTGTTCGACCCTCGTTGGGTGGTTTTACGAGCGATGCAATCGCGGCCTGCCTGCGCCCTGTGGCAGCATGGAAGCATAAATTGAGCATGGACGCCTTTGAGAAGGACCGCGGCAGGATTCGGTCGCGCTTTCGGCCAGGAAACAATGCAGGGAAGGTAAAGGTAAAGGGCCTTCCCTGGTTCGGGGAACTCCCAAGGGGAGGGGGGGGGGGGGTTAGCGAGGAAAGAGGGAGGGTTCTCGCTTAGCATCGTAAACAGTTATGACGACACAATATGTGTATTTGTTTTCCGCTACGCTCCATTGGCCGAACGGTCGATTGCGGCCGCATCCTTGGCCCTGCTCGTCCCTTGTTGACACAATGTTTTTTTTTTGTCGCTTCTTTCGGGACACGCTTCCTCACTTCCTCTCAAACCCCACCCCACTCCTTCTCTCATTACTCTCCCCTGACTGCTGAGTCCCGCTTTATGGACTATGCTCCGTTCGCATCTGCGCGCCATCGGCTGCGAGGTGGCTCTAATGATGCGTTCAGGGATCATTTGCATCCAACGCCCGCGGGATGGGAACGCCCTGGCTCAGGTTTGGTCCCCTGGTCCACGCGAATGGTCCGGAACGGCAGGCCGATCGATTCCGGGCGGTCGATTGCGCGAATCGATGCGCCACGCGAAACATCGATTACGATGTCTTGTTTGATTTTTCTCCGCTTTTCCTTCCACTCGCTTGGTTTTTCCAGGTCCCTTCCACGAGATAACGCCAGCTGCAGCCCACTGGCTGGGTGGGGGTGGAAGAGAGGTGATGCTAGGTGTCATAAATACCGACAACTGACGACACGAACATCGAAGCAGATAGGCGATTATCGATCGCATAAATCGAGAGTTCAGGGACAGGGGCGTGAATGGCAGGCAAAATGTCAAAATGAAAAATCGAAAATCTAATTATCGGCCCACGCACACCTTCAGGCCCACGCACCCCCTCACACCCTGCTGACCCTCACGCCGTGATGGATGACGCAGGACATGCAGGATGTGCAGGACGAAGCGAACCGCGGCCGTGCCAGAAGGTCGAAACGTTCGAGCGTCGTGTCCCTTGGGGGAAGGCGTGAGGAAGAGAGTGAAGGTGGCGTTGGAAGTGATCCTTGATTGAACGAGCCGCACCGAAGGGACGATTGGGGCGCATCACTTTCAAGAATCCATCATCGTAAAAATCACTTCGGCACTTTTCGGAGTTGGGGGTGTACGTGAGGGTGAAGGAAGCGGAGGAAGGGCGGGGTGCACACATGCTGGTGTGGTGACGAAAGGACGCGCCCAGGCACGTTATTCCCAGGTGGACCATCGAAGCCCTCATCCTGTCGTGGCACTCGGCGCCTGAAAGTAGGCAACCGGTGACTTCCACCTGACGCCGATGTTTCTCTCGCTTCTCTTCCTCCCTCCCGCCCTGACAGGATACGCGTTCCAACCACGTCCTTCCGGATTCGGCATCCCCACCCCACGCCACCAGTGGTGCCCCACGAGGGGTGGAAAAACCGTTGGCAAACGCTCTAATGGCGTAAAGATAGCAGTACGCGAGGCGATGTGGGAGGAGGAGGAGGAGGAGAACGAGGGGGGGTGGGTGGTGGAAGGGAACCATCGTAGGGCAAGAAAGACAAAGCAAAACGAGCGAACCAGCCAAAGGGGGCCGTCTCGACAAAAGAGCAAAAATGACTCGGGAAAATGGAAAACTCGCCCCCGGACCGGGTGCCACGTATTTTCACCCTCATGGAGCAGGGAATGAAGAGAGGCGAGGGAGGGAGTGAGCTTGCTTCTTTACGTGCACCCGACCCACCCACCAGCCCGTCTTCCCCACCGCTCGTGCTAAGACAGCACATTATGAGTAGCGTTTTCCGTCCAGCCTCCACCCTTGGTCCACGAGCAGAGAGGGGAGCGAGTAGAGGGGTTGGAAAGTGCCTCGCACGTTGCGGCTTGTCAGAAGCACTAAACACAATCTATAGGATGTCTTCCTCGCCGGTGTGTGTGTGTGTGTGGGCGCTTGAGCGTTTTTCTTTTGTCCAGTAACGAGCCGGTTCCGGCTCGCAAGTGGTCGGTTTGAGGGAGCACGGGGTGCGTGGAGTGGGGTGGTAGGACGAGAAGGAGAAAGAAAAAAGACGCGCTCCCGAAGGATGGCTCGACTGGGGCCGGCATTATCGAGTCGCAGTTGGTGCTACCTTTTCCCGAAGGGACGCCAGGCTTCTTGTGCCCTTAGGGAGGGTTTTTCCGAAGGGGAGAGGAGAGGAAAAACTACCCTCACGTAGCCCTCGTGGGCCCGTGAGCCCAAGCGCGTTTGTCGCCAAAGTCCGTCAAAATGGCCCTCCCGGGGCAGCCCGAGGGTGACGGTAGGGTAGAGGTTGGAAAAGCGTGTGGGGGGTGGGTAGATGAGGATGGAAAGGACCACGGGATAATCGCGCACCCGGGTGGAAAGCGAAAAGGTGGCACATTTTACCGGTACTCCCGCCCACAGTCACGGAACGAAGCGGAATGCAATCGACGTCCGGCGTCGAGGGGTGAAAAGTCGTCGCTCGCAGTTTCCACCACCATTTTCACCGCCAACACGCAACCCACCCCAAACCAGGGGGTAAGTGGTTGACCCGTTTGCGATGAAGATTTACAACCCTCAACGGCAGCTGGAACCGATGGGTCCCGGATGGTTCTGGATGGCTCGAAAACCGCATCGTAAACCATGGCACAATTTATTATAAAATTGTCATCCCGCCCGCAATCGGCGCGCATCCACACCCCCTGCTGAGGAAGCGGGGGGGGGGGAGGGGGAGGGTTTGAGGATGGCGATGGGTTGGGTGGAAGGACGAATGGCGGCGCTTGGGATGAATGGCGGCGCTTGGAACGGCGTCCCATTTTCTATTTTCTTTTCGTCCCAATGATGTCCTGCCGCAGCCTGTTCGTCGCATACCTTAGTCCTTGCACCTTGCCGGCACGAGCCCTTCGACCCTTCGGTCGGTGCACGATAATGTGATAATCCATTTTAAATTTTATGGTTTTTATTCGCAAAACGTGACATGAATTGATGCATAATTAAGCGTGTTCCGTCATTTGCTCGAACACACGCAGGACGATGATCCTTGCCGGCGGGCGTCCCTTCATTAGTGGTCCGTGCGGGAGGGGAGTATTTTTTTCGCTCTGCTGTCCCTCTTCCGTGCGACCCTTTGCCGCAACCATCCCTCCCAGCATCCCTGCTTGCTCCTTGAGAAGGTGATTAGGAGCAGCAAAGTGGGTGATAGGACGCAGCCGGGGGGCCGGGGTGATGGTCAGCGGGAGCAGGAGTATTTAAAGCACGCGTCCGAACGACCTAGCTGAAGGGCAGGTACCACCGAAGGGCCGTAGGGCTCGACAGGACGTAATCCCGACGAGCAAGTCGAACAAATGGCAATAAATCACCTTAATTGTACGATCGGAGTCGATTTTTCCGGCACGGCACGAGACAATTGACGGTGCGGCCGCGCCGATAAGCGGTAGAAGGAAGGGCTGAAGGGGGGGGGGTTGAAGGGAGGTGTGTGGGAGAGGGGATGCATCCCACATGGGATGGGAGGGGTGGAAAATAGTTTATTTATATCGCCCATCACCGGGCCCGATTCGTCTTCTCGCCGTGCGCGGAGAAAGCGAGAAAAGTCCTTTTTCCGGAGTCCGGATTTTTTTTCCCATCCCCTATTTTGCCTCCTTTCCAACCTCCCACCCACACATCCTTCCACCTATCGCCGGAAGGCCAAGAAGTTGAGTCAATGTTTGGGCAAGGTGAATTTATCAAGTCCTTCGAGCGGCCGGCAGCTGCTGCTTGGCGTCTGGCCCTTTTCCCTACCGATGGGTGCTTTCCATCGATTTTCCCCCCAAACCACCATGCCCGCGTATGACAAAGCGAGAGAGAAAAAGCGAATTGGAGTGGTGTGAGACGTGCCGAAGGGCTGAAGGGCGTACGGTTGAAGGCAGCAAAGTGTCATAACGTGTGTTCCGAGCCCCCGGGGGAAAATGGGCGGAAAATGCGCCCGGAAAGGCGGAAAATAGCCGGACCGGACCGTTTATCGACCACTCCAAGCGGCCGGGTTCGGTCGGAAAATTGTCCACCTCTCCACTTCCCCGCTTGTTCCAGCACTGCGTCGGAAACAATCCATCAGCCTCACCTTTTGGCGACGAATGTCCCGGAAAAGCGGAAAAGCCGTCCAAAACCCCTCCGGGCGGTGTGCGCTCACACGCGCGCGCGCGTGTGTGTGTGGGTGGGATTTTTTTCTCTCCATCTGTTACCTATGCCCCGCTTCCACCCATTTCCCTTTTTCCCTCAAAAGGACGACGACAACGGAATGAACGTCGAATGAATCGTTCGGTAAATATAAACATTTATCATTTTCCCCAATTTCTTATCTCCTTCCTCCAGCTGGCACGAAGCTGCTGCCACCGTGCGGCGAAGGGCCAAGCAAGGATGAGTAGTTCCCCTCACCCCTTCCACCATCTCTCCCGCGCACCCGGGCCCCCATAGCGAAGTGAAGTTCATTTTCCAAGGCGCTTCCGTCCTCGGGGCCATTTTCGTGCGCCAAACGCGCGCACGCCCCGGGAGCCGTGTGTCTGTGGGTGGGAGGAGAGGGTGCGGGAGTGAAGAAAAAAGGATGCCTACACCGACGGGGGTGTTTTGATGCCCTTTTCACCCTCGTTCGCCAAACACCCTTCCAACCCCCGGACCAATGGAACAGCCGCTCCCGTTTGAGCTCCGAAGCACGAATGCAATATTTGTGGACTTCATTTATTTTCATCTCACATTTCAGACTGGCCACCCTGCCGCACCATGGTTCGTCCCTTTTCCCCCTTTTGCCAGCATCCCCGGGTCGATTTCTTTCCGTTTTCTCAACCCCCGCCCGTGCAGTCGGTGGCGCAGCGTATTTGGGTTTTCCTTCGGCTTTTCCAGTGGGTTTTCCAGCGTCCACTCTCGGTTGAATGGGAGGTTTTCTCTTGTTCGCGATGCGTTTTCCACCCTGCCGAGCGACGCAATCAGCACGGTGGTGAGTTTTCATTCCGGCTTTTCCGGGCTTCCAAAAACGGCGCATTGGCCGGTTGGTTGGCATTTTCCGGCCGAGCGCCCCCCAATTGCACGGTGAAGAAAAGAGAGAGAGGGGGGGGAGCGGAACCTACACACCGGTTGGTTTTTCACCCTCACCTTTTGCCCCTCTTACCGGGGGTGGCATTTTTCCGGTAAATTTAAGCTGGCTCGTGCCGGTGTCGCCAAGGTGGCCGGGGTGGGATCGTTTTCTTGGGCCATTCGTCGTGTCGGTGGAAGGTTAAACAACCACCATCATCTCCCAGCCGAACCCAGGTTTTCCACGCGCCGTGTAATCGATGGAAGCAAACCCGCAGAGAAAGCGAGCAAAAAGCACGCATTCAAACCACGGCAAACGTTCGCCCACGATTTCCCGCAGCGTACGCCGTTTTTCCTCGTAGGCGATAGCTGTAGCTGTACATCAGCGGGAAAAACCATCGCACCGCTGGTGAAAAGCCGACGCACCTGTCGCACCTGACGGGTCCCCGTGGGAGGCACCCTGGAGAGACTCACCCGTGATGGTGACGCGGTGAGGTTAGTGGTTAGTGGGGAGGGGATGGTCCCAAAGCCAAACAAAGCACAATCGCCACCCGCCGAGACGCGGCGTGAACGGGGAGCACCGAAATAGAATGAGGCCGTCGAATGGGAGGAAGTTGGCTGTGAAGGGAGCAGGAGGAAAAGAGATGGGGTAGGGTCCCGCGTGTCGGCTAAAATTAAACAAACCTGACACTTCGCCTGAACCGCGCGGGAAACGGGAACGATTGAAGAGTGAAAAAAAGGCACAAAAAGAAACGCGCTGCCTCGGATTGAATTATGCTCGGCAGGTGCGGTGTACCTGGACACACGATCGGTGTCCCTCCCACCCTTCCCAGCTCTCTTCCCCTCTACCACCAAAGGGTGGCCACCGGGTGCCCCCCCCCTCCCCCTAACCTGGCCTCCCAATGGTTGTTGGCCAATTATTCAAAACGGGTACGGCGTGCGCTCCGGATCGCGTTTCGATCACACGGTAAGGTGTAGGGAGGGAGGTAGGGGTGGTAAGGGGATGTAAATCCCTTCCCACTCTACCCTGGGACGGTTGAACGCGAGATGCCCGCGCGCGCGCGCTCTCCCTCAAAGTCATGTGCGCTGGGGCATTATTTCAGAGTGTCATCACTGTAGGCGAAGCATAATGGGAGGAATAAGTGGAAGGCAGGGAAGAGAGGGAAGAGGGATTAGGGTCGAGGGCAATGGATGTGCGTTGATGCGTTACCACCCCGAGTGGCCCCAACTGCACCCGACTCTTGGCTCCAATACTCATATTGCACCACGTGCTTACAGTGTGTCTCGAAAATTTGCAGCTCGTGATGCAGATGTGTGTTGAGACCATTCTAACCGGTCTCGTGAAGGTGTAAAGCCACCCCATGGTGGGGTTTACTGTACCAGTTATCCCTCCACACTCTCCCCCTCCCCTCCGTGATCCCTCCCCCCCCCCCTTTCTGAACTACCTCGCCACCACGACGCCACCATTGTGAAGGTGTAAATTGTTTCGCGCAACGGATGGAGGCCCACCATGGCGAAGGGGCAATTTTTCACGCTCATGCCCTTTAATTGCATCTATTTAGAACCCCGGTCTTGTGGCCGCACGCTCGTATGGGCTGCACTTGCGCTGCATCCTGCGCGATAAGTCAGATGGAGGCCCGTCGCTGGGAGATTGACGGACGACTCGTGTATGTGTGTATTTGTGTGTGTGTGTCTCTACCCGCGAGATGGCGAACCGATGTTGCCGGTGGTTTGTTTTTCCGGCCGAGTTTCCACCCCTTCCCACCCCTCGCACCAACCCCCCAATCTGCACACCCGAGAGGGTGGAAGATTCAAAAAGGACATGACAGGGATGATGGACGTTCGGTGTTTTGTTTTCTGTTCGCCTCCGAGGATTTGTGCTTGACGTTCGGTGGCGTCTCGGTACGGGGTACACCTCTTCCTTCTGCTTCTCCTCCTTCTCCTCCCCACCCAACCACCATCAGCGCAATTTCCGTCAGCGGTGCGAACAAATGAGCTACCATTTTTTTAAACCCTTTCCTTTTCGGAACGGCCATTTCCTTCCGTCATTCTTCACCGCCGGCGTTTTTTTTCCCTTCCATCACCGCTCACAGACGTTTTCTTTTGTTTCTTTCCTCTACTTCTTTTTCTTCCTCTTCCTCCTCCTTCGCTGCCTGAAGCACCCTTTTGCCGCGGCTTCCCATTTGGTCGGTTCCGGTTGAGCGTTTTTTTTCCTTCGTTCGTTTTCCACTTCTCTCGCTTTCTCGCTCACTCTCGTTGTGTTGCGTTGGGAACGGAATCGAAACTAATAGCGCGCGGCAGACAATGGCGTGGGGTGGTGTGAAGAAAATAATTGAAAGCCGTAAGAGAAGGATGGTAATAATAAGTCAGGAGTCAATGTTTTAGAAAGGGCCCCGCGGTTTGGGCCGCAGCGGATAAAGCGAACGGGAAAGATAAATGGGTGCGAAAAAAACGCACCCCTCCTCCCCCCCCCCCCCCCCCACACACACACACAAGGAGGCTCGGTGCCATTTGCGCCACAATATTCTTTCCACTTAATTAGACAAATTCTAACAAATTGCCCTCCTCGGTTCGCGATGGGCAGTTTCGGCTTTCCATCATTAGTCCGCTTTTTCCGACGCGTCCCACATTCCACGGACAGGGTGGAGGAGGGCGAGTAGGAGAGGGAGGGCTTTTTTCCACACCACGTGTCCTCGAGTACTCCCCGCCTACACCCCCCCCCCCCTTCCACCCCGGCAGACGAAACCGGCACCGGAAGCAAGAGCAAATTTAAATAATTCAAAATTATTATGCCGTCCAGTTGGGAAATGGTATATTGCGCTGCAGTGCCGGCCCACGGCCCCGAGTGCATCACAGGACACTGTGAAACACCCCTCCAGATTCTGGCAAGGTGCAGCAGCATCCGGAAACAGCGTCAACAGCAGACCTCAGCGCCTCATCCCCGGTAAGAAACTCGGGCTTTCGGGCTCGTTTTTGCTGACGTTTGCTAAATATTTATCTACCAAGCGGTCGTTGGTGAGGGGTGGCGGTTTGCCGAGGGGAGAGAGGAGATGAAATCGAACAAGAGACCAGCTTCCTCTTCCACCCCTTGCGCACTCTCGCCACCCTTCCTCTACCTCCTTTTCCCACCGATAAATCTCGTCCCACCTTCGTCCGAAAGCGGCCACAGAGAGCAGGTCCTTTTGGTCCTTGCCATAATTGCTGACAATAAGGTGCCACTGCTGCTGTTTTCCCTCTTCCTCTAAACTCCCTTCCCACCCTTTGCACGCGCCACAATGTCGAACGGTGGTCGCTCGAGTTCGAGCCAGGTGCGTGTGTATGTGAAGGGTGGGGGATGGGGAGGGGGTGAGTGAGGTTTTTGTGTTTGGGTTGCAGATTTGCCACCCCCGTAGGATGGTGGTGGTGGTGGTTGAGGTGTTAGTGGTTGAAATTGTTGTCGTTGCACGAACTAAAACCGACCAGCTCGGAACCGGGTTTTCCACCCACCACCCAAAAGGATCGCGCTTCGGATGAGTGGATAGCTGCAACATGTATCGGATGGCCCGAAAAAGGGAGGGTGGGAAGGGAAAGGTGCACACCGTCGGGAAAGGGGAGAAGGGTGGGGCGGGGGAAACATGGATGCCGGCGCAGGCGAAAAACGGAAGGTGGGCTACAAATTTGATCTATCGTGTACATCCTATCTAATCAAACTGACAGAAACAGTTGTGCTGACATAAATCAAATTGCAGGATTATCTCCCGGATAGAGGGGTGGGAAGGAGCAGAGGTGAAGGCAGGTGGGAGGCTGGTGGGAGGGATCAAGGATCACGCGTAGTCACCGTGTCCGTTGGCGTTGTTATCCCATTTTGGTTCGGCTTCCGTTCCGTTTCGTTTCATTTCATCTCCTTCCGACACAACGGCGAGGGAGGGGGGGGGGATGAGAATAAGCGCTGGAATGAGTGGTGAGAAAAGGGGCACATGCGGGGGGGGGGGAGATGGGAAAGGGGAGCTTTCCCGCAATATGGTTCACGCTTGTTTCGCTTCCCAAGCGCCACACGAAGCGGTTCCATCCGCGACGACTTTGACAGCGCTCCCGTGAGGGTGGATTAATACTTTGGCTCGCGTGATCCTTCCTGCAAGGACATTCGGAAGTTGGTGAGGGCCACGGGGAAGGGAGGGTCGAGTCAGAGGATTAAAGATGCGCCCGCTCGGGAGCCAATTATTCGTGCCGCGTACCGTTCATGCGTAGCGTCGTCGTCGTCGTCGTCGCGAATCGGGACCGGATCCTGCGCCAGGATTCGTTGGCTTTTCGTTCTTCCGCTTGTCGGGCTGACTGGCGACTGCAACTGCACGACTGCACTCGACAGGCCTCCTGCCACCCATCCCATGCGCCCTGTCAGTGACATCCGTGCTCTCGTCCTGCGCGTCCTGCTTTCTCTTTCATCGCTCGTTTGCCGGCTCGGGAAAACTGCAAATGGCAACTGCAATTAATGCAACCCAGCCGGAAATGGACGCCGACGGATGCGGGATGGGAGTGTGATGGGGAGGGGGGGGGGAAGGGAGGGAGAAGAGAGTGAAGTAACGACGAGCGGAGGGTGGGGTGTTTTTCTTTGACCAAACTGCTGCGTCTCGTCGGTTCCCACCTGCCCCAGCCAATAGAGGGTTATCCTTGGAAAAAGGGCTAGAAAAGGGCTTGGAAAAACGCAACCTTGCCGCACGAGCCCTCCACGGAAGGCATGATTGATTTATTACGCAATCCCCCCCCCCCCCCCCCCCGACCCGGAACGCAACCCCTGCAGCGGCATCTGAATGCCTCGAGGACGAATCGAATTTCCCTCACCGATGGGAAAGTGCATTATTTCGCTTGTCTCGCACAGGAGGACCTCCCGGTTCGTGGCGACCGCTCGTCCTGTCAGTTAGAAGGTCCTGGCCGTGAACTGGCCACTCGAGTGTCTTGTGAGGACGAAACACCCCCTTCTCCGTTGAAGGGAAAATGGAAAAGCGCTGGCGACGCATCCGAGCTCGGGGAAATGCATTTCAGACGCGTCAGACACACTGTTGCCCTGTCGTGCGAGAAGGACGCGAGAAGGACCAAAGGAGCGCATTTGTTTTTCCGTTGTGCATTATTACATTCGGCTGACAAAAGCGGCTACCGTTTACAACCACCGCTGGAGCGATTGAACGCTGAGAGATGAAATGAATTGGTCGGAGCCCTTTCCATTTGTGGCTACGCGAGATCGACGACCTTTCGGGTGCGCTTTTCCGTCCTCTTTCCATCCCGTCCCCCACTCATCTCTCGACTCCTCCTCCTCCCCGCCCCCTTCTCCCACGCACCCCTGCAGGGCGACGAGACGATCATCGTAACGCCATGTAATCGATAACACAGCTGGAAGGGCCACAACCCCGGGGGAGGTGGAAATCGCGAGACGAATGGTTAGCGTCCGAAAATAACGACAACCACCGAGCGAATGGAGGGAAACTCGAAGAAAAACACACTCGCTCACACACGCACAGCCGCTGGTTTAATGGACTTCGACTGGAGAGCGAGATGGTAACGTTGTAACAGGCGGCGCGCAGATGTCGAACTCAAGATCGATCGATTGCGATCGCGGACAAGGTTGGAATGAGTGAGACGGCGATAGGTGGTGAAAGGGACGACGAGATGGGGTGGAGTGTGGAAAGCGGTTGATGGGTGGGGTGGGAAAAGGGTCGGAAAATCACCACCAAGCCGCTTTCTGAGGTGGCTTGCGGGGAAAATGACGACCGAATTCGTCCCGGTGTGTGTGTGTGTGTCTGTGTGCGTTCACGTGAAAATGTAGGAAAGAGATGCACAGGAATAGTGGTGCCCTCGCCCTCTCTCGCTCTCTCACACTCCTCTCAGCTCGACTCCTACGATCGTACACAAGCGCCAGATGGAATTGATATTTAACCGGGAACCGCGTGCACATGTGTTTGAAGACGTGTCTGCATGGCAGTACCCGTGTGTATATGTGTGTGTGCTTCTACGATCGAAGATTATAATGATTGTTATTATTATTGTTATTGCCTGCCCGACGGATGATGGACGATCGCGGGCGCTTTTCCTTCGCCGTGTTCGCCTCTGCGCCATCTTTCGTAGGAGTTATTAATTGAAGCGTCGTCGATGAGCTGCGGTGAGGTAGATCTGACGGGTCTAAGGGGGTAGGGGATGGGCTGGGGTGGGAGGGCGGGGGGGGTGTAGAAGGGGGTGCGACGCAAGAACGCACACAGAGTGGAAGGAAGAAAGCAAACAGAAAAAAAGCAACCGTCCACGAAGCAAAACCCAAAGGAGGTACAAACTTAGCGGCCATTATGGCGTTCGTTGAAATGGCTTTAGATTGTGCGTGCATGTGTGTGTGTGTGTGTATGTGCGTATGTATGTTTGAGGTTTTTTTCTCTTCACTTCCAGCATCTTCTGCGTTTCGTCCTCCTTCACTGCTTCCAGCGCAACCTTTGTGTGGGGGTGTTGGTGCATTTTATGTTCAGTTTCTTTTCATTGCATGTCGGGTTTTCTTTCTTTTTCATTACATTATCTTTCTCGCTTGCTCACTCTGTTCCATTCACGTTTCTCTTTAGTGCTGGCTTTTTAGGTATTTTATTTTGCTCAATACTTGATCTTTTCCCGCCAAGAGCGTACGAGAGAGAGATAGAGAGGGAAAATTATACGTACACACACACACACACGCACGCAATGACGGCTCCCTGCACCCCTACCCGTGGAAACTCACAGCACAAAATAAAGAACGCTAATTGAATTTACACCGTTAATGGCGGCCACCGCGCAAGAAGTGGTTTTATTTCGAGAATCGAAGGTGCCCATCCTCGAAGATCGCCTGTCGCAAGTCACAGCCGCTGTTGTATCCGCCGTCGTCGCCGTCGTCGTCGTCGTCGTCGTCGTCGTTGTTGTCTTCTTCACATTCGCCGTCTTCACCGTCGAGACTGCAACATAAATCCAACGTCACAGTGTGGCACATATCGGGTTACGTTGGTTTTCGTTCTCCCCAAAAAATCAACCCCCTGTCTCATGGGGGGCGATTGCGTACATTTGCGTGTACAAAAAAACTCGTTTCCCTCGCGGACGACCAAAGTCCGCAAATCTGAGAGCTTGGTTGGGCATCGCTGAAACAAAAGACCACCGGAAAAGGGGTTGACGATCATCTCAAAAACCACGCAACGGGCCTCGTAGATCATTCACAACTTCCTGATAAACCTACCACAGTCGGTTCGCAACAGGGGCACCATTTATGCTGACTGTGCGGTCAAGGGTAGTGTTGCGGTAACGAAAGGGTGGCAGGAAAAGCCATTTTGGGTGGGCAACGAAACACGAACGCAGGAAACCAGTAAAAATGGACACTTTGTTATGATTTCTGTACAGCGAACTGAACCGTGCGAGCATAAAATGTGAGACGTATACTGCTGGTGTTGTCACATTAAAGCGGCTCCCACCATCGCTTTCTTCCCCCGACAGGACCAAACCACCCTCCTGCTTATGACCGACCCTGCCGGGAGAGGGTTTGGTGTTTTTTTGAACGCCACGCAATTTTGCAAAAACCCCGACGTCGACTTGAACCTCTTAAGGTGGTTTTTTGGCCCTTCTGTCAACCTACGCAGGCACAATTTAAGAGTCACAAGCACACACGCACACACAAACTCTCATGCTCACGCAGGGGCACACAGATGCACCACGCACCAAGAAGCCCACTGAATGGAATTCTTTGTTCCCGCCCGGCTGGGGAGTCTGTTTTAGTTAATTCCCTTCCCGAGGGCCCTTCCTGTGGCTGTGGAGATGGTGAAGCGACGAGGGTGGGCCCTTGGGGTGGAGGCAAAAAGCAAAAAAAAAAGACAGCAACATCTCCGCGGACGGTGGCAAGTTTTGATTGATGCGGCATCCGGTCCAGCCTCGACGTCTTAAAGTGTGCTCTCCTTTGTCCGGCGTTTTGTTCGGGTGGGTGGGTGTGTGTGTATGTGTGTTCGGGGGATGGGTAATCAGAGCGGGTGGGGTGGAGGGGGAGGGAAGGAATTACGCCAACGATCATGATGGCGGACCCAAAGGGAGGTGATAGAAAAATGCGTGTTGGGGCTGATTTTTTCTCTCCGCTACTTTATTAATCGATTAGCTTTAAGATGGGGAGTTTCAGAGTCGCCAGAACTGACCTAGTTTGTAGGGTGGGGGTGGGGTGAGGATGGTGGGTGTTGAGAAGAGGGTGCGTATGTGCGTGTGTGCATGTGTGTGTGCGTAAGCGCTAATCGATCGAGCTTGGTTCAGCAACAACCAGTGCTAGCTAAGGTAAACTCAAACGCATAGCCTTCGAGAGTGCTTGCTATACATCGGCGTGTGTATCGAGCACACGCATCTCGGTTGCACACACACACGTGCTCACACGTACGCACTCACCCACAGGCGGAACACACAAAGAGGCAAGCCGTAGGGACGACAACGTCGATGACGACGACGGAGCAAAGCGCAAAACGGCTGCTACGCAACTGAGCGATTTGGACGAGCTGCGAGCGGCCAGCCTGAGGGAGCTCACGGATGAACACATGCGGCACTCAGCCGGCATCGGACATTCGCTCACTTTTCCCCAGCCATTCGGTGGGGCGGAGCTACGATGTGTTGATGGTGATACCAGACGACGCAGGTGGGTCCTTTGAGGGTGACGAGTAACAGACGGGACGCGATTTGAGATACCACCGGCTCGAGGTTGTTTCTTTGTTGTTCTTCTGCTAGCTCGGGGGAGGAAGTGTCCCGGGTGTGCCTCCAGCGGGCAAGGGTGCTATGGTGAAAGAGATGGAGAGGGAGAGGGGGAGGGGGTGGGGGCAGGGGGTACGGGGTAGGGGTACAACCCAACAACATGAGGAACACAAAGAGCAGGGAGAAAGAAAAAAAAAGGAGCAAGAGCAGGAAAATAAATAAAACCACGAACAACCATGGGCAGCATGGGAAAAGGCGCAGCTCGAGGCAAATATGCGCCGCAGCTGTGTGTGCGTGTACGCCTGGCTTTGGTGCTCCCGTACACGTTGGAGCAAAAGGGCGGCTATAAGTCCATCTTCTGTGCTTGGAATGTTTTTTTTTTGTGCGTTCCCTCTCGATTTGCCGTGCGTACGAATCGCCGCTGTTGAATTTTATGCGCTTTATGGAAGGTGGATTGAAGAAAAATCGCGAGTTTGTTTGACTTCATGACTTGTAATGGCAGTTGTGACCTCTTGCGTTCGAGTACGCCTTCTAAATGGCACGTTGTTCGACGGCACGCCGGCAAAACTCCTCCAGCGAGTTATTCGTTCTCCGATAAGTACTTTAGCATCTGCATTGGTTTGATTTTCGCTACGGCAAATGCTAGCTCCTAATTAGGTGCTGACGTTGGCTGGATTTAGTGTTCATTTTGAGTAACATATGCAAACGATGCATCAAAACTACAGCCAGGCGGTATGCTTTTCGAATGTATTTGCAACGTTTCTTTGAAACGCATAAAAGTCCTCTTTGCAGAGTAATCACACAAAAAATGCACGAAGTGATTCGCTTGAAGTGATGATGAAAGCCTTGCGCGAAATGATGACGAAGCATCCGAATTCAGCGACATCTGTTTGTCGTTCAGTTTGGGGCTCATATTTCTGGAGACATGCAAACTACCTGCAGCGATTCCTAACTTCTCGTTAGCTCCAACTCCACCAGCTTAGGACGGCAAAATACGTAGCCACTCATGCCGAACATTCCCGCGTCGGACTCGGAGATTTTGGCGGATTGTTTCTCGCTTTTTCGGGCCGGGTTTCGTCTTCCTTCTTTTCTTCTTCCTTAGCTTCGACACACCAGGGGTTGGGCACACATGTCTATGCCGTGCATGTGTTCATATACCCGTCCAGCCCGAGAGCTGACCTTCACCCGGGGTGGCCCTATCTAAGGGAAATGAACAGCTTCCAGACCCAACAACTCTGGCCACATGTGTGCTCCGTTGCCTCGTCGAGTCGCTGGAAACGGTGCGTCAGGGTATTGTGAACCGATCGCAGCATGACTCACGCTCACACATGTGGCAAATCCAAGGCTCTACCGACCTTTAAAACTCACCCTTCGAGCCCTACTCTACCGCACTCGAATGGCTAATCGTTGGCGCGCAAATCACCGGCACCCCGATTAGCGCTTTGTGGCGGTGAAAAAGGTAAAATTTATTTCCAAAACCAACGCCCCCACCCCAACACCGGAGCTAATGGAGTTTAGCAAAGTGCTTAAATCTTTGCGGGAAAAAAACGCATCAACCCACGCGGCCTCTTAATGGGACGCAGCCAAGAACTAACTGCTCAAGCACCGTGTAATGGGCCGTCCCTTTGGTGCGCTAAACGGCCACTCGTGGTGTGTGATTTATGCTCGATTTAGGGTTAAGGTTAATCCCCACCCCAGCTGCCTTTCCAGCGCTTTGCCGCGCTCGTGTTGTGTTCGAAAGCCGAAGAAGTGGAAATAAAAATAAATACCCGAAACAATCGCAGGGCGCGGTATTGCGAAAAAAGAGGCGCTCAAAAGAAGCAGAAGAAACACAGCACAACACAAGTTGAGCTAATTTCCTCGCGGTGAAAAATCGGCGTCGGTGGAAACTGAAAACTTGCCAGTTGGAACGAATTGAAGCCACGTCCACGGATGCGGTTAATTACCGTTCGGCCGTACCGGAGGTTGCCGGAAAAGCGCCTGCAGATGGCACCCCTACCCTCCCCCCCCCCCCCTCCATCGAAAAAGGGGTTGGCAGGATGGCTGACCGGTAGCGCCTTGCGATGGAAATTGGGCGCGGGTTGGGAGAGGGGGAAGGGGGGTTGGACATTTTCCGGTGAGTTTTTACACGTTATTACCGTTCTGACGATTCATGACGAGGTCCCCTCTCGAGAGCACCCGCTCCCCCAACCCCCATCCCCATCTCCTCCCTGCTACATTTTCCATCATCGAACGTGGAAAAAAGGTCAAATGAAGGACTGAAAGGGGGAAAAAGTACACACACACACACACAAACGCGCGCGCGTGCGAGTATCGCCTCCAAAGGTAGCTTAACCCAGCAAAAGGTTAAGCACACGCACCCGAGGGGAGGCTACCCCTTCGCCTGGGCGTTCGGGTGTGGGAAAACCATGAATTATTCCCAAGACCGGCAAAAACGGCGGCTCCCGAAAAGTGTCTTGGCCCTTCCGAGATCGGGGCCCCGGTGCCCATAACTCATCATTTGTGTGACAGTAAGTATTGCGATTTTCGGCGCGGAAAACCCACCCCCGGGATCAGCTCGGATTTCCACGCGAGTGAACCTGAACAACGGTGGCGTCGTCGGCGACGAACCGCAAGTCCTTGGGGGCGGCTGTCTTGGAGTGAGTGAAGGAGGGTGGGTGGGTGGGTGGGAGCACATACATAAATAATAAAGCCACCCTTCGGCAGGAAATTGGAAAAGCGCGCGCTCACTCGCGGCGCCACTAATAATGTCACCCGCCTCAAATTGGACGCCGAAAGACACGCACACGTGGATCAAAGCAAATCGTACCATTTAAAGCGACATATACAACGCTAAGCCATGCGAGGGCACCGGGCTGAAGGGCTAAGGATTCATCCATCCTGGCCACGGTACCGGGCGTCGTACAAAAGGACGTCAGGCAAAACTTTTCCCGCTCTGCATTTTCACGAGGTTTGGATCAATCGACGTGCCGTTTTTGCCACCACCCCTTTTCCATTTTTCTCTGACCCAGGACGCGTGCCGCAAGGAGCTAGAAGTCCACTTCACAACCCACAAGCCGAAGAACCGAGGAAAACCCATAAAAGAAAATCGAACTTCACAGTCCAATGTTGCCAAAGAAGTTGCCGAATGGAGTGTGTCTGTCCTTGCACTGTGGAGGGAGAAGGCAAGGAAATGGTAGCGGGGGTGCACTTTCCACTCGGGTTCTTCGCCGAGTTCGATTAAGTGAAAATATGCACGCACACTTCTCGGACCGGAAGCTGGCTCGCCGGTGGTGGGCGGGTGAGTGGAAAAGGACCTTTGCCACAGTTCGGTGGTGCGCCCGTTGACACTCGCGCCGGAGCGCTTGAAATGGATCCGAAACCCCAAAACCCCAGCCCCGAGGGAGTCCTTGCGAACGGTGAAAGGATGAACTTCTGCGATTCGAATGACAGGGAAGAGGTTAGAAAGGGCCTGTTGGTGGGGAAAGAAGACGAACGCTGTCCGGTTAGAGCTTGCGAAATCCGCAAATATTCTTTCCACATATACACACACACACACACACACACACACACACACACACACCCATAGCACCTAAGGCCAGGCGATTCGCGTTCGTCCTCAAGGAGCAACTTTTCCATTTACTTGCAAAATTATCATTACACGGCGAGCCGGAGATGTATCTCCGGAAGGGGTCGGTGGGAAGGGCAAGGATGCGATGTCCTTGTGTGTTTGCACTCACCGCCCGGGGCTTTGCATCCGTCAAAGGGAACTCCCGGAATGCCTCATGCCTGACGTTTTTCCCGCTTCCAACCGCAGCCGCCGGCGGTGGCTCGATATCCTTGGGCGCACATCCTTGAGGTCACGCGCGGGTTCGTGGTATGAGGTGGGTAGAATGAGGAAAGAAGGTGAACCGGAAGTGAAGACCGCGGTTGAGCAGTGAAATGTGCACCATTCGGAACGGGACTACCGGACCGAAGGAGCTTCGCCTTTTCCCGATGGTTTTCCGTGAAAAACTCCACCCCATCCACGGTATGTGTGCGTGCCTTAATCAATCGAAGCGGTAAAACTGGGCTTGGAAAAATTGAAATTTCTACCCCGAATGGAAGGACCTTCTCGCGAGGATGAGATGACTCTCCGAGACGGCTCTGACGCTCCAAGGACGAAGGAAGTTGGCCTCCGCAAAACCTCAACATGCACATTGGCACAACTTGGGGGCGACGGCAGAAGCGAGCAACCGCGACTTGGAAGGGCGGAAAATGACGGAAAAGCCGGGCTGGAAAACTTTTCCTCACACAAACGCAAGAGGGCGAACTCCCGCTCGCCGGCTGGAACCGGAACCCTTTCGACCGGAAGGACATCCGCCGAGACCGAAGGATTCACCGGAGCTAGGTACGCTTCGATGGCGGCTTGGCGAAGGTCCTTGGTGCTAATGAAAATTAACGACTCGCATGCAAGCCCCCTTCCCCGCCATCCCCCTAAATGCGTCCCCTACCGCTTCCCGCTCTACCCCCCCCCCCCCTTCCTCCTCCATCACCCCTCTTCCCAGTAGCGTGTGGGGATTGTGAATCGATTAATCATCCCGGCCGATCCAGCGCCCATGTCCTGTTGCATCCTGGGGCCTATGGCCAGGGAGATGTCGGAGGATGGGAGCGCGAAAACTCCCACGAAAAGAGGAGGGCTCTCCCGTGGGGAGGCGAGGAGTGGGGGGGGGAATCTAGTGCCATGCTGGAAAAGGTGCGCGCGCCAAAAAGGCGCCTTCCCAGGACGAGAACGAACGCAAAAGGGCCCACGCTCTAAAACGAAGCGCAAGGACACGTGGCGCGGAAAGCGAAAAACCACCGATCATTAATCATCCTCTCGAGGGCGCACCCCTCCTCATGGTGGGTGGGAGGGAACGAATGGGTGAGTGAAAAAGGGGAACGACTTTGCCGATGCTAATAGAGCTAGATTGATTCGAAATCTGCTTACCTCCGGTTTTCACTTTTTACACTCCCTTTGCGCTTGTTCCTTCCAGCATCCGGGAAAAAGGGTAGCCATCGGAGGGGTGGCGTGGGGCTGAGGTGGACCACCTCGATGCGACCCCGCACCTGCTGCTCACTCCCGCGCCCCTCCCGAAGACAGGGAAGGTTTTAATTCCCGGCAATCAATCAACCGGCGGCCGACTATTTCCTCAGCCCAAAGTGGCCCAGGCGTGCTGTTGTTGTTGCTTTATTTTTTCGCCACGCTCTTTTTACTTCCCATCTATCTCGGGCCACCCTTCCACCTCCACTGCACTGGCCGTTCGGTTGATCCTGCGACCCACCCCAGTGCGGAAAGGGAAACTTGTCTCTGTCCCGGACGGGGCGCTGATTAAGCTCCCTTTGCTTAAGGTGGGAGCAGAAGATACGGAGGGTAAGGTGTTCCTGTTCAGCCGCCAAGCAGGCGCCTCGTGCTCTACCGGGAGGGTTTTCCCGACGAAGAGAAAGCAGCCAAAGAAAGCGCCATCCGTGGAGTTCGGAACTTCTGCAGGGCTTTTCGCGTGAGGTTCCCGCGAGACGTGTGCAGTTTTCCATAGGAGTCTGACAGGAGTCTTGCCCACCCGTGCTGCAACCCCACTGGGAAAACTGGGGGGTGGCTGAACGAGATGGCCGGGAAAGCGGGAACGAACGGAAAGACAAATAAAAGACAACCAACGAGCGCAAGTGATTAAACAATATTTCATCTTCATCTCGGCTCGAAAGTGTTTTCCGACGTCGCGAAGGGAACAGGCCCTTTCCGATCCATCAAAGCGGCAACGCCGTCTCGCTCGCGCACGTCCTGCCCTTTGTTTGCCCCCTTTTGATGAAAAATGGAGCGCGCCCAAGGTACAAAAAGGGCTCGTTTTTAAGTACAAATCATTACGCTCGTTTTGGGGCCGCTGTTTTCCACGTGAACTTTTCCGCATCCCTTCGGTTCCACCCTCCGGTGATTAGCGAGCCAAATGAGGAAAAGTGTGGGGGTGTAGCGAGGGAGATGAGAAAAAAATGAAAAAGTAAAAATGAAAAACAACTCGAGGAAAATTCGACGACGTCGTGAACAAGGTTGGACAATTTTTGCCCTACCACCTCATAAACCCACTCGTCATAAAGCGGTCCATATATATGTGGGTGTGTGTATGCGTACGTGGGGTGGCAATAATGATGCTAAGAGTTTGAGCCGTCAAACGACCACTATAAACGGGCGTCGTTTCCAACGCGAGTTTTATCGTGGGCACTTCATCATCGGTGTCCTTACCAACCCTCTCCACCCTTATTGTGGGGGTTGCGAACCTCGCGACAGTCAGCCCTTCTCCCCTTTCACCACTCCTCCTCACCCCTCACACGTGCCAATTTGATCCTCGTATTAATTAATATCCCACGCGGGCTCGAATTTTGTCACATTTAATTTTCCGGATACTGGGTGGATGGACGTCCTGTTTTTTCTTGCTTCCCTTTATACACACACACACTCACACATGTACACACGCACAACCTCGCCCCTCCCCTCTACTCCCACCCTTCCATTGTATGCTGTTCCGCAGTCCGTTACACCGTTTACGAGCCACTGTAAATGGCCGTTTCGCGAGCTGTCCTTTCCGGGTGCTCTTTCCTTGGATCCTTACGAGCCTTGCTGGCGGTGGGTGAAGCTGAAGGGCTAAAAATATATCTCCTTTCCAACCATTGATTGGATCGGAACGGCGCCGGATCGCATGCGACATTGTGCCGCTTCGGCGATGAATCTAATTTTGTTTCATTAATTAATTTACTGAACGCTCGAGATGCACGACGAGAAGCCATAAATCAATAATAAATCTCGTGTCGGATGCGTTCCTACAGTGGATAAGCAGGGCAAGGTGCATGGGGTGGCAGAGCCAAGCAGCCCTTTGCCCTTCGACAGATCGCACCCAGTGCAGTTGATTAGAAGGAAGCCCACCAGCTTGCCTGGCTCTGTCGCAGGAAAAAGGATCCGTTTGGAGTGGCTTCGGCCACCGAACCTCTCGCTGCACCGAGAGTCACAGAGTCCTGATGATCCTGGTTCATCCACAAAAGCTTGCCACCGATGCTAGCGTGGGCAGAAAAACGAGCTGAAACAATCAAATGCCAGCCAATTAGAGCTGGAGCGCTTTTCCGCCCAACCCACCGATTTTCCATAGCGCAGCAATGGATTGGTAGGAATTAGCAAACAATCAAATCCACAATCATTTCCCACCAAATCTCAACCCTTTTTCTCGTTTTCCCGCTATTCGTCTTCCCGTGGAAACGTTTTTCTTACGAATTTTTTTTTATTATCGGGATTTTCCTCGCATCGTCAACATTTTGTCCTCGCTAAGGAGCCTTCCACGCCTGGAGGCGCAAGTTAATGGCGCAAAAATTTATTTCTTCCCTCTCGCCCACTCTCCCAGTGTTCTTTTCCTTCCCCTCCGCCTTTGATCCGAGGCCTACAAGAAGCAACAAAAAAAATGATGGCCCGGAAAATGAAAAATGATAATCAGAGCGCTTCAAGCTCGTCAAGCTGCGAACAATTATCGTTTTTGGTGAGATTGTTTCTAGTTCCCCTTTTTTTGTTTTGTTTTCCTGATGCTGCCTCTCCTTTTTATGGTTGTTGGTTTTGATAGTCCTCGTGCGCACGCCGCGTAGTCCTGTGATTTTGGGCGGCGCAAAGGGACTTTCTGGCCCTCGAGATTGCCAGCGCGCCTCCCGCGGGACCAATTCCGTTTCCCCGGTGTCCTGTGGCCCGGTCAGCCATAAAGTCATTACTCGTGAATGCTAAAGCTCGCGTCCTTCGTGGATCTATGGATTGGGGAGAAGAGGAAAACGGTGCGTCTGTCCTTGCGAGGCTGTTTTTTTTTCCATATCATTTTTCTTCAAAAAATCTTTGCGTGCGAGGTCGCATTTTACGAACTTGAGAATCCTTCCTGCAACTCCCTCAAGGAGTTTGCGGAGAAGGAGAGTGGAGGAGTGGCGAGAGGAGGAAGGGGTGGAGAGCAGAAAGGACGCGAAATATTAATTGCTGTGGCTGGTTTATGGAAGAGCTGGTTTTATTTTTCCTGTCTTTCATCAACCGCTCGTATTTTAATTTTTATCTATTTATTGTACCTCTTGCACGCGTTTCGTGAACCACCCAAAGGGTCAGCCCTTCTGACAGGGCACATTGTCGATCAGTCCGACCAACCGAAAAGGGCTACGCATCAACACCGTCCCAATGCGACACCGGATCCCTCGCCAACTCGTCCGAGACGTGGCTTAATTCTGAGATCCTAATCGACGGGCGCCCGAATTCGAAACTAATTAATTTCAATTCACCTCAAGTGGCCAGACCAAATGGAGAAAGAGAGTCCAGAGGATGGTGCCCTTAGGGAAGGGGGTGAGATTTACTTCACGACCACCCGCACCGAAGGAGCGCACACTAAGCCACCCAATTTAATAGTACATTAACCTTCCGCTCGTTGTATCGCGAGCGTCTTTTTCCGGGGCTGGCGTCTTGCGATCCCCGAGCCCGGGTTAATCCTTTCTCAATCTTAAGCCCTACGCCTTGTGTGCGTGTGTGTGTGTGTATGTGTGTGATTGTATGTGTTCGTCTCACCAAACCAAACGCTACGTGGCCCAAACAGGATGGAACGGGCGCGGTTGGCATTCGACCATTAATTTACACTTGATCCAGTTTCAAAAATAAAATCAACCTTTCCCCAACCGACATGCGATGCACGCCCTTCGGCCCTATTTCCCTCTCGGGCCCTAGCACCAAAAAGGGCGCCCTTTTCCCGGCGTAAATTATCCCTAAGGGTGCCTTTAATGCGAACCGAGAACCGAGAGCCGTCGTCGTCGTCGTCTCGAGTCCAATCCCGGGTCCGGTTGCTCCTTGACCGGTCGAATGTCCTTTCGGCTCCCGTCCCCTTCCACCATACTGCCGCTTGTCGCCCTGTCATCTGCGATTAACGTTCAAATTAATTAAAAATGAAGCCAACCATTTATGGACCGGCGGAGCGTCGGGTTGCTGGGACACCGGCACACATGCACACGCATCAGGACCACGCCAGGAAACGCCAGGACCTCACCAGCCAGCTAGCCAGCTTGCACATCGAGGCTTCCGAGGCTCCTCGCAGGGACGCTCCGACGTCGAAATGCTTCATTTGTACGGGTCATTAAATAATAGGGAAAGACAAATAAAGTTTTCAACCCTCGCCTTTCACTCTCGCTTTCACCCCCACCCCCTGAAGGGGTGGTAGGAGCGGGGGGCGTTCAGTTGGCTTCACGGTTCTCCTCTTCTTGCTTTTCCTCTCCTCTGTCTTTCTTCCACCGTGACAGTGGCGTTTTATTTTCTCCTCTCGAGCTGCTTTCCAAGGCGGCTCGTTTCGTTGGTCTCAAGAAGCCGGAACGGCTCCCGATTGCGGGGGATTTCTTTTTCATGCTTGTTTGCTCGAAATCACCTGAAAGGTCCTCTTGGGGGGAAGGTGCAATTGGTCGGTTGACATCGGGGTCAGAGAGGGGGATAGGGCGCCCGCGAAAGCAACGAGAAGTAAAAAAGCACTGGAACAAGAAGCAAACATTGGCCATTGGAGCGAATAATTCGTTGGCGTCTTGTCGTCGTTCTCTTTCCGAAGGGGAATGGGGTGATAGGGCTTTCGCACCATGTCGATTAAATGTCCATTTGCGATCGATTTTGTTCTTCTTTATTCCCGCTTTATTACTGCTTTTTTCCTCCCAAACATGTTCTCTCTCTCTCTTTTTCTTTCGTTTTTCCTTCGGCAGGGAAACGTGTGCAAATATTAAAACATATTAAATCGTAACCGGACCCGGGCACTCGCCGAAAAGGATCCTGCAAGGATGCGTGCGGCCAAGGCACGTGTGTGTGTGTGTGTTCGGTTTCGACGGATCGACGCGCAAATTCACTGCAAATTGAAACGTGACCACGAATTTAAATCCAAAAATTAGCCATCCAAGACAAGAAACAGGGCCCGTTTATGGCGCCACATACACACGCATACGTGCAGCCTGACCTTTTATCCACTCTGGTAGAAGCAAGGGATTGGGGGTTAAAACGGTAGCGGTAAAAAATACGACCAAATCCTTATACTCGAATTATGCTACGGGAGCATCAATGTACGTATCGACAAGAGGTGGAGTGGTATCCTGCCGAGAAGGACGACGCTGGACGACCCTTCTGCCTCACTCACTCACCGTCTGTGCCGCACAGCACCGGAAAGAGAAGAAGAAAAAACTGTAGCTCGCACAATGGGTTATTGAAAGAAAATTTAACATAAACAGCATTTTCCCGCCCCCGGTACACGCGCGACGTGTTGACCGACGAGCTGAAGAGGTTTTCCATTAGCCGGCGGCTTGCTCGGTGTGTTGACTTTTCCAACGCGCGCGCGTTCGATCGCCGGGAAAACTCGGTTTTCCGCGAACTCCGTGCGAAAGGCTTACCAGTGGGTGGTTTGGTCTCCCACGCTCTTGGCTTTAATTACACACGCGAAACGCGAAACGACAAAACCCCCACACCCTCACACACACACACACATCATTCCGAAGAAACCACCAGCCAACACCTCACTCCAACGGGGTTTTCCCGGGACCTGGAATGCGAAATATGAAGCTCAAAAATTCAAAGCCGTAGATAAAAATCAGCCACCATCTGCTCGCACCTTCTCACCTCGCGTGTACCTTCTTCCCTTACTTCCCCTCTCTTGCTCCACATGCCATGCCTACCCACACCACCAAGAGGCCCGCCAAAACCGCTCACTTACCGCAACCGAAGCCCGCAATCACGACCAGGAGAAAGAGAATTTTAAATGAGCGAACGGAACCGCACAAGTTAAAAGACACAAACGGTTGCTGGGCTGGGTGTGTGGGTGACAGAGAGAGAGAGAGAGAGAAGGAGGGGAATGGTGCGGGAAAACCCCGAAAAGGGAGAACTTTTCACTTACTAATCAATTATGAACGCAACCTCTTAATTATCTCTCTGCCGCGGCGCGTTCCGGAAGCCCTATATCGCTCGATCTCGGGCCCGCAGGGGGTTGGTGAGCGAAGAAGGGGGCCCTTCGGCAGGAAAGTACACCGGCCCTTTTGGCGCCTACGGGCGCGCGCACGGGCAAATGGTAATCAAACAGATTAACATAAATTTCAGGAGCCCGTGGAAAAACCGTCCGCCTGAGCCGTGGAAAATTGCATCCCCCAGCCACTATGGGGCGGCCGGCGGCACGCGCTCGGCAACAATCGCGCCTGCTCTCACCCTCCCACTCTCCTCCCCCGCGCTTTCCCTCACCATCGGTGGTGGAATTTTTCATTCGCCTTTTTGCGCTTGATCAATTATTCTCTTTGGATTTTCCACCGCAAAAACCCCCGGCATATCACTTTCGTTCCGCATCGTAATGAGTTGTTTATTGTCGCCGGGCGCGCCCTTAGCACGAAGGGCCCCTCTGAAAGGGCCGCCTTCGTCGAGTGAAGTTAAAATTAAAAATTTAAATCGCCCGCCCGAGCACGCGAGCGCGGATTAAAACGGTACCACGGAGGCTGTGTTGTGTTTGCCGCCAGGGTTAACTGCTTGACGGGCGAGAGAGGGTGGGAAGGAGAAATGATGGGGAGGGAGGTGCAAGATTGAATCGCCCGCGAACTTCAGGGATCAGCCTAATTTTTACATCGTACCGCTTGCTCCTCAGTCGCGCTTTGATTTAACAATCTTTCGTCAATTACCTTCCGTCCGTCGTCCGAGGGTGAGGGGTGCCATGGGAGGAGGGGGTGAATTTTTAACCGTGCGGGGGTGAGTCGAGGAGTCCGTTCGCGGGATTACGGCGCCACACGGTAGCCCGATAATTTTTGTGTATTTTTTTGCTCCCTTTTCATTTCACGTTTTCGTCAGACAGAGCCGTCGGAAAAACGAGGGTCCTGGAGAAGATTGAGAAACGAGTTTTCCAGGAGTTTTCCGTCGCCGAGCGGGCCGTGGAAATGGAAGGATCAAAGAAAGTTTGCGTTCACGCGGGAAGCGAAAAGGAGTTTCTTAGCATTTGCGGCTCGTAGAAGTTTGCGCGTCCTAAGACGCTCCCCAGCTCTAGGATGAAGGGGTGATGGCGGGAAAATGGAAGACAGGGTGAGGAAGGAAAATGTCGCGAAAAAACAACCCAAAAGCAGCTACGAAGCGGTGCCGCTAGACCGCTAAATAGCGACCGGTAATATAGCAGTATATATACACTTTTTTTTTAAATACACTTTTCCTCTCGCTAATGGAAGGGAGGGTTTTTCAGGGAAAACTTTAAATGGCCATCCGATCGGATTTGGTTTCGCCCGGGCCGTGGTTCTAATTGGATGAGCTAATTTGAAGTTATCGCAGCTTCGTGCCACCAGTGGGGTGGAAAACTTTTCCCCATTGGACGGGGGAGGAGGAATAAAATCCCACCCCCAATCGATACCGTCGCGTAAGTTTCGGGCCAATTTTTAAACCCATTTGGCTTTCTTTTTTGCCGAGTACCAGCGAAACCAACCATGTTGGGTACATGCCGCGCTGTCGTTAGCGCCCTTGGTCGGGTGATTTTGTAAAGTTTACAGCAAACTAAAAACCCGACCCGGGAATTTTTCACCGACGACGTGACGTTGGCACGGAAAATGCCCGCCCACGCAACGGATGGGTGTTGTTTACAGGGAAATTATAAAGCATTTAATATGTCCTATCGGTCGCTTGCTTTCTCGAATGGAAATCGGTGGAGAAAATGGAAATCTTCCGTGTCGGTGGGGAGAGCTTGGAAAATAAGGGATGGAAGAACCAAACACAGACACACAGAAAAGGAACCAAAGTCACATCTACAAATCTGTCAATTCAAAATGCAATAACATTCATTCTTGCCAGCGCTTGGGGCGCGTGCATAAGTGTACTTGACGAGCTACTCGGTCTGGGGAGGGGTAGCGATGAGGTAGGGGATGAAGGTGTCTCACAGATCTCGCACACATACATGCGCCCCACATACCCATCGCTTCACAAAGCAAGCTTTCCGCGGGCTCGTCGTTCAAAGATGGGACGTCGTTGCTTTTTTTGTTGCTGTCCTTCTTTGCTTTGCTTTGCTTCAGTTTTTCCTCCACGAAGCATCCTCGCGGGGTTGGGGGTGTTTTGAAAAATTTATTAGACACGCCGGAATTTAATCTATCGATGAAAATAAATTCCGATAAATTAATGTTTATGGTAATCGTTAGCGGAGATCGCGCAATCGAATCGGTCCTCGCTGGCGTGGGAAAGCGGCATCGGGAAAACATCCACTGGCAGTTTCCACATATCCTCTCTTCCGTCCCCACCCTTGCCTGTTCCCCTCTGCAGCTCGACAGAACGCAAAATCTGGCAAAACCGAGGGAAAACCCCGAGAAGGTGGAATTTATGTGAGCTTTTCCAAGACACACTAAGGAAGGGATGTATAAACACAAAGAGGGGAGAAGGGGAGAGAAGGGGAGGGAGAGTTGAAGGGTGACACCAGGTCCACCTTAGGCTCGGACGATTGCTGCAAATCGCACAAATCCGCTTACCCGAAAACGACGGCGATGGAAAAACTGGTGAAAATTTGCATTCGCGCCCTCGCGTAAGGGGGTGTCGATTGCGAAAAGTCACCCTTCCGTGGGGGTCCAAATCGGTTGAAATCCGGCAGCGCTATAACGACCCTTCCCCCGCACCGTTTGACCCGCCTCCTTTTTCAACGCTTCCTTCTAATCCCCAGTTTACTTGCTCGAGGAAAGGGTTCGCAAGACGAGCCGCGCAAAGGATACGTCGAACGCGCGACAAACACCCCGTTGTGAAAAAAAAAGTCAATTCCCTCCTTCACCAGTCTCTTCCTCTCCCTTCACCCTTTCCACCACCTCACGGACAGTGACGCCGGCAGTGATACTCCGCCGGAAGCGAGATTGCACGGGGATTGATTTTATTACTGGAAAATTTTATTACATTTTGAAACACATATCGCCGCTATTTTCCCTAATGCGCGCGCCTTCCCCCGATAGCCCCGCATGACCAGCAAAGAGGTGGGAGGAGAGGGGTTGGAAAATTCGGAGCGAGGGTGTGAACAAAACATTCCCAACCGTGCTTCCGGCCGCAGCAAGCGCTCGGGAGGCGGAACCTGCCCACACATTCTTGTCGGTGCGGAGTGGAAAACGACCTGTGGGGGAAGGAAGAGAGAGAGGCAGGAGAAGGGAGTTAGAAAAACCCAGCCGCACACCGCAGCACCGGCCAGCACCGGGCAAATAAAAAAAGTAAATAAATAAATAAACGCACGCTAAAGAAAGATATCGCGAGATATCCGCCTTCCCTTCACCGAGCGAGAAACGGGCTGCTGGGCCATGAGGTTGGCGGGAAAACTCACCGGAAAACTGAAACGCCTCACCAACCCCACCCCCAAAGCATCCCCTTACTACAGTGTTGTTCGGGGGCCGAGACGGACGAGGCTCAATAAAATGCAAAATACAAAATACCGAATGCCGGGCCAAAGGGGTTAGCGGAGAGGATGGGAGGGGTGGAGGGTGCAGGAGCAGCGGGGAAGAAAAATCAAACGTGCGTGTTTTGTTCCATTCCCTTCGCGTTTTGTTGCTCGCCTCTTCTTCTCAATCATTCAATTGACAGCACACCGGCGGCCGTGATTGCGAAACCCTTGAAGCTGGAAGGGCGAAACTGCCGAACCGTCCACGAAAGGACGAAGTCCTTGGCCACGGAAGGGCTCTAACGTACGGTGGGCGCTGCCCCCTTTTGGTGTGAAAGGCAGAAAAGAGTTGAATTTGTCAACGGGACGCCACTGTCGCGCTTATCACTTTCAGGCGGCAGGAGGCTTTTTTTATCTTTCTTTCTTTCCGATTTTTTTTTCGTCAGCTCTTCTCACGGTCGATTATCGCCCTTGCAATCGGTAGGGCTTCGGTATCGGCTTGGCGCCACACACACAAAAACTGGATTTAGAAACAAACGAAACAAACGGAAAAAATCGCCCACCGATATGGCCGAGGTGTCGGGGATTTGCTGCGCTGGGCGGATTTAGGGCTTTTTTCTTTCTTGATTTTTCCATTTCCTTTGCGTTTTATCGTCCAACGATAGTTCCACCGTACGGAATCGGTGCCGCGTCAGCTAAAATAGTAACGCGCCCCTTTTTTACAGCACGCGCATCCCTGTCCTGGTGCGCCAATAAAAATTGCACGGATCTCCTGTTTTTCGTCGCTCGTATTTTTTCCTCGAAACAAAAAACGGTGGGGTTTGATGGGCCGACATGACAGACGGAGCACGTTTCCCGCTCGGGCTCGAGCAGTTTCGCGTCGTTTTTCCAACGGATGGCAAATGGATGGCGCGTTTCCACCGCTAGAGGGCGCCTCAATGCCTGATTGATTGATTGCTTGATCGATTTAACGCTCGCGCGAATTTCGCGCCCAAGCGCGCCGTGCTGTTGGTGTACGAGAAGGAAGAGGGCGGAGGATGAGAGTGCCATGACAGTGGGGGGGGGGGGGGTGTGAAAGAGGGCTGGGGGTGGGGGTTGAGACAGGCCTAATCAAGTTGAGCTCAACCAAACTCGCACCTTGACGGAAGGGCGCTTGTTGCCCCTATTATCGATAATCTGTCGCGCGTCGTTTTCCACGCGTTTCCCCACGGCTTTTCCCGACGGGGTTTTCCACCCCCTGCTTGAGGGTTGTGACGTTTAATTGAATTTAAATTACATCATAAAAAGCCACCCCCGCGGGCCACGGGAAGCATAAAGCAGCACCGCGAAGAAACACCGCACGCCGGTGAAAGGGTGCAAAGGGGAGCAGGGTGGAGAGAGGGTAGGTGGTGAAGAGGGAGGGGAAGTGTGCCACAAATCGCTATTTTATTCATATGTGTTTCCAGCACCTGTTGACCGGGCCCCGAGAGTGTTCGAAATTTTGGGTTCGATTTCCCGAATCAGAGCGATCCGCTCGTTCAATTAGGGGAGTGAAAAGCCGGAAAAGTGCTCCTCCACCCCACTACCTTTTCCACCGCTACACTACTCAGCCACAACGCTACCGATGACCAGTGGGGCGCTCCGTTCGGTTTGCCGGATGTGGTTTTAATTAATGCAATCACCATTGCGCCTCCCCACGTCGGGAAAACTCTGCCCGTGGAAACTCCACTCCCACCACCCTTTGGTGTCTGTCAGCGACGCCGTCATCATCGTCGAACGGTGCGCTCTTTCTCCCTGGTTGGCCATTTTTCCGCCCGGCACTCGATTGATTTGAAATCACCCAATCAATTTCCCTTTTTCGGGGCTCGATTTTCCCGCCACCGTTGCGCGCTCCTCGTCAATGGCGCTGTAAATTGGACGTGCGCTCTTTTTGCGAGCGATTCGCGACCAGCTCTGGATCGGCCATCCCCGGTGATGCAACGGAGTTTTTCCGGCTGACTTTAGCCGGAAAAGCCAGACGTGTAAATCGCCACCGAAATTCGATGTAAATCCACTCGACGCCGCGCCGCGTGTGCATTCCTACGTGCCATTGACCAACGTCGTTACGATGGGGTGCAACGGAGCGACACCCCTTCCCCTCTCCTTCTCCCTCCCCTCCCCTCCTCACTACGCCGGTTGACCCAGCCGTGGCGCGAGTGCCGATAATTGTTTCGGGCATTTTTAGAACGCCCTTTAGACGAACCGTTGCAGAAGCGCTGATGCCATCGTAATCGAGTTGCACTTGTTTCTTTCCTTTTTTCTTGTCCCATCGCAGCGAGCCACAGCTTCAGTAACGATGGGTTTTGTGAAAATGGTTTTCCCGGCACGCGGGCAGGTTGCATTTTCCATCATATGCCAGCCGGTGATTGATGGAAAGCGCCTCCAGGACGGACGATGTCCTTCGATTTCCATTACGCATTACGCGACCAAAACCGCTATTGCTTTGTAAACAACTTTCCCCACCCGAAAAGGTGCTTTTCACAACCCCAAACCGCTGGGACTGGAAAATGGCCCACTCTCAACGAACGAACCACAAAAGGCGGAATGTCACGCTCGCCGCTTAATTTATGACACTTCATTTGCCACCGGTATGTGTCGTGCGAGTGGTGCAACGACACCCCCATCGGGTGGGTGGGTGGGGGTGAGTTGGGTGGCTCGTTTCGCAACCCACAAGCCGCTGGCTCTCGGGCGTCGATTGATGGCGTAAAGGCAATCACGAAAAAAATAAACAGTCCGATTGAAATCCAATCACTGCATCACACTGCGGCCCGGTTTGCTCGGTTTGCTCGTTTTCACTCGGTGGAAAACTCCGGCTGGAAAATTCACGAGCGCTCGAGCTCGGTCACGGAATGGGGCAAACAAAAAAAAAAGGGTGGCTCAAAACGCGTGCTGCAATGGTGCTATTTTTATGCTTTCATCCCCCTCCCCCCAGCCCTCCATTGCCCCTTCAACGAACCCTCTACCCTCACGTTCGATGGGTCGAAAATCGAACGGCGAGCGGGTGATAAAACTGTCCAAATAAATGTAAAATGATAAATTCCCCGCCCGAGCAGCGAGTGCAGCGGTAATGGTTTTCCGCGCTGCACACACCGCACACACCGGTTGGAAAATCACCACACCAAACGCTGCCCTCTGATCGTGCACCGGAAAAGCCGCTCGTTCGCGTTTTTCCCGCACCAAAATTGTTCGCTCGCTCGTCGCTGACTTATCTGCTTTTAATTGTCGACCTGGGAGGGCAGTAGCAAGGGGGGTGACGTGAAACAAACCGAAATCGAAAAAGAAAACCGAACTTTTCCTCCTTTTTCCTCTACCCACCTTCACGCCCTTCACCCATGAGTCGAGTGGTCGAGATTTGTTATTTTTATTATTTACGTTTTGAGGTGAAAACGGTTCACGATCGAGCACGTTTGACAGCTGCTGATGATTTTTCTTGCCACAGACCCCCACTCGACCACCTCCTCTATCTCTTCCTCCCCATCCCCACCACCATCCCCATCCCCATCCATTCACCCCACCTTCACACACCTCGCTCGTGCGCTAATTGGGGACGGTCAAATGTTATGACGCGCCAAACGTCAACCACCCCACCCCACTCTAGCCGTGAAAATGCTCCCCACCACTCTCTCGTCACCTCCCTCGAGCACCCTTACTCGACCCTGCGGAGGCCGACGTAATTTAGCGTGTTCGGGCGTTGTTTTTGTCGCTTTCTCTCGATTCTCTTCGCTCGGCTCGGTTTCGGTCGAAGGTGTCGCTTTCATCGCGTTAGCTGTGCCGAGGAAAAACACACCCCCGAGCGAGGAATGGGAGATGGTGAGGGTGGCGCGAAAAAATGTCAAACATTCGTCGCGAAAGCGAACCGGCGCCCAGGTAGGCTGACAGCAAATTGACGGAATAGCGATTTGATCCTTTCGCTCTCACACCCCACACCCCACCCCACCCCAATCGTTTACCCTTCACTCTCCATCCCCTCAACTACCTTGACACGGGGCCACGGGGCAGCTTGGCACCGGCCCGTTTAATTACCTTTATTTTTAAGCGCCTCGAGGTGACGCTGGGTGGGCCCGCTTGGGAAAACGCTTCTCGTCGACCCTTCGCGAGCGTGGAAAAGGGGTGCCCAGGGTGTAAGCGAACACGATAACGTGCGGATTCGTGACACGGATTACGAACGGGAAGGTAATTCGCGGCCAGCTTCCTTCCCAAACGAAAGGTAAAGCGTGTCACTAAGCGGGTGAGAGAGAGAGAGAGAAAGAGAGTGGCTTACACGGCGCCATGTCCTCGTGAGCACACGTGTGTGTGTGTGTGTGTGTGTGTGTGGTTTGTCACGGCAGCCGCCCGGCGCCCGGTTTTTCCCCCTCGTTTGGCTAATTAATCGGCGCGGCTTGGCAACGACCGGTGCGTGACACGAATCGTGAACCCAGGCTCGGCGCCACCACCCCCAGGGGAAAGGGTGAGAAGAAGGGAGAAAGAGAGGGGGTGTCGCCGGGAGGAATGTGTTTGCCACCCCGTTCAGCGGCCGTCGCTACCACCGCACCACTTAGGCGTGAAATTTATTGTGACACGCCGACGAAATCTTCACGCGTGTGTGCATGTGTGCGTGTGTGTCGGGGTACCTTTTGGGACTTGCATGTGTGTGAGGTGTAGCGGTATGGGAGGAAAGGTAGCCCTCTCGGTAAGGCGATGACTTATCGCAGTTGGGAAAATCGAGAACGGAAGCGGCGTGAAAATGGCTCGCTTTTCGAGGTACTTTGGGGTGGCGAAAGATACACCGGTGCCAGTTGGGAAAGCTGAAATGAAAAACGGGAGAAAAACCCCACCACACACACGCACACGCTGACTGATCTCATCGCACCGGGTGCTCGAATCGGCCCGCAAGCAGACAAAAAAAATGGGAAAAACAAAGCTAAAGGCACGCTAATTGAGGGTAGGCTTTTCTTTGTGTGTCTTTGGGAAGTGGATGGTGTGGGTGCAGCGGGGGTGGGGGCTTCTTTGGCCAGCTGGCTGGAAATTTTCCCGGCCATCTCAGGACCAGAGTGTTTGTGTCGCAAAAATCGATTTATCAACCGGAGCGGGAAAATCGGACGGAAGCCGGAAGCGGAACAGGACCGAGCCAGCGATCAATTGGGTGAGATTGGCGAGTTTCCTCTTTTCCTCCTTCTTTCCACTTTCCTCCCCCCCCCCTTCTCCACCTAGCTTCCTCGCACCCACGACCGGACAGCGATAAAGAGTCCCGGACTCACAGGCGCGCGCGCGAAAGAAATCAACCCGGCGAAGAGCAGTTGGGGGAAAAGACGCCACCAAAAAGGGAGAAAGGAAAAGAGGAAAAACATTCCCCACTCCACCCAAATCGCACACGACACGGAAAGACAACGGACACGATGGGCCGAAGGGCCGGGGTTTTGAGCATGTGAATTATGATTATCCAGCGCACCGAGCGAAACATTTCCCGGCCCACTGCCCATTTTTCCTGTGCCCGGGAAAAACCCTCACCCCTGGTGCTGGTTCGGCTCGGTGGAAATCGCCTTCGACAAGGCAATAAAGATAACGATAAGCACATAAATTACCTTTTCGAAGCGTCGTCTGCCCTGCGAGGGATAGGAGAAAACGGGTGGAAGCGTGGAAGGACGAAAAGGACGTGGGGGAAAACTTTCGAACGGACCCGATTGATAGCGAACGAACGTCCGTCAGCCATCACACCAACTATCGATACGTTCCGATTTTTCCGAGGGCAAGCGAGTGGGGGGGGGGTGAGTTTTTCCGATGCTACCCTCAAGGACAACCCCCCCATGCCGCTTTCCGCCGGAAAGGACACCACGCTCGGATGCTCGAGGAAAACAAAAGCGCCCCCAAAACGCGGGAGGAAGCGCCACCCCCTCTCTCTGCAAAAATAAACACTCCCCCCCCCCCCCTCCCCGCTCACCATCGGGGAGGTGGGCGGCAAGTAATTAATAAAGCAAAGAAACGGTACGTGATTCCCGTGACAGCCGGAGGACTTAATTGAGTGTAGCCGGCCGCGGAACCAATTAAACGAGAATCAAACGAGCATCATCATCTCCTGCTGCCAGGAGGAGACGCCGGAAAAGCGCCCGGAAAAGTCGCGCCAAGTCACCGCGATTTTCCGCGGGCGGCTTTTCTCGGGAGTCGCGTGGAACGCCAGCTTATCACGTTTGAGTGGCAGTTGCCGACTGCCAAAGGACGAACCGTGTCCTTCGAGCTCCTTGGGGTAATTACCTTCCGTGGTGGGAGGAGCGGAGAGGAGACGGATGGCTGGGGACGAAGACAAACGAGATGAAAATGCGAAATGGAAACTCGCATTTCCGCTTCCGTCGCGATGCGATCGTACCGGTGGCTCGGATTTTCAGCTGTCAAGTGCGTCCTTTTTGGCTTTTTTTCATCGCCCTTCTTGGTCCAGCGGTTCTTTCACCATCCTCTGGTTCACCTGCACCAGCGGAAAGACGAACAGTTGGCCCTTCGAAGGGCACCGAGTGATCGGTTACAAGCGATTAAGCCCTCGATTGCCCTTCGGTTCCATTAAACGGGATGAGATTTCCACCCCCGATGGGTAGGTCATTACGGCCAGCTGGCAGTGAAACGTGAAGGTAGGGGAAAAAAATTGCTCGGAAAATCCCGCAACACACACACACACACACGAACGCAAGCACGCAATCGACCTCATCCAACCTGTCAATTTGCTAATGAATCTATTTGGCCAAATCCATGCGCCGAAAATACACTCACTTCGGTGACGAACGTTGGTGGAAGTTCATGGGGAAGATGGGAAGGGTGGAGAAGGGCTCAGGGCGAGGAAAGGGCGCCAGGAAGGGCCAACCTACGCGTCGTAGAAAGGCCTTTATATGCTCACGTAGATTGTAAATTTATTACTTTCCATATTTTCTCCCTCGAGCCAACCTACCCCCTCCCGGTACCTCCCACCATCCAACCCTCCCGCCACCCCACTCTTTGGTGGTGGAATAAATGACGGTCCCGTTTCCCCTCCCCCCCCCCACCTCCTCCCACCCTTCACGAGGGGACTCTTTCTTCTGCGTTACTTCGAAGCGCGGCAGCACGCGCGAACGCACGCACGATTCGCGTAAATCTTCCTTCGGTCTCCCCCTCTGCTTGCCCTTTTTCTGCCCTCTCTCCTCTCCACCTCTCCTCATCCTTCCAGCATGCCTCCCCCATGCTGGCGCTTGACACTGCGGCATGCATCATTGCATACGGCGAGCGTGATTTTCGTGCATCCCTTGCCGCATCCCATCTTTTTCCCCCAACCCCACCTTCGTGGGTGGGTGGGTGACGCGCGTGTGTGTATGTGTGTGTGTTGGATTTTTTCCTGACTTTCTTTTGGCATCCCCTTATGTGCACACTCACTTTTTCTTCCCTCTCCCGTACGAAGCAAGCGAAGCAATCACGCTTCCCTTCACACACACGCGCGCGCACACACACACACACAAACTGGCCCTTTTCCCGGTCGCCCAAGCGATGATGATGCTCTCGAAAGCCGCAGGTTATGATTGTCGCCATCGTTATGATCGTTCATCGTTCACCGGCAAAAGGGCTCCGAAAGAGTGGCCAGTTCGGTGGGGTGGTAGGGTGGGAGGGTCGGCAATAGCCATTTTTCCAATAGCCAATTTCCGTCGTCCTCGTCGAGAGCGCGCGCCGGAACTTTTCGATTACGGTGCCGCGGGACGGGGGTGGGGCGAAAGGGCGACGGGGTTCTATCTGTCAACGGCAAAACCCGTCCCGGGAACGTCAGGATTAGGCGAGCGTGACGGGTGCACCAGGAGCGGGGGTGGGGGAGTGGGAGAGGGAGAGGGGGTGAAAGTTTTCGCAAATGGCAGTGAAAGGATCAAATTTGGCGAAATGGATTGTTCGAAAGTGTTCCGGAGGCTGGCCGAGGGCCGGTGAGGGTGGATGGGTGCCAGCGCTTAGCAGGGTGGGAAGAAGAGAAGGAAGGGAGGGAAGGGCGAAGATAAAGGACGAGCCGTGGGTCGCCGGCACAAATTGAATTAAACTGACGAAACACGCTGCGTGGTTTGGCTGAGCGCAGGACTTAGGGTGCAGGATGAAGAGAAAGGGACGGGAGAGAGGGTGGTGGGGGTAAAGGACCGCGTGGGATGGGTAAGGGCGCGGGACCGAAAAGAAGTAAACACGGCCCCCCTACCCGGTAAGGGTGGCGAAACGGGAGAAAAACTCCTCCCACTGGGGGAGGTTTTTAACTTTCCACCCCTTCGAACCACCCTCTCCGGATATTCATGAGGGTCGAAAGACGCAGGAAGAGAGAGACGAGAGGAGCTAGGAACGAAAGAAGAACGCAAATAAACAAAGCTCTAGAAGAGGTTGCTTTGCCTCGCGAAACGGGCTTTATTAAGTGAATTAAATGAAAACCCGCGGGATGCACCCCCGGAAAGCCGCTTAGTGTGCTGGTGGTGGTGGTGGGGGTGAGTGAAAGGCTCGACATCTCCCCACCTCCCCATAGGTCACCTGGCATGGACGTAGAAGGGCAGCTGGTACAACCCTTCGAAGAGATCCGCCAGGAAGCAATTGAGACAGAAAGCCCGTTTTCCCATCAATCAAACCGGCTCACGAAGGGCCACAAGGACCTTTTTCCTTGGGCGAGCTGGCGCCAGGAATGCGGCACTGTGATGTCCTTCGCGAGCCCTTCGTCCAACACCCGTACCATCCCTGGCCAAAACCCATCATCCGTAGCCCTTCCTTGACACTTTCAGCATTATTAATTCTTTCTTTTTTCTCTCTCTCCCTTTTCCCCGCACACACACACACACGTGCTCTGTTGCGGAAAACGGGGGTGCAAAACGGGGTTGCAAAACGGACTAGCCTCCCCCACGGGAGTGAAGGCATGATTTAATCATTGCCACCCATTTACACCCATTCGGCACAAGTGGCAACAACTGCCGCCAGGCGTTCGAGCGCGTTCCCTTAACGAAAAAAAAGGGCTCACCGTAATTAAAGAAACATCCCGAAGGGGTGCGGGAAAATGTGCAAGCTGACGGGGTTGGTGTGGCGCGTAAATGTAATTACGATTCACCTGCTTTCCGCCAGGGTGCCCTTCCGAGGGCTCGTGCTCGTGCCGCTCATCATTCACCTTATTCTTCATTTCATTAGCGCCGAAGGATGCGCCGACGTGTGCGAAACCTGGTGTGGTGTTTTTCTCTTTTCTTTTCTTCCTTTTCCTTTCCTTTCCCCCCCCCCCTCTCCCTCTCCCGCCATTTCCACCAGTTTTGCCATTTTCCCTGCCAGCAAGGGCCGGCAAATTAATATTAATAGCCCAGGCACATGTCGGCACTCCTCGAGCCGGTGTCGGCGTTACCCCGAGCGCGCCCGAGAAGGTGATAATTGAATTAATTTTCAATTTATGCTGCACTTAGCGCTGCAAGTGTGCGTGCCACCCACCCGGGCGCAACGTTAAATGGCATCGAATGAGGCGGTGAGGCGGTGACGATGAATATTCAACGGTCCTCGGGAAATCGATTTATTGCGCCGTCCCTAGCAACCTGGCCTGGGTGGGCGATCCTTATGCGGCAGGATGTGGCCGATTTAAGGAGCATAAAAATCGGCGCCTGCGGTGGCTGCCTGATTCGATTAGCTCTCTGGAAGCGTGCGTGGTTTTTGCGTTCTCTTTTTTTTTGCGTGCACGTGCGTGCGTGTGTGTGTATGCTCGCTATTTATCCCAACCAAGCCAAGGTCTAAATTTTCCCCAGGAAAAACTCCCCCGAAACGGGTGGTTTTTGCCTTCGTCTTGATTTATCATTCCGTGCGTAAAACCCTTCTCATAAATTATTCCCATCGAGCGACAGCCTTGAAGGTGGACGAGAAGATAGGAGAACAGAGAGGGAACGGTGGGTGGAAACTTTGCCATTGTGTCCGGGAAATGTACCTTTTGACTTCTCCGTTACACGCAGCGTTCATGTTGTTGTCATCTTCACGGATCGATGGCCAGGCGCGCCCGTGGTTGTCATTTTTTGACAGCTCTCTGTTGACGCTGTCACGGTTTTTCCCGGTTTTCCCCCGGTTTTCCTTGTCCTCCTACCACCCCCCCCCCTTCCCCTACCCTTGCTTGACCGAAAATGTGCGCATCACTTTCCTGATACTTTTTTTCCTCGTTTCTTTCCTACTTCCGGCCAGCGGCAGGTGACACGGGGCGAAACGGAACGAAAGGCCACAGTACGGAGCTGTCATTAGCCGCCATCACCATCACAGACTCCTGCACGAGAAGTACGCGCACTGGTGCGGATCGTACCAACCGAGCCGGGGGTTTTATTCCGCCCAAATGAAGCACCAATGCTGTCCTTGTGGCCTCGGACCACGGCAAGGATAATCCTTCGGTTGGCACGATTTAATACGATCGAGTTGGCAGCTCACCATCGGTCGAAAGTGAGCTCAGTTATGGAGGGAGAGAGAGTAGCATCGCACTTGAAGTTGATTTGTTTCGTGTGACTGGGGTAAGCGCTTCCGACAGGCGAACTGAGGGCTTTTTTTGTGATGACCAAAACCTGCCTAGCGAAGGGATATTCCGCTTCGGAGGACCAAATAATCTCCAGCTAAATCGAGCTGACCACGTAGAGGTGTCCGTTGGAGGTAGATTGGGTTCACAGATCTATCGGCGTGTTTCTGAATCACTTTTAACAGCTACTCACGCCTTTCCGGCGATCTTTCAATTGATTAAAAATACAAGTATGCGTCATTTCGACATTCGCCACCCTGTAGCTGCTAGGTGCCTTCCATTTAACGGACTTCCTGATCACACACGATGACGTAGTGCTCCAGTTACGGAAATCTGGCACCAGCGGATACACCATGGCGCAATCGCAGACGTGTTGCGACATCCAATACCATTTGCTCATAAATTTATGATTGCCTAAACGTGCGTGAAATTAAAAAAATACAGAAGCAATTAATAAGAACCTTTTCAAGTAGGGGACTTCAGTCTCGAGTCGAATGAAATATATTGTTTTATCCATGGGAACCCGAAAGACCTCGAAGGTCGTAAACTGCGCGGGAAATAAAAAAGCCCACGACCCGTAAGAGATTACTTTCTTCCCGTTTGCTTCACGAGCATAAAGCACAAAGCGACCCCATTGTGCACCCGTGCCTTCGGGGTGGTGAGCATGCGTCATCCGATTGCGTATGTGCCCAAAGGCCGCATTCATCGATGGCCAACGAAAAGGAAGTAACCACTCGAGCGGTCCCAGAACAAGTGCGAGGAACGCACGTGCGTAAATCAAAGGCGCGTAATTACGCGCCACTGTACGCCTTTTGGCTCCATCGTGGCGACGGTCGCTTAAGTAGGGTCACGTTACTGGAGACTACGATTTTTAACGATGGTCGCTGATCGCGGCTCAAGCGTCGGGGAACAGCGAACGTTTAAAATTAGAATTTATGACCTCAGAGCGCGCTCAGCGAGGTCTCCAGCGTGGGGCCAATGTAAACACGCGTTATCACGTACACGATCGCGGGAATTTGTCACACCAACACGATCAATGCGTCATGTGGCAGCATCAGCTTGACTCCGTAAATCATCCACGGTCGATTATGCGACGCCAGTTCTCTGGTGCGCTGGACGATCATATTTGTTTGACAGGAGCTGTTTTTGTTTTTTCAGCCCTGCCCGATGAGTGTGCCAGGGTTGGGTGTGTGTGTGTGTGTATGTGTGCGGGGGATCGCTGAATTACATCCCCTCCCCCCCCCCCCCGCCACTGCACCCCATTGGGGCCCTTCTATCCCACCGAACTGAGCTGGCCCCTCATTTCACCCACGTGCCACATCCAAATGTCATTCGCCGTTGTTTACATCTCATCGCGCGCGATAGCACGCTTGACAGCTGGCGAGTTCGAATGCGGCTTGGCAGGTCGAACGGACTGCAAAACTGGGTTTTCCGTACTGGCGGTACCGGGGGATGGCTAGGGGGTCGTAAATGCGCCCTGAATATGAGCGTACGAGCTGGAATTAGCTCGGGCAGGCAATGAAACGCGAGCGTAAACAGGAAATGCACCTTTCAAATGCACGGTGAGTCACGTACACCGGGTGCATCCATACACCGCGTAGTGCGAGCAACCCGACACTTCTGTGGGGAGGAATGGGTGAGTTCGATCGTTCTTTTCTTAGACCCCTCGCCATCCTTCATAGCCCCCCCCTCCAATCCATTGCTTGTTGCACTGTTTTCTTGTTGAATAAGGCGCATTCAACCGATACCATCTTGACGAGTCCGTCGAGTCAGCAGAATGGCCACGAGTCAAGCGGACATGGGCTCGCGAACGTGTGCTGGGCAAAATTTGCATCAACTCACCCTTTCCCTTCACCCATCCCACCTCTCCACGTGTTCTCCACGGCCGGGGAGAGTCTGGTGCAAGCGGCGCGTTCTACGAAACCGACGTGAACACAAGGGAGGAAAACCGGCCTCCCGAATGCGTCACGCTTTCCGCGGAAAATCACGGCACGCTGAGACGTGTTCTCGGGCGCACCTTGCCCACGGCATGGTGCCCTTTCCCGACCGGCCCTTCCACCCCTTTTTTAAAGCAGGAACCGTCCCTTAGCTGGCTTACTTTGCGCACGAGCGCACGTTCCGGGGTTCGTTGTTGTTTGGACTTCGCTTCCAGTTCCCGGTAGCCGCCCTTTCTTCTCGAGATTGGAGTCCTGTGGGTGGGAGAGTCGGAAGGGGCAAGAAGAGAAGGTATTTAGGTTTTCGTTTAGGGCAACGGGCTGCCTGAGGGCGAGGGTAAACTAAACAACAAAAAATCAGCAAAACACCTTACCGAGTTCCATCTGCGTGCAGCTGCCGGCTGAGGGCTTGGACGGGTGATGGTGGGAGAGTGGCTCCACGTGCTCCTTCGGTTACGTCATTGGACGACAAAGCGGAAGCCGCTGACCAGCTGCGGTGCAATGACATCGGCCCTTCTAGAAGGGCCCCGTTGTGGCGCATGAGGAATTTCAAATTTTAATCGCTCACTTCGGCAAATTCCACCAGCATTAAATGCCCCTTTCTCGGACGAGCAAAGAGAGAGAGACAAGGTGAGGGAATAGGGGGGAGGGTGGGGGGGGGATTGTGGGTTCAAGTTTTCCAGTGTGGAGGTGGCGCGCCGAAGGGAAAAAATAAATTAGAACCAATAGAAAAACGACAACAGACGCGAGCGCGATCTGCACGTGAAGCGAAGTGAAATGACGCAATTATTCTAACAAATTGGGGTATTTGTCACGTCTCGGTCTCGCCCTTTTCGTGGTGAGGCTTTACCCTTCTCTCAACACCCACTACCACGCCACCCACCCCTACTGGAGTGAGGCGTTTTATGTAGTTTTTTTTTCGTTTTTCGGTTCCTTTTTTTAACGTGACATTTTTTACCCCTCCATCCATCGTTCCGTGTCCCTTGTCCACCCTTGTGATTAAAAGGGTGCGAAAGGGTGGTCGGAAAATTCCTCTCCGAGTTCCCGAACGAACGGGCTAATTTTCATTCCGCAACGACGTTCGGAAAATCGCCTCTTCCCAGCTCGGTGGAGCTCACTTTCGTTTGATGTCGATCATTCCCGTGTTTGATTGGTTCAAGAAAGGTGGAGAGGAAGAGAGGGTGGAAAGGGGGTGGGGAAATTTTGGCACATTCCACTCTTTACCCCCATCCCGACCAACGCCTCTCCAAGCAAAAGCAGGATGTCATTCCTCCCACGGACGATCGGGGGCCCAATTTCGTGACATCGTTTGCGGTGGATGAGCTCCTCCCCTCCACCACCACTACCCTTGCGAAGCCGCTCTTCCTTACCACGAAAGTAAAAGAAAAGCAACATGAACACAAAGCAACATTTTGCAAAAAAGTGTCGAAAATGAATCACTATTTTTGCGCCCTAAAAACGAATCCTTTTTGCTCAGCAGGAAGGCACAGCGGAAAGGCGAGGCAGGGTGAATCAATTGTGAACAATAAAACCTGATGTTAAAAACACACCAATTTAGATGCAGCCACCTCTCCCCCTTCCCCCGTCAACGGAAGCAAGGGAAACGGAAGCGTCAGCATTTATCAAGCAGGAAATGTTGGAGTTGCTCCATTGCTGTTGGCTTTTTTTTGCTGTTTCTGTTCGTGGCCAGATAAAGGCGACAATTGCGGGACGCAAAAGGATCGAAACATGGGTGTGATGGATCGAGGAGGACTTTCCTTCAAGAGAAGGAGATACAAATAGAGAGAAAAAAGCGAGAAAATCACACCGAAGCAAGAAAAGTGTGCAACTGCCGGACCTAATTAAATTTAATGTTTCTCAACTTATTTTATTATTTAATTTGCCCCCTCCCTTCGCGATCAACATCCTGCCCTTCTGCTCTCTCTGTCCCGCTACCATCTCCCCCCTGAGGCAACGGAGCGCAGGCACCGTCTTCGTTTGATCTTATTTTCCAGGATTTGCCCGCCGATGTATCCTTTTTTTTGTTGTTCGCTGAATTATGATAATCATCCCCATAATATTGCCATTTCTCTTTGCGTGGTGAGATAAAAAAGGGCAAAGCCCTCTTCGTTAGCCTACTCCTTCGCACCCCTTCACTGTGGTAGAAAAGCGGAAAAGATTTCGGCATGCCAACGGATTTTGCGTTTTGTTTTATTTAATTTTACTTTTTTTTCTCTCACTCGAAACTGGCAAAAGGTTGATAAATTACGCGCCTAGCAAGGGAAGAACCAGCCAAAAGGGCCACCCTTCGGACGCAGCCGCGAATGAATATTCATCCAATTTCCCAAGAAAAAGGCAGCGCACTTCCACCGGCCAGCCGAGGATCGGCTTCAAAAGATGATGCTGATGATACGATATGAAGAAGTGGCAAGGAATTAATTTCAGGCCCTTCGATCCCCTTTCCCAGGCGGCTCAAAGACGCACCCCGAAGACGGAGGCCGGATTTTAATTGCAGCAAATAATTCACCATTGTTTACGGTGACCAAAGCCAGCCTGGTTGCAGGAATGCGTATAAGTAAAATCAGTTATCGCAACATCTTCGCCAAAACCCCCCAGGGGCGAAATTTAATTACTGCCCAGCCGAGCGCATTCCCGAGCCCTCGGGCGCCCTTTCGGAGGGTTCGATGAGTTTGCAATAAAAAATGTGCCCACCCGAGCGGTATGTAACATTACACTGAGCTCGAAGGGTGGGTTGCGAACGATTGAAATTTTATTCCCTTCCCTGGAAAAAGGACTACCGTCGTCGAGCGGTCAGCTGCGGTTTTCGGTGCTCGGGATTCCCAATTTGCGAGCCCGAACCGGAGAGGAAAATGGGCCGAAGGGTTTTCCCGGCCGGCCGATTGAAACTGTCACTTCACCCGTCAGGGGTGGTTTCTTGTCTGGTTGCCTTTTTGCTCTCGCATTTCGGCTCTAATAATCCTAATGATACAGCAGCGCTCGAATTGCCGAACCCGGGAAACCGGGGGCAGAATAGTGATTCATTTTCCGACCGGGCGTTAGAGATGATGAGGCAAAAAAAACCGGTGAGAGAAAAATCATCCACCCAGCGAAGGGCTGAGAGGGAAATGAATCCTAACTGACCATTTTTAATTAGAACATAACAACTGCCAGACCCGAACTAGAGGGTTGAACGGAGTTGGGTGTGGAGATGATCCACCCCTTCCCCACCAGAAAAAGGGACCCAAATGTCTCAGCATCCCCGATGTCGCAAGAAACCGGCCAAGAAAATGGCTTCGGAGCGCAATAAACGAGCCCTTCTGGCCCGAAATGGACCCTTCTGGCTCGCAGCACAGGGCTGGCCTTATTTATGCACGCTCAAAATTGGATCACATTATTGCATCCAGCCGGGACCGTGATGCACATGCCCCCTTCCATGGAAACCTTCATGGGCCACTTGAATTGCCACCGGAATGGATCCGATTTTGGTCAACTATTTGAAAATTAAAACGCTCGTCATTAAAACGCGCCGAGTGCGATAACGGACCTTCTGGCATCTTGACCACGACCTTCGGACCGGGTGGTGGAAGCGGGCAGGGGGTGGTTATAATTGGAAAGAAAAGTTTCCTTCATGCTCGGCTGTGAAGCGGCCATTTTTCAACCCCATTCGAAACGTTCGCCTGCAATAAAGATTGTGATTAAATTGTTAAGGAACGCGTACATGCGCGATTCGTTCGGGTTCCATTAGAGCGGGAGAGTGGTGGATAGCGGGTACGGAGGGGGTGATGGGTGAGAGGAAGAGGTGGGAGGTGGGTGGGTGGTTAACAAATGAAACAAAACGACAAAGCACACACACAAACTCAATGGGAATGGCAACAGAAAACCAGAAGTGACTGTCTTTACTGTCGCCGGCTTTGAACGCCAGGAACACTCAGCAAGCCATGTGTGGACTTAATTATGATTCCCCCTGCTCCATGTGCCTGTGGGGTGTATGTGTGTGCGTGTGTATGTGCGAGTGTGCAAGCCACCCAATTAATAATGGCTATTACTTGAAACGCCGTCCGCTCAGGTCCCGTTCCCACGGGCGCTGAATTGTGGGGCGCGGTAGCATAAAACATATGCCACGCCGTTTGCGTGTGTGTGTGCATGTGAAGGGTGGGTGGGGTGGCGCACACAGTGCAACGCCTCGCCCGCGCAAGTGTGACAAGTGTGACAATCGACAATCTCTCGCGGCGTTACACTTTACGCCGGCCCTTTCCGGAGTACCGTGCGCGAGTTCTCACGTTCGTTCTCACGCCGACAAAGGGCCGATGGGGCGGGTTGGGTGGTGGTGAAGGTGGGTGGAAGGGGGGAGACGGCTTTCCCAGCAGCCCATGGACCGATTTCCGGACCGATTCGATTAGGCTCTGTGGCTCCCTGGTTGGCGGTGTCTAATCTCGTTCCACCGGGCCCTTCCTGAGCAGGGGTGAAAAAACCCTTTTTTCCCGTTTTTCTCACTCGCACAGCATAACCCACAGGGGAGGGGGGGGGGAGGGGGGTTGGAAACGAGAAACAAATTAACGACCCTCCGTGGTGGGCTTTTATTTTTCCATCTGCTTTCCCAGCGCGATCGCGACCGCACCAGCGATCGGGAAATGACGCCCAGCTCCGGTGCGACCCTTCACGAAAAAGGGCCTCGAGTTGAAATGCGATCGCGAGCGCGCTGGGGGAAAAACGAGCGTGTGATTTGTAGGCGGCCAGGGAGAGAGGGGAGGGGCGGGAGTGAAGATCGTAAGGGTCGGCCGGTAAGTGCCGTTTGTCACCGTGGTTCGAGTGATCGAGCGGCTGGAAAGGCGAGCGTGAAAAAGCAGAAAATTCAATCCGCTAGGGTTGCAAGCGATAATTTTCGACCTTTCTTTTGCTCTGCGAAGGGAGAGTTATTTACATTTTCCAATCGGCTGATCGATGCACGAATGAGCATTTGTTTGTGTATGTGTGTGTGTGTAGGTATTTATTTACAGAAACCCGACAGCGCAATGGGCGTCAAGCTGCAACAAGATTTTTTTTGCCTTACACTGTGATTCTTTGTTTGCGCCTTTATGGCTGAATGAGTTTGTTTAAGCTTCTCAAAAGGGCGGAGAAGGTGAGAGAAGGGAGCAAGGGCACCCACCTTGGCCCCTCGATCGACCATACCACCCGACCCTCTCGTCCTCAAACGCCAACATGAAAAGGGTTAAGCTTTATTTGCTCGTCCCCAAGATTCATCATTTTTCCTTAACAAGCGCTCTCTCTCTCTCTCACACTCGCTCTCTCTCTCTCTCTCGCACGTGCGCTTCTGCTCATCGACTCCGCCTGGAAGCGCGTGAACACACACCTTGGGCTGAAGGTGAGTTACGAGCAACGCGCGTGTGGGTGAACAGGTGAGTGCGGCCACAACGTGGCCGCCCGTGTGGGTGGAGCAAGCGAGCGCTCGTTTACTGTACGCGAGAGCGAAAAGCACACCCACAAGCGCGCACTCGCTCTCACCTTCCCCCGGGCAAGTCCAACAAGCCAGGTGTGGTGCCCAGACGCGCCGGTGAACATCGACCGTCTGGCCGGTGATTGGCTGCGTTGGCTTATCTCGCGCCGCCCGAACACGTTGTCCGCTCACTCGCACACGTTCGGTCCTGGCGCTCGGAAAAACCCGAATGGACCCACGTCATGGTTGCCATTGGGGCCTGTGTGGGGTTTTTATGGCATACGCGTGTTGGCTGGGTTTTTTTGTCAGCCAAAGTGTCAGGTATAATGCGCGCGTGCCGTTGTTTCGCGCTGATATGCGAATGAAACTGCAATGGCCGTTGAATAAGGTAATGGCCGTTGAATAAGGCTCGACACGTGACAAAGAACCGGAAATGGGACCCTATTGGAGCTGTTCTTAGTTAGCGGACATGCTTTTACTACGGCAAAGGAGGCTTATTTGATTCCCAGATGCTGTTTATTAACGCTTTGAGGCGTTCGCCTTTACGCAGCCAACAATGTTGGAGCCAAACGAGCAGAAATTAAAACGTCGTCGATCGGTGCACTATGGGGTGTGCAAAATGGTGCCCATGTGGGAGTGTAGGACGGGTGGAGGGGAATGAAGGAAGAGGCTTGGGATGCACGAGGGGGTGCTACAAACGAAGACAAACTTACCGATCCCGATCGGTGCGCAAAACGAGTCTGAAATGAATTCATTCAACTGTGAAGTGTTTATGTCACAGCCATAAAATATGTCCCCATTCGCGACCTTCCTTCCTCTCAGGCCCTTTGGGTACTCACACCATCCCCGTCGGCCTCCCCTCTCCCCTCTCGGCCCTTAGACACAGTTATTATCTTAGCCTCATTCTTCGAGCGAGTGTGATTCTTTCTCGTGACTCATGCTGCTTCCTGGGGACCCTGTTTCGAAAGTGTAGTTGTGCGTAACTACCAGGCCCTTCCGTTGTCCCTCCCGCTCTCACCCTTGTCCTTCAATCTCACCCCACGAGAGCGCCAAAAACGGTCACCTCTTCTTCGCACAACGTAACACGCTCACAATCGTTCCTGGAATGCCAAAAAAGAAAACGGCAACGAAATATGGCTGCTGCTGAACGATGCGTGCCATCTTCCCTGCCCGGGTCCCTTCACTTCCCTCCCCCCCCCCTCCCCTCCTCAAGCCCCTTCCATGTCCAGTTAATTTCTCCACCAAATGAAGACGGCGACGGCATTGAGCAACCCACCGGCCCCACGCGCCGTCCGTTCGAACGTATTTGATTTTTATTCATGAAGCCAATTTCCGAGGCACGTTTCCTCGGACGAGGGCTCCAAATTGGAAGCAAATTGCCGGACGTCAGCAGGGAGGGTGGGAGTGAGGGTATGAAACAAAAAAAATCCATCCACTCGTACGATGGTGTTTACATGCCGGGAAGGAGGCAAATAAATTTCGACAGAATAAAGCCCAAGCGAAAGATAAGAAGTCAGCGCGAAAGGACAAGCGACTTCATGTAATCCTTTCTTTATGAAAATGAGCATGAAAGAGCACGGCACACACACACACACACGCCGATTGCTCTCGAGAGCGGCTATTCCGTGCCTGCTTCCTCCTAGCCCTTCCATGCCCTTCTCTAGGAGCGCTCGAGGAGCCGTCGCGCATCATTTTACATATGCATGCGTAATGAAATTTGTTTTGATTTTCACCCCCTCCCGCATCCCACCCACCCCATACACGACAACTATCAAAGCGCATCAGTGTGGCGAGGAGCCATGAGGAAAAACATAAAATTTCGTGCCCTCAGAAATCAAAACCCCCCCGAAAAAAAGCCCTTGGTGGTCCACACGGTGACCGAGGATGGGGAGCGGGTGGAAATGCGCCCGAGAGGTCGTGGAAAGTGATTGGAAATAATTTACATAAACATACCATTTGCTGCACCCTTCCTCCCTTCCGCGCATCCCTTTACCAGCCCTTTCCCGCTCGATGGCGTCTCCTCGCGTAAATAGAGTACTTTCACTTTCACGTTCTCCTGCGCCACCCTCCCATGCAACCCGCAAACCGAACGCGCGGTTTATTCTCCCTCACGTGCGGAGTGGTCAGGGGGGGGGCGGGGGTGAAAGGAGAAGAGGGCAAAGGGGAAGGGAACGAGGCATGAGTGTAAGTAATCGAGTGCTGTAATCAATGAAGCTCGGCGCTCCATTTAGCAAATTGAATGCCTCTAAGCCTCAGTTCGCGGAAAGCGTGTGTGAGGGAGAGAAGGAAAATGGGAAAAGCAGTGGAAAACTAGGATGAAAAAGGGAAAAACAAACCCCTCCACCCTCCAGCGCGGATGTCTTCCGGGAGGGTGCGAAAGAAGCGCTCGTTTTTATGGCTCAATAGCAAATCGGTGGATTCCGCCCCCACCCCCATGCTCCTACACCCCCCTGTCACCCATAAGTAGCCAGCCTAATAGATGTACTCTTCCTCCACCCTGCCCCCACCAGCAAAAGATCACATTAAAATGAATTGTGAAGGCAGTTTGGGTGCTTTAATTGGCGAAAACTCCATCCCAAAGCGATCCCTGTTCGCCAATCCAGAGCATCCCAAGGCCTGTCGGAACTGTGCGAAGTCAAAGCCACCTCTGCTCAAGGCCACAAAGCGTGTGGAAAAGACCCGAGAGGGCTCTAACAAGCGCGTGCATCTCGGAATCGCGGGATTCCACCCATTTGCACGACGTTTAACGCGTCTTAACCCTACTCCTCCACCTTAACATCATTCAGCTCCCCTAACGGTGGGAGGGAGGGAGGGGGGGGGGAGAGGGCGCTAGTGGTCAATGAAAGAAAAAGAAAATTAAAATACGAGGAAAAACCACCGCCCCTTGGGCTTGGAAGCGCGGGTTTTTATGTTTTGTTTGGTTTTAATTCTCCCAAGCAGCAGCAGCAGCAGCAGCAGCCCATCATCGGCACCTCAATCGGATTGCTGCTGGTTTCCGCACCCTTCCCTCCACCAACTCTAACACCCCCACTTCTAGCCTCTCTCTTTCTCTCTCACTTGTTCCCTCTCCCCGCAAACCCACATGGTCGCGCACGAAACCGTATCGCTTCGTTCCAATCCAATTGAGTCCAATTGAACGCATTTAAGACATCGTGCGGCCATTCCCTTCACCCGCAACACCTCCCCAGGTTGATGGTGTGGAAGCTGAAGAACAAACACACACACACACACACACACGCGCGAACGCACGAGAATGCTCGTGTGTTACGCCAGCATCGTCCTGGGCCCGCGCAAGAGGGCTTTTCGAATGCGCCCAGACCTCGAACCGTCGTAGGGGCCACCAACCTGCAAGCCCCAGGCTCAAAGATCTACCCCCTGCAGACGATCAACACACACCCTCTCGCAATGGCAGGGGCTCAATTTAGTTGCCGGGCTCACGAAAAACTCACGCCTCACGGTTCACCCTGCTGGCCTGCTGGCACTTAATTTGGTTCAATTTAAGGTACCTTTTTATTTATTTCCCACTCACGGCAAGGGCTCGAAGTCGGGCGGCGTCGAAGTCACAGCGGCCCGCATGTTGGGAGCGCAAATTTCCCACTTCCGAGGTGGGCGAGGGATGTAGGTGAGGGAGAGGGAGGGTGCTGAAGGGCCGGACATTGGCAGGTCTGGCGGTGGGCTCGAGAATTAAGGGCCCGATCCCTCAGGTGCGGGCGCTGTCTTCTCCGATTTCCCGCAACCCGCATTTGAGCCACCAACTGTCGGTTTATTACTGCTGATTGAAAGGCCAGCCGGTGAGAAAGAGAAGTGCCGTGCAAAAAAACCATACAAAACCCCCCCATTTTTGGGTTCTTTGGTTACAGTTCTCACCTGTAAAGGATGTGCGAGGATGCGAATGAGACTTTGAGAGAGAGAGAGAGAGAGAGAGAGAGAGAGCAACCGGAATGAGGAAAAAAACCCGGCAAAAAGGCCCGTAATTTTCGTCATTTCCCGGATGGCACCGCACGTCATCAGGACACACACTATCGCTCTCTCTCTCTCTCTCTCTCTCTCTCTCTCTCTGGTTCACGCTCTCCCCACATCCCCTTTGTGGCCCACCAGGGCAATGCGCTAATCAGATGATGACGATGGCGATGATGATGATCATTATTCAATTAAGGTCCTCGTCCCTTTCAGCCTGCGTCGCGAGAAGAGAGAAAAGAACACGGCGTACGGGTCTACGGGTTGAGGGTTGGTTTTTTTGTTCTCCTCCCAGTTCGGGGCTCTGTAAGTGCTCCCAAGGGTGCAACGAGACCATGAGACACGGCGAACAGCATCTCGAGAACGCCCGACAACGAGAGAAAATCTTGTGCGAATTTCCACCGGCGTCAGGTCGAGAATGGATCGACTTTCCTTTAGCCTACGGTGTTGGCCCTTAGCTGATGGGTTAACCAGGTTTTCAATCACCTCACGAGCATTCCCGTCCGATGCAGAAGACATGACAGAGCGATAGTGGGCCTTTTGGGAGGAATTGCTGCTGTTGTCGATTGAAGAGGGAGTACAACTGTTTCCACGGTGTCTACAGCATCCATGCGATCACTCGAGGAATTGTACTGCACGAAAAAAAAACACGCAAATTGGGACAAAAAATAAATTAAAATCACATTTCCACCTCGACGTGGCTATCTCGTTGGGTTTTTTTTTCATTCTTTCCTCACTCGCATTGTCCCTTTTTCACGCTAAACATTTCCACGCCATCGCCCGCGGTGGCATGGGTGTGTGTGTGTGCGTGTGTCGATTAGTCAATCCATTGTTTTCCCATTAATCCCCGTGGAGTTGGAAAATCTCACCCCCACGCGGCTCGCGGTATCGTTTCGCGCTAATCCACCCACGGGTGGTTGGTCGGGGATTTTATTAAATCCCCTCTCCACGCGGGGAAAATGCGCCCTTCCGGTGTGTGTGGGAGAAAAGGTGGGAGGTGGCAAAAAAAAACTCCCACCCACCAAAACCCAGTCGCATCCTTTCGCCAGTTCCAGCGAGGAAAAGTCACTTCAGCCAAATCCGGCTGCACGGATATTCCCTCTCCCTTCCCGTCGCTACCACCCACTCACACCTCCTACACATCCCCCCCAACCCCGTTCCTTCCTTTTTCCCCACCCCAACGAAGGGCTCAAACTCCCAAATTGACGTCATCTAATATTCGACGTATTAAAATCCCATTCGCTCGCGTGTTTTGTGGCTCACCGGCAGCAAACGGTTTCGCCTTTATTGCCGAGCAGGAGAGTTTTCCCGATGGTGGCACGTTGATCCTGCCATCCATCCCACCCTTTCCTTACGGCTTCCACCCACCGCACGGTTTGCACGGGTTTGAAAAACCACCCCTTTTTTATCCGCCGCTCGTCAGGCGCTCGGGGTCTCTTTTTTTCCCAGCTTCGATCGCCCGTTTGCACTCCGCTCCGCTCCGCTTTTCCATCCCACATTTCCTCCCCTCCTCCCCTTCCCTCCCTTCACCCTCCCCCCACTCAACCCGCTTGGCTGGAACCGCCGGCAAAATCACAAACCGAAACGAATCGGGCTTACACGCGGCCCGGAATGTGTGAAAGTGTATTTCACGCTCCCGCACGTGTGCGTGTGTGTGTTTGTGTGTGAGTGACGCATGTTTTTTTCTCTCGCTCTTCTTCTTCAACGTCGTTTTTTTTCGTCCTGTTTCGTTCATCGCTCCAACCGACCGGGATTGTAATTGTTCGCCCGTTTCGCACCAACGAACCTGGCTCGAGGTTTGTGTTTGTTTAATGCACCCCTTCGGTGCACCCCTTCTCCCCCCCTACCCTCACCTTCGACTCCGGTGGCTGAGCGCACATCTGTGCACATCCTGGTGCACCATCGTGCTACCTTTCCCTGCGTCCCTTCGCACCCTAGGCGTCATCAAAACCCTTGGCACCCTCGTGCAAACCGTTACACCGTTGCTTAAGTGCCTTATACCTGCGTTTACTTCCCTTTTTCTTTTCGTCCTTTTTTTCTGCTGCCCGTTTCGCCCGGGTTTGCGCATTCATCCTCCCTCCCCTCCGCCCAAAGGTACTTCTCGCTCTTCTCGCCGACGAGCTGGCCCTTTAATTCGGCGCGATCCCTTCACGCGACGCGGTCCCTTTAACTTTACCGCTTGATGCGGGCGCACGATCCTGGCGGTAACGGATTCGATGGCAAGCGGCCAGTCACGGGAAAACAGGTCAACTCTGGTCTCGGGGGAAAATTTGGGTAGCAATGCGTCGATGAATGGCGTCGATTGCAAGTCGATTTTAGGTGGTTTCGGGCTCTGATCAAGATAAATCTCCTGAACTCTCATTCGGGATACTTTTCGTGGACTTTGACATCGAGGAAAACTCCTAACTCCCCAACTAGGGTACTTTTAAAGCCACCCTCATGCGCTAGCCTTGGAAAAACAGGTAAATCCCTCGATCCCGGGGGGAAAGCTGGCCAAAACGCGTAACGAGCAAAGCCGGCTCCGGTCACTTTTCAATCAACCCGCAAGCCCGAGGTGTGCAAAAGGGCCGATAGCTCTACCACAAGGGACAAAGCGGCCCGCTTTTGCGAGGGGTTGCACATTCGGTCGAAGGGATTTGTTCAATTACGAGCGGCATTGTTGGCCGCACGCCATGTGCCACGCTTAACCTGAGCCCTTCATAGGGCTCGCGAGGAGGGAAAAAACCTGATGCCTCCCGCCAGCATCGCGCCCGCTGTACGTTGAACAGGGGGTGAATGCGCTTCGGGGGTGAATCCCGATGATGCCGGTGGAAAAACCCCTGAGCTCGAGGTTTTTAACCTGGTTTCACGAGGACGGTGCGTCGGCTCAACACCTGGACCGGCATTGTAACGGGCGAAATTGTACAAATTTTCCACCCACCCCCCCTAGGGGGTTGAAATAAGCCAAGATGAACGCGCGTTCCACGTGCCACGATTTGCGTCCTTTTTCCACACGCTAAAGGTGACTCAACCAAGGGGTGGCGAGTGGCCGCAGGCAGCTAGGAAAAGTGGAAAACTCGAGGCCACGGCCAAGCGGAAAACTCACAAGGGGAAAAGCGTTTCACAACGGGCACACGCGAACGCCTAACGGATCGGACGTCGCGCGTGGAAACAAGAAGAGGGAAAAAAAGTCCACCCCCTGAGCTAGGGGATAAAACGGAAAATGCACCCTTAGCGCATTAGCACACGCAGGCGAGATGCGATTTTCGGGCTTAGCTTCCGAGCGTTCCGTTCCGCGCGTGCAACCGTCCGCTGTCCGTGTGTGTGTGTGTGTGTGTATGCACCCTCGATGTCCTTTCTCCCTGCACACCACTTCCTCGGGCCCCGGCCTCCCACCGACCACCCGCGGTGAATTGCCGCAAAAAGTCCCAAAGTCGGTAGCGACGGAAAAACGAAAAAGGGCCGCATCGGGAAAGTCATTGCGCTTCCGCTCGAGCGTGAGCCGACAGGGACGAAGGGATAAAGTTAGCACACATCGCTTTGTCTTCCCCGCACCCAACCGTGGGGTGAGATTTTCCACCCCAAGCCTCGCCCGGGTGCGGAATGCGATTCAATAAATTACAACAAATAGCCGGTGCTGCTTTTTAAAATCATTCATTCAATTTGCTGCCAGAAATGGCACCTCCGTTCGGTGTCGTGTTAGGGTGGTGAGGTGGTGGGGGTGGTGTGGGAAGAGCGCAAGAACCTTGGAGGTGGAGATGCGTTCCAAAGCGAAGAGTAAAATTTGCATTTGTATAAACAAACTAATGACTAATTGAGCGGCGGGCGAGCTTCGGTCCGGCTCGGGAAAAGGCTTACACCATCGCCCACCCCCCAGTAGCCACCCCCTTTCGCTTCTCCCCAAACAGGACAAGTCCTGCCCGAAAGGAGCAATCCGCGCCGTCGGGAGGAATACATTTGTCAATCTAATTGCATTAAGGGCTGGGCGCACGGAATTGCCAGTGACGCCGGCAAACAACGTCGAGGAAAAAAACCCACCCCCATGCACACACACAAACACACCCGCAAAACCCTTTTCAAAAAGGGTTGCCTTGGTCCGAAAAAATGAATCCCCCGAACGACGGTTTTGGAGGCGAACGAAGGCGGAGAAATTTATAAGGACTTCATAAAAGGAGGCCCGCGAGAAGTCTATTAAGATTTCCCGCACCGCGGAAAAAGGATTAGCGGGATGGGTGCGGCATAAAAAGGACCGTTTTCCAGTGGCTCCGGGAAGGGTGGAAGGACTTCCGGTGGGCGGCAATCGGGTGCGTCACGGCGAACCGGAAATGGCGGTGGCGCGATAGTGGAAGTTCATTAGGCGCGCGACGAAATATGAAAGCACCCAATAATAATAATCATCATCACCATCATCCTCATCATCGTCATCGTGAGCGTGGGCCTGAAGGGACTCCGGGAGTTTTGTTGCCAAACAAAAAAAAAAAGAAGCAGCCGAGAAAATGGGAAGAAAAACGCGCCCGACGCAACCCCAAGACGCCGGCGTTTGTTTGGCTTTACCCCTTTCACCACCCGACCCTTACAGCCTACCCCGATCTACCCCACCAAACCCTTCCATGGCGCCCACGTGTATCGGTGTATTTTTCTTTCATTCCCGAGCCCAGCGGCAGCGTCTTGTGACGAGGCGTATGCAAAACAACTCCTCTAAAGCGAGCCCTTTTACCCTTGAGGGGTGAAGGGATGGGAAGTAGGGCACGCCACCAAAATCTAATTACCAGCCAGAACGGAAATTAAAGAAAAACAAAACATCTTGCAAACAGATTTCGGCCTTTTCCGCGCCGCTTACCTGAGGGAGAGTTGGCAAATTTCAAGACAAGCGCCCTTTTGCCGTGGCGCCTTCCGAAGGGTGTTATTTTTTGCAGCTCATCCGACGAAGGGCACACCTACCAGATGGGTTACTTCCTTCCGAGTCACACATGTGGCGCAAGGGCGCTTGTCCTTCTCAGGTAGAGCTCGCCCACTCAAGGGCAGAGGTGTGAAATCGGTTGCTAATTCCGGCAGAGTCCTTTTTTTTTCTTCGCTTGAAGGCCCTCGACGCAGGAGGTCCCATCTGGTTGCGCTTAAGGTGGCGCCATGTGTGGACGGGATTTTAGCATGGCCCTTCCCTCAGGATGGAAGGGATTTTTCGAAAGAAACAGAAAAAAAAGCACAAATCCCATTTGCGAGATCGACCGGACGATGGCTGCCCCCGAAATGGGTGCTTCGTCTGATTAAATCGACCACGCCGTCAATCGAGAGACAATTTGGTCCTCCATCCGGCCCTTCGCCCGCTCGCACCACCCGTCGCTTGCGCCATCCCTTCACTTGAGAGCATCGAAGCAGAAAGCCAAAACGCCTCGGACGCAACCGGAAGCGCAAATGCGCGCCGTTGCATGTAAACATATGAAAATAAATCATTATTTTAATAGCCCTCGGCCGGCAGCCCTTTTTGGAACAATGCGCAATATGGGCAACTATTACTTACGATGCCGATGCCGAGAAGCGAGGCCGAGGATTATTTTATTGCGCTTCTCGAAGGCGCGCCGCGGAGCTAACGCGAAAAGGACCACCAGGGCCATGTGTCAACTTGGAAAATGGAGACCAAACGGGGTGGGGGTTGAGCGGGTGGAGAACGCGATAAAAATCTACTTTATGCGCCCGAGAGCCAGCAACTCTCTCGGGGGTGGGCTGAAAATTTTCTGGATGACTTTTCCCAACCCTCGTGGGGTGCCGCTTTTTGGCACTTTTCACTGGGCAACTAATGAAATTTATCGCACATCAATTGCCAGCGCGGCTGAATTGGCCTTCGCGGATGGACATTTGACCCCCACCCCGCTTTGGTCGGTTGGTCGGTCCTCCGGATGGGGAAAACTCGACGACGTAAGATGTCGTCTTTTCGTGAGGGAAAGACCATTTATTCGCGGCGCTCATTTATTACCACTCATTTACCCCTCTAGAGGGGTGCAGCGGGGTGGCAAAAGGGAGGGAGAGAGAGAGAGAGAGAAGGGGTCTGGAAATGGGGCAATCATTTCCTGGTGCGCTGATATTGTTTTCCCAAAGAGCGGATTTTCCTTTCCCGGAGGAAAGAAAACATCCACCCCGGTTCGATCGTCACTTACAAGACGATTATCCGGGCAAATGGGGGGGGGAGGGTGTGCGGAGAAGGGGCTCATTGCGAAGAGCAGCCCTTTTCGGTGATGGTTATGGGTGGTTTGCAATGGCGTCGGAAAATGCCACCCCGTTCGTCACCCACGAAAATGCACTCTACGCTTCGTTCCGGCTCATAATCGTTGAGCATACGACATGCAGCTGCAAGTCTTCGGGGGTCAGCAGGGAAATTGGTTATGCTTGGTGGAAAATATGACCCTTCCCCACTCTCTCTCTCTAACCCCTTAGTGACCACCGTTTGGCAGCGTTCCGAATGGGCAATGTGTTCTTAATTTAGCCTCGCGTTTTGGGGCTTTTCTTTCCCAATAGCTTTTCCCTTTTTCTTTTATTCCAACCGTCCTCCCGATGTTGGAGGGCGGAATTAGTCCACATCTTGGGAGGCATTGTCTTTCGCCTTGATCCAGCAAACCACGGCTGGGGGAATGGATGAGGGAGGGTGAGGGGGGCTGTTTTGCCCATAAATTAAATGGAGAAAATGAAAAACATAATTGCGAGCCCGAGATAAACGCATTTACTCCGCTTTATTGACTGCCATGTTGTTGCTGGTGTTGCTTCGGCTGGGCGCGGTTTCCGCTTGCTACACTTGTGCTCCTTTCCTCTCTCTCCCTCCCCCCCCCCCCCCTCACGTACCCTTCATTTCAACTCAACCGGCTCACATGTGGTCGAATGAAGGGAGCCATTTTTTTGAATGACGTCCGCCGATTTGGGCACCGCCTCGGAATGCTTGCATCTGCGACGGGGTTTGAAAGGGCGAATGTTGCCCTGCATCCCCCCCACCCCCCATCGACCCTTCCCCCGGCCACTGGTATCGACTGGCGTCAGACTCTCCGCCTCGGGTTCGTATTTATTGTTACATTCGCGTTTATTTTCTTTGCGATTCAAATGGTCGTAAATGGGCCCATATTGGGAGGGAATGGGTTAGAGGAGGTAGAGAAGGGGGGGGGGGCATTTTCCAACGTGCATTCGGGCCCTTTTCGGGCCAGTTGCGGATGCAGGCGTAACGTGCAATTTGTCCATAAATATTATCCAACTCGCATCGTTTCGACCGTTGCAACGCACGCACCGGTCGCGTACCGGTTTTATGCTCCGTTTGCACACCTTTCCCAGGGCCGAAGGGCTCGCTGAACGAGTTATTGTAATCCGGAGCGATGGGTGGGAGGATGATTTGCCGCAGGTGATGAATGTGCGCCGATTAGACCGGGACTGGTTCACTTTGGTGAAGCACATTCTGCCTGGATCAAGGCGTTACCTTTTGGAGGACGGTGAAAAACAGGGTGGAAAAAGGTCCGTTGGGGGAGAAGGCAGAGGAGAGGGTGTCCTATTGAGGGCGTTTTTGAGGGATGGCACTTTCGCCCCCAAAAAGGGATCCGGCTATGCAAATGGAAAGCTTCGTTTGTTCGTCCTTTTCGAATCGTGTAGCATTTCGGGGGCTCGATCGTTGGGAAAATCCATGGCTGCAAGGATGAGAGTTCGAATTTTCGCACTCCCCTTTTTCGATCGACGACAAGACGGTCTCCCTCGTACCCTCTGTTTCATCCCCTCAATTGCATCCGCACATTGATCTCATCGTTGGCGATCGTTTTGCATTTTAAGCCCTACGTCGTGTGAAAATAGGCTTCGGCACAGTGGCCAAAGTACTCGCTGGACATAATGTTGCATATTAGCCCTCAAACACACAAACACACACATCCGTGAAGGTGAAAAGCATACGTGTGTGTGTGTGTGTGCAAGTAACGTGCATTGCGTGTGGCACGTGTCAAGTGTCGTTGGAATGAAAACTTTTGGCAACAATTAGCGCTTTCCCAAGCAAGGACCACCGTGCCTGGGCTCGTGAGATCGCACAAAGGTTTTCATGCATGCACCTCTCTCTCTCTCTCTCTCTCTCTTCTCTGCGTCATTCTCTCCCCCAGTACACCGGTCGCATGCTAAAAGGACGAGCAGCTCAAACGCGTTTCGCATTATCCTTGATCAACGGACGCGCTCGAGGTTTGAAGGGAATTTAGGCCTCACACGGGAGGAATCCCTCGGTGTGTGACACCGGTCGGAAACAGACACAAACACACACACACACACACACACGGGCGCGCGCGAGAACGAATCCCTGACCGGCGCAAGGATCGCGCAAGGTAACACAAAAAAGGGGGTTGAAAAAGGAAACAATGCCCAAAGCCAAGCCACGCTTCAGCGGCACGAGCCGGGAAAAGCGTCCCGAATTGGGTTTCCGGAGGGATGCAGGGCGCGCTTCCGAATGTGCACCTTCAGGAGGGTGGAAAATGCCACGCCGCTGTCCGTTTGTCACCCAAAAAGGACTCGGGAAGGGCTCGGGACCACGCGGTTGCGTAAAGTGTGCATTCTATGATTTTAACACCCTCCACCATCATTAGCCCACCACACCCCGCACCACCCACCCTGGGATTCCTTGCAACCCCCATGAACCCAACCCGGTTCACGTGTGTATGTGCGCGTGTGTGTGTGTGTGTGTGTGTGTGTGTGTGGATGCACGTTACCGTTCCCTTTGGGCAAAACGCGCACCTAGCACCGGTGCTGAATGACGCGACCCTCGCCCTATGCACCACGGAGCCCTTCCCCTCCCATCGTACCCACCTATCCCACCTTCCCCATCTCACCACCCGCTTAAGTGCGAGGACGAGGGCACGATTTATCGTCAATTGAAAGCGACCGACCCTAGGGCGCAGAATTTGCTACCTTTTTGCCCCGCTCCACCTGCGCCCTTCGCATGATCCGATTAACCTTCATGTGGCCTCTCGCTCACACTCTCTTGTTCGCTCGCTCGCTCGCACACATTCGGCCACCCTCTGAAACCCGGTGTAAACGGAAACGGATGAGATTGAGATTGAGAGTCGCCCTGTGCCAGGCATAACGGTGCCATCCGCCCGGGGATGCTCATTGCGTCCTTCCCACACACACACACCACCCCCCCCCCCCCGCCCCTGGTGTCTTTCCTCGAGCGGAAAAACGTAAAATTTCCACCACCCAAAGCTGGGCAACAACAACAAAAAAACAACAACGCACGCCAACCTGACGCACGTCCTGGTGTGCGTGCGGTAACATTGTATCCGTGTGAGGGAAGGTGGAGGGTGGGGAGGGAAGGGTAGAAAATAAATCATCGTCGATTCCTGACGGTGAGTCGCGGTTTGTGCCGATGCCACGCGTCGTCTCCAGCCCTTTGTTCGAAACCGGCATGGCCCTTTAGTTCACCTTCCTATTCTCTCACTCTCTCTCTCTCTTTCTCTCTCTTTCTCACACACACACACACACACCCGGGAATGCACTTTTTTACGCCAACATGGCTGACGAGAGGTTGCCAACCCTTCAACTCGTTACAGCCATCGCGCAAAAGAAAGCACGCTCGAATGTGGGCTCGAGGCGGGTATTTTTCATCGGCTGACGTCACCACGCGAAAAGCGACCAACTTCGACGGCAGTCCAGGCCACGTACCATCGCCCGGGAGTCTCATTAAATGGTTAATTTGAGAGCCCCGCGATCGGGTTCGAAACGAATGCAACCAGCTGGACGCAAGATGGCCAAAACCGGGAACCCGCACCAAGACGCAAGAGGCGAATAACCTCCCCCTAATGGTGCGGGACCGCGAAGGGACCCGGTGTTGACATCATCCCCCATCGTTCCAGGGCGTCGGTTGGATTAACAACACGCACGGGCCAGCCTCACGGAGCCATATCACCCGGACCAAAACGGCACCAGCATCTGGCTCGGGGATCGAGACTGACGCAAATTAAATTCAATTAAAACTAATTTAGCCCGCTGCCAGCGAGAGTTTGCCGGCGAGGGGGTTGGGGGTTAAGGGGAGGTTAGGGGTATACCGCCGCCTGAAGGGTGAGGTCATGCCGGTACCGAGGGGTAGAGTTTTTCATTCACCCGCCATCAAACCAAAGCCCCTTGGCCCTTCCCAGGTGATTCGATTGGTATGGTTCGTATTTCGCACGATCACCACCAGAGGGCGCCACTAGCGCCAGAGAAGGGGTTTCTGTTTCCAGGAAACGGTGGCCACCCTCGAAGCCCTGCACAATCTCAAGAACGAACCGTGATATCGCGAGCGAACTGAAGGAAGAACGTAAAGAACGGCAAAAAAAATCATCAGCTCTCAACGTCGCCGTCTTATCGCGTGATGGAGCGAGGGTAGGGAGTGGGGAGCGAAGGGATGTTAAAGTTGTAAAGAGGGAAAGGAGGGAAAGGGAAGAGGAAGAGCGAGGGGGGTGCGTACCGAAAGGGGGTTAGTTTTTTTTTCTATGTGCGTGGCGTTATCAACAAAAGAGCGGAAGCTCTCTGAGCGCCGGGTGATCGTTCATCAGAACGCAGACGCATGTTTGTGATCGTGTGTGTGTGTGTGTGTGTCGGGTAGTTTCTACCCCTTTCAGAAGGGGTGATCCATGATCGCTCTCGAGTCGCCCCACCGCGTTGCGTTTATTTTGTGGCAAGCAGTCACAGCTTCTCGAGCCTCCAAAGCAACGCCGTTCCATGGTGAAGGGACGTACGCTCTGGTGTGAAGGGATGTGCTCCTCCGCCACCACCAGAACAACTTGTTTCCTGATACGCAGCTCCTGCGCGACGCGTAGTTTGGCGTCGTCGATCGCCACATCCGCTCCGTTAATGGCGTCGCGCCTTCCGCTCACCAATACTAGCGCGCGATCGTACGTGCTGTCGTTTGCCATTGAAGCGGTGGCTTATGGTGTAGGTTGGGTGGTGTGGTAGGTGGTAAAGGGAATGAGGAGGGTGAGGAGAAAAAATGGCAGAACAGCAATGATCGTTCAGATCATCCGGTAGACGGCCACTTGCGATCGCACACATGAGCACTTTCCGTGCGCATTCACATACGATTTTTCACACACTCTTTCTCTTGTCTTTCCTTCGCCCCACCCCCCCCCCCCCCCCTTCCACCTCGCCCTCAAGAACACGGGCTTCTACCAAACACACACACACACGCACATGTGTGTGTGTGTGTGTGTACGTGAGGCTCAGGTCCGTGAACGCACATGAACTCCAGAAGGCGAATTTTTCTAGCACCCTGTTCGAGGTCCGCAACAAGAAAAGCCGGAAAAAAAGTAAAGCGGAAAAAAATTGTACGACCCACAAGCCACTGCACGGCGCTGATCCGCATCCGGTATGCAGTGAATGTTCCGTCTCACTCGCACACCACCCTCAGCACCCCTTACGGAAGGACAAACATTTGCTGGCCAAATGTTGCGCGCTCAAGTAGCGTGTTGGTTTGGGTTGTTCCGGAATGCCTGCCGTTTTAGGTGCGAATCCGGGCTACCTGCTGTTTTGGGCTGAATGGCGGGCAAAGGGTGGGTTTTCCACGGGGGTAGTGCCGTTTAACCCCCAGTCGCAGTCGCGTTTATGCGCCGTTCATCGGCAATTTGGTGACGTGTTTCACCTTCAAGAGGAAACAGCTCCGAAAAGGCACCTTTCAGCAGGTGTAGCATTTTCCAGACGCACGAGATAACGGTCCTTCGTCGGTTGTTGGTGGCTGTGAAAAACGGCTTCCCTTCGATAAGCCGGCCGGTTCGAGATAACGCACTGTTGATAGGACTCCGAAGAGCGGGTTGTCCTTATCGGGAGAAAAAGTCCCTGAGACCGATAGGACCTGAAAACGGGCTATCGCCGAGAAAATATGATTCACGTGCAGCTGCAACTCAGCATCTAGCTCGGAATCGGGATCAAAGAGCCCGAAATTATGCAATTCAATCAACTCGCTCGCAAGGAGTACCACCGAGATTTATTTTCCCAGCTCGGACGTGGTGTATGTGTGTGTTTGTTGCCCCGTACGTTTCGCCGGACGTGTCGGCTGACGCAGATCGTGAACCTTGCGCTAATAAGAACACTGCGTCTCGCTTGCAACGATAATAAACAGTCATAACAAAAACGCCCGCCCCGGCTGGGCGGCCAGAGCGGTCCTTTTGCAGTTGGCCACCTTGCCGCGCGGGTTTGGAATAATAAGCAAACAGCTTCCGACAGAGGACCGCGGAGTCCGGAGCTAATTTTACGAGCCACCGAAATAATATATATATATTCTATCTATTCCATCCAGTCTATTCCCAACTCGGCGTCCCAGCGGCAGTCATGATGCCGTCAAACGTCCAACACCGGGTCGAGAAAGTGACCCATTTCGACCGTCGCATTTCTTCCAGCGCGCGCAAGGTAGCTGCGGCGCTCGAATAAAATAAATTCAAATCAAATTGTGAAACAAGCGACGTGAGTCGCCGCGTCGTGCGAGGGTGGGATGCAAGGGTGCCAAAGAGTGAGAGAAAAAGCCGGCCAGAATGGCAAGAACGGACAAAGAAGCAGCGTGGCATACGGTGTTATCTTGTTCGAGTGCTTGTTCGATGCCACGTAGCCGTCATGATTCAGCAGCAGCAGCAGCAGCAGCAGCTCGCGGAAGGATTAAGCGGTGAGGGTGCATGGAGTGAGAGGGAGGTAGAGGAGGGAGAAGACGGTGGCAGGCTCCAGTTGCAGCTCTGGCCGCACCCAGCTTCCGCTTCTTGACCAGCGGAAGCAAAGCGCGGTGACCATAACGAACGATGAAGGATGAGGCGTAGAGCTTGAGGAATGGGTGCGATGGGGGGTGGTGGGTGGGGTGCGAGGAACTGAAATGGAAACGTGAACGACAGGCAACAAAATAGCATAGTGCTCGCACACACACACACACACGCCAACCATCTTTGTGAGGCGCTGGGTTTTTTTCTCTTCTTTCCGTTTGCTTTTGTCTCGCTCTCTCGCGTTTTTTTTTCCGCCCTAACTCGGCGCTCGGTTGTTTTTGTTTTACCGTATCTCATTGACAGACGGCTGGCCTGGCTGGTGCTGTTTCACTCGCACACTCACGCGTGCCTACTCGCGCATATTATCCACGGCCGCTGATTCGTTCTCGCTCTCTCGCGTACTCGTGCTCTGTCGCGCTCACACGAAAAGAACGCAACGTTCATCTCGCGCGAGCGCCCCGTAGATGGGTTTATCGCACGTGAGAGACGATCGTCTCACAACCGTGCGGGATTAGCATCACGCCAGTACATCTCGATCGACCCGTGCTCTCTCGCTCACTCACACGTAACCCATGAGCCAATCACTCACGCAGTGTTCATTTCGAACGACCACAAGGGATGCTGCAGCAACGACCCAAGCACTCAGTGCCAATGAGTTACCACCGTTGCCGCAGGGGAATGGCGCTCGCGGGCTCGCAGCGTCAGGATCAGCGCGTCGTCCCGTGCAATCACCGCTCCCGGGCGGGTTCTCGCTTTGCATCGGTTAGTTTAGCAGAAGAGCTCGTAGTGTAAACATGTGCCAGTCGCCGCCGACACCAACCGACGCCGCCTGACGACGAAGACGACGACTACGACGACGGCACGGTCCGTGAAGAAGCAACCGCGACCCTTTTTGTCGGATTCCGCGCCCGCAAAACCCGCAGTACGTGTGTGTGTGTGCGTGTACGTGTCACGTCCTCGCGCCCAGCTGTGGCCGCCCTTTTGTTTGGTCTTTTCATCGTGACGAGATTCTCCATTGTGCGTGCGTGCGTGCATGCTTGTGCATGTCCTTTCAAGCGAGTCCTTGCACTGGAGCAAAACGAACCAAACGCAACGTGCGTGCGTCCTGCGTGATTCGTGTGTGGGTGTGTGTGTGTGTGTGTGTATAGCGTGATCGGGATCTCCGTTATCCTTGTGGATCAGGATTACTTCGGGTTCAACAACACCCAGGGTGGCAGGTCCTTGTCAAGAGGGCGACTTCCATGCTCAAATCACCATCAACCAGACACGTGAGGGAGATAAAACACATCGCGAGCCCGCCTTGCCCACGTGGCAGGACACTTAAGGACACGAAGGACACGCTTACTTTAGGCCCTTTGTTAGCCGCAAGTTCTGCGTCATTCGCCGGCCAAGCGCTTCTCTATCAAAAACACTCACGCGAGCTGGACCAAATTTGCGGCCTTTAAACGCCAAAGTGTGATCACCTCGACGCCACAGGATACGCACGTCCACGTGGTCCCATTGTTCTGCCTTCTCGCTCATCCGTTACTGTCCCCAAACCCTTTTTACCAACGATTACCTTCAGCTCACCTAACCAGACTTCTTTTCTTTCTTTTGTTTCCACTCGGCGCCCTTCGCCAGAATATATCCCGTCAGCGATCAGCGTGAGGTGTGTCAAAACGTTAGTGTGTGTGTGTACGTGCGTGTGTGCGGGTGTGTATGTGCGTCTCCATGACGATCGAAGCTCACGGGCGAAGCTAGAAGGGAGGCACGGAATGTGCGGTGCAGCCCGTCCAGCCGTCCCGTTGGTGTGTGGCACCAACCAACACCTGCACGCCCAGTGTCCTTCCCGCGACGAACGTCTTCTATCAACGTAGAACGGTGGGGAGGGGGAGGGAAGAGGGGAGCCCTCCCGTGCCGCCAACGATCAAACAACCCGTCCCAAGGCGGACGAACACGAAAGTGTGTGTTTGTGCGAAAGTGTGTTTTCGAAAGCCCTTCACTACCACAATCATCCTCTCGTCCTTATCACTCCCTTTTTCGCGTGTGTGTCTATGTGTTTATGTACCGGAGCGCGCGCGTGTGTGTATGTGTGTGTGCGTGCGTAGTTCCGTGATACGGAAAGTGAAGTGAAATCGAGAAAAAACCGCGATCGCGAAAAAGGGTTGCAAAGTGTGGTGACGAGCCCTTCCGCTAGAGGGCGCTCGTTTTTTTTTGTCACAAGTAGCCACCTCCAACGAACAGGAGGTGGCTCACACCGACCCACACTCACCCACCACCCCACCCCAAAGGGGTCAAAGGACAGCGGGGTACGACGCCACCCCCTCCACCCAAAGCCAATCTCCGCGCAATCCCAATCAATGGTGTCCTGCAGCGTTGCTGTGTCGACGTACTACAACGCGGAAGGAAGTATCATGCCATCTTCGACCAAGTTTTCCCTGCCATGTAAGTGTACCGCCAGTTTCGCGGTTATCTGTATGTATGTGTGTGTGTGTGCGTCCAAAAGTCGTCCTGGCGATCGCGTTGGACCCTGGCGAGGGTTATTTTTTCGTCGTAGTTCGGAAGGGACCATTTTGTTGCGCCTCGTTGTGTCTCTTTTTCTCTCGCGAGTTGGAAAAAAGGATTGTGTGGCGTGCGTAGGTTTTTTTCACGTGGAAAAGCGACGCGTGGCGGAAAGCGATTCGTGTCATCTAATCGCACTTATGTACACCTACAGCTACAGCTAGGTTATCTTCTGAGCGTTGTTCTGAGTGCTCGTTCCTTCGAAAAAGGGGTTTGTTGCGTTCGGTCCCGTTCAGTACGCGCCCTGAGCTACCTGTGTGGGTGGTGACAGGACACCCAAGCGCTTCACCCAATCACCCAACCACCCCTAAAACGCGCCTATCTTCGAGGGTGGTAGATATATAGCAGGCTCACAGTGGATCTGGATTCGCCCGAACGCTTGAATTCGGCTTCCAGCTCGCACATCTTTCGAGCTTTATTCACCGGAAACAAACACATACACACACCCTTGGTGTCCTTGCAGGGGTAGGGCACCCTTTGCCGCTTGCGCACCTTGACCGCGAGCTCACCTGCGCCTCGACAACTTCTGTGTAGGTTGCTCCTCCCACTAGCGCCATCGGAGCCGACTTCGCGAGATGTTCGCGGGTGTAATTCGCCCTTCGGTTGCTTTCACGAGGCCCTTTTTTCCCACCTGCCAGTTCACCGCCTCAATGGCGCATCCTTGACGAGCTTGGCTCTTTTATTGGCTGCAATTAATTGCGCCTCATTTCTTGGTCGAGTGAATTCGCTCACCTGAGGGCTGGTAAGAGTAACAATTGGTGTGTTTTGTTTTTTTTTTTTTTTGAGACGATGCCCGAGTAGAATGGCGTCGTTTTCTTTTGGATCTTTTGCTGCATCTACCTGAAGGCCAAGGGTCTTTGTGATAAGCGTGTGTAACAGGACGCAACAGGATCGTACGTGGCTCTAGCAAACGCCAACATCTGCGACGTTCCCTAGAGGAAATTCCGTCGCTAAAACGGCACGTCTAGAGCCCGGTCCGAGAAACAATCTGACAGAAAAACGTGATGCAGGCGTCGACCCAACCACACCAAGGACCCGAGAACCCGTATCGCGGGAACCAACGCGGGACTTCCGGACTTCTTTCACCGCAATCTCTAGTGGGCGATTGTACACCAACCAGCCGCGTTATCAGACGACTATTCCTCGATTCACTGCGGAGGCGATCCTCGGTCAGTGGCGACTTTCTGCCAGATCATCGTACCACGCCTGAGCCAGGAAAAAAAGGGCCATCGCCTGCGAGTTTCCTGAGCGCGATAAAGCGAAGCCCACACACGCGCGCTCACGCTCGCCTCGGGGACTTCTGGAACTATCGGCTATCAGCTCATGGGTACGCTAGGCCCCAGAGTATATGCCGCCCGGTTCCCCGAATGGGGTAACAAAGGTACCAGAGGTAGTTGCGGTCGCAGCCTGCGATAATGGCCTGCTCAGTGGTACTGCGACGGCTCCAGGGTTGCTGATAACTTGCGTCGGGGCCGGGAATTTTTCTGACGGAATTCTGAGGAACGGAGTCCACCTCGTGCTGCTCAGTTCCAGACCCCTATACCACCCTGTTGAGTCTCGTGTACAAATGGTTCGATGATGGGGTGGTTTTTCTCCCTAATCACTAGTCACTCACGGTCAGCTTAATTGCGTGGAGTCACCATGGCCCACATTCAAGCCTCGGGAGCCCACAAAATGGATGTGCACCGCAAATGGCAGGTGCGCCAGAGACCGCTTATCTGACAGGTTCCAAAACGGGGCGGTTCCCCAAACCAAGTGCTATAGCTGAACATGTGCATGACTCGCGCGCACGCTCCGCGACGTGGCTGCTCTAAAGCGCTATATATAGAGTTAGAACAGACGTCGTTTCGGTTTGCGCGTGTTCAACTCTCAATACGGCCCTTCGAAGGGGCGGACGCGTGCTCTAGATTCTACCGAGGTGGAAATGGAGCCCAAAATGACAACCAACCAGAACCAGATCATGATAATGCACCATCCGACCCAACATTCAGCTCGAATTTCAACCCCAATATTCTCATTCCCCCGACGATCGATTATGTCGCTAACTTTCTTTCCTCTTACGGTGTCCTTTTTTTGTTTTTTTTTGCAGTCCCTTCCTTGCCATCCGGTCTACCAAAGGACAGTGAAAACGATGCACTAGCGGACACCGACTGCTGCGTTCAGTGCCCTCAGTGCCACCAGACGGTTCAGGGAATCGAGGTAAGTGTCCTGTTTTGGTGTCCTTGTTGGCGTGTGACTGTCCTGGTGCATGTGTGTGAGTGTGTGTGTGTGCTACAGCTTCCCAATCGTGCTGTGGGGCGTCGAGTAGTGCATCGAGGTTGTGAATTGCGAACTGCTGCAGCGCAAGAGGGCGTCGGAGCTCGGAACATCTGTTTCCGGCGGATGATTCATCGAAGCAATTTCGTTCCGAAGCGGTGATTTCAAACTTTTTCGCCCCCAGGCCCGGGTCATATCTGTCCAGAGTGCGTGTTGTTTTTTTTTCTTTCTGCCCCCTTCCCCCCTCCCCCCCTTCCCACCTTCCGCGTGGCTTGAGGAATGAAACCCTCCCGTTGGCATCAAACAACGCAAATACCGCGCATTTTGGGGGCGAATGAAGATGAGCATCTCGATGAGCTAAGCAGCTTCTGCAGGCGTTCGATGGACCACCGGGGGTTGATCGATGGCCGGCATTTTATTTCTTTTCCATTTTCGCTCCCCTTCGGCCATTTGAATACACTCGAAAACCCCCTACTCTCGACGCTGGCTCCAACGAGATCAGCCCGCGGATCCGCCCTTCGTGGGATAGGGGGTTGAAAATAAATTTAGTCCAGGTTGGTTCCGCTTTTTTCTTTCGTTTCTTTGCCGCCGGGTTTTTTGACGTCCATTTTCTTATCTTTAATGGCGGTTTGCAGCGCCCGGAACCGAACCAGGCGTGTGAAACGTGAAATCTCGACGCACACGCCTAAACCCTCGACGCTATTTTTAGCCACTGGGCGAGTTTACTTATTTTTTTTTTGCTAGCTGAATCAATGCACTCAAAAAATGGATGTTACCAAAAAACCAGACAATCGGTGGTTTGATTATGTGGGCGAAATTCGTTCCCAATAAGCGTCACGCTAAAATTTAATGTCGCAGGACTTCCAAACATTGACACGGTGTCACACACAGGACTCCGAGGGCTTTAAATCGTCCGCACGCGCCTGCTTTGAGACTGTCGTCGTTTTGCACACAGCCTCATTCGTTCGGGGTCGAAAAATAAAACAAAAAAAAACCTCCGCTTCACAAACAATCCGTAATTGTCGCTCGACCGACGCAAGATGGTAGCATGATAGTATGTCTCATAGCAGAAGGCCTCATTGGAAGGTAGCAGCTCGGACTGATAAGCAGCTCAGCAGCTCAGCAAACAGACAATCAGAGCGCGATTGTCCGGGTGAATGAAGGCTTGCAAGGTTCCGCGGTGTGTTTTGCCGTGGAAAAATAGGTGAAGGAGCTGAGAGAGGTTCAGTCGGCCTAGAAAGCCTCTGGGCAAGATTGTGCGAACTTTGTGATCGCGCTCTACGCCGCCGCCATTCGATGTGTGCCGATCGCAGGTTTAGCGTGACGATCTGACGTTGATTAGGCCGCGGCGCAGGTTGGCAGCTCAACAACGCAACACCGCCGGTTGAGAGATAACGGTCAGGGTTCGTAGGAGGCGGTCTGAACGCAGAGATGAGGGTTAAGGGGATGGCTTACGTCAAGGATGCCGCATTCCAATCGGTCAGGAGTCGCGTTTTTGCACCGCGACCGACTGATGGGTTGATAGCAGTTGATGTACGTGAAAGGGTATCATCATGGCCTCGTGCGATTTGCCTCGAAGTGCTCGAATGCTCACAAACCGCGTTTCTCTCCTATCCTGTGTTAAACAGGTGTCCTTGATGGCGTCATCTCTACGGGGTACATGATTCATGCGCCATCTTGGGGTGGGGATCTCAAAAAGTACCTCCAAAAAAACCCATGCTTCATCACCAAACATGACTCAGCCTGCAGCAATCGCTTCGAATTCGCTCGCCTACGCTCTTGACAGTGCGTTTCTTTGCTGAGGGTCGTTGAGGCTATCGCGTGACCCAACCTACTGATAACCGTTCGATGTAGCACACACTGCGCCACTCCACAGGACACCGCAGGACCTCCGGCTCAACGGGGAGTTGTAACGACGTGTTTCCGTTCCAGGCGCTGAAAGAACACATCCAGCTCAACCACAGCGGGAGTCCAGACAACCTGCGGGCCAAGTTCTTAACCGACACCAGCGAACCCGACGACATGGCGGAGGAGGACGACCACCACGTGGACGCGGACGCAGGTTCTCCGCTACCTATGGCTCCTCTGGAGCTGCCCACAAGTGGTGGAGGTCGAGCTAGCGGCGACATTATTGGAAGCCGGCTACAAGCGAAGTGTGTCAGTCTGCTGCAGCTCCAGCAACAGAAAGCGGCTCGTGAGCTGCTCGAACCTGAGGATGATGATGCCGTGGGTGAAGAAGAGGACGTTGAGATGGCTCGAGGTGTGACACCTCAAGGACTGCTCCTGGCACCACAAACGGCTCAGGCAGATCTTTCTTATGGACGTCATGGACTCGTCCTCAGCCCAGCACAGGACGGTAGTAGCAACTCCAGCAGTGGTCCTAGTCTGCCAACAGGCGGCTCGGTTAAAGATGGAGATTTGACCACGTATGACTGTTCTCAATGTTCGGCTCAATTCGCTAGCCGGGATCAGTTGGATCGACACGAACTGCACCACGCACCGTCAGCCGTTGTGGTAAGTAGTTCACTCTGTTTTTGGGGTTCTTAGGGGTCTTTAGAATACGTCAAAGGTCATCTGGAACATGCCATGTGCTGAAATGAGGGCCTTCCCTTCTGCACGAATGCTTTGGGACTCCCTAAAATACCTTACAATCGCCGGACCCTGCAGAGGATGCCTTAGACTCCCCAATATACTTTTCAAATGATAGTTTCCCACAAATCTGCCTACCTATATATAGATGTGCTTGAGCGATGAGCTACATCTATATCTATAACCGACGGGATCTCGTTGTAACTATAGCTGTACACCATCATTCGGGTCCGATTCACCTCCCGGTGATCCACCCCTAACCCTCCCCAACCCCTCTTCCCCATCAAGGTGATGACCCCTCGCTAAACCCACCAACCCAGCACAAAGAATGGTTCGAGCTCGGTTTCTTTTAAATTATCACGTTAGTTCTCTCGAGTCTCAACGAGCTCTTCAAACCCTGGCGTGTTCGGAATTTCCCTGCACCCAGTGATGGCGTGATTCACTGGCAACCTTCACCAGGTCGTCCGAAGCGAATCCCCCGCCCTTTCCCACCTGACTCTTCCGCCCTAAGACGAGGGTTTTCTCTCTCCAGCCGTGGTGTTCCGCAGCTTCTTTGTCCTCGGCGCGATTGACTGCACTTCGGATGTTGGGTGTGGGTGCTGGCTGGGTGTGAGCGGCTCTTCCGCACTTCCGCTTACTCTCACCCTTCATCCCCTACCCCTGCTACAAGTCGCACAGGATGGTACCGCCCTAGAAGCCCTTGATTACCGCAAGGCGCGCGCAATCGAAGCCCCATCGAGGAGTGGGGCGGTCGCGTCCACTTGTCTCGCGTTTTTTAATTTATACACTCCTCCTCGCTTCCAAGCCCCTTCCGCCCTGCCGGTGCTGGGAAAGGGGTAGACTGTGGTGTAATTATTTACAACGGCCCGAGAGTGGCTTTCCCGATGGCGAACAGAGACCGAAACAAAGGAAAGCCAATCGACGAGTGAGCGGGAAAAGTCAACCCGGCTCGCTTTCCACCTCACCTTCACGACCTTCCCTCGCCTAATTCTTCCTTCCTCACCCTCTCAGCGATGGTGGAAAACCGAGACGCGATCGAACTTCATGCATCACGCGGACCTGGTGCAATTATACCTATGGTTCTCCTGAACCGCGTTTCGACAGTGGCTCGGTGTTTTTATTTTTAAACCGTGGTTTTTCGGTCGCACCCTCTTTCCTCTGCCACTCTCCGTATGTAACCAACGAATCTGACGCGGCCATGTGTCCTCCAAAAATGGAAAACGTGAACATCTGCTTTCCCGGTCGCGTCTCCGTTCCGTATTGTTTCCGCTGGCGTGCCTTCGCTTTTTGGAGGCAAAAGAGGGCTAGCAAATTCTTGCTTCTAGCCCTGTTAAGGGCCAGTGAAAGGGCTCTGGGGTGTGGGGAGGCGTCTGCATCGCGATCGTCCTTGAAGTGAACTGTTTAGCCCCCACAGGGTGACCCTGTGAATTATTTATCATTTTCTCTGCCATCGTGGAAAAAAGGGCACGCCCTTTTTGCTGGAGCTGTTCCGCTCTTGATCGTCATGCTTGGATGCACACATACACACACGCACGACTACCTCGAGAGCTCAAGGCGTCAAGACCAAGAAGAAGGCTGCAAGGCGCCTCCATCATCGATAAGAGAGCTGAGGAAATGCATGCAAATTCCGCTACTTGAAAATACACCTCGGGATAGTTTTCCCCGAATATCGAGGTTAGTTTTTCCGACACGCGCACCTTCGTCACGTGTATCATCGCAATCGCGATCGATGTTCAAGACGCCGATACAACGAAAGGGCCTCTGTTGCCTATCGCTGCGTCGTCAACACCACGCTTACGAGGTGCATTTTCAATTACGCACCGGAAGCAGCGACGGCAAGTGACGCAGGGGAAGTGCAAAAGGGCCGCTAAGGGCGCCGTGAAGCGCGGCTTGCGTCTCAAGCGAAGCTCTACGCAACCGTGATGATATTTTTACCTTTCCGCCGCCACGGCGAAGTGACTGCAATATATTTTCTTCCTGCGCCTCCCTCCACCAATTCCCCTTCACCTCAGCCCAACCCTTCCTCTCGCTCCCTCTGTGACCCCATCGTAAACGGTACCCGGCACTAATTTTGGGATCAATCCCGTCGGTTTTGTTCGCCTGCGCCCGGCTTTCCCTCTCGCTTTCATTCGTTGTGTTTTTCCTCGGGGGTTTTCCGCTTGTTGTTCTCGCTCTTCTCGCTGTTCTCTCCCCTTCATCCGCTCCCCTCCTTCCCCACCTCACAATTAGTTCGCTTTTCTTTCCTTTCTTTCGTGACTCGTGCCTTTTTGTTTTTTGATTGAATACAAATTTGTTTACTACACTTGTGCGCGGGAGAGGCGCGATCGGGCGGCTTCAACTGCTGCTAGGTGTGAGCTTAACCCTTGCACGGCTCTAAGGAACCAACACGGGACTGTAGAGGGGGTTAGCCAACCCTGGGCCAGCCATATGCTGTGACCCAGGTCGGCCCAACGCAGGGAAAACGCCTCGGGAAATTCTATTTATTCACTCTTTCGCTCGGTGTTGATGGCACATTATCGGCAAGGTTCCGCGGCGTGGAAGACCCGCGAACACGCCGTTCACACATACACACGAGATGGCGCATCTAACCCGCTCATTTTCCGTCTCGTTTCATCCCGATCCGTCGCTACACCTGTGCCGCAACAGAGCTGCAAAGTGTGCCATAAGCCATTCGCCAACGTGTACCGACTCCAGCGCCACATGATCTCGCACGACGAATCGTTGCTGCTGCGCAAGTTCAAATGCAACGACTGTGATAAAGCGTTCAAGTTCAAGCACCATCTGAAGGAGCACGTCCGCATCCACTCCGGTGAAAAGCCGTTCGTTTGCCCGAACTGCGGCAAACGCTTCTCACACTCGGGCTCCTACTCCAGCCACATGACATCGAAGAAGTGCATCAACATGGGCGTCAAGCTCACCCACCACAACAACAACAACAACAGCACCAGCCACAACAACAACACCAGCAGCACCAGCAACAGCCATGTTGGTGGTGATGGTGGCCATCGCGCTCTGCAATTTCCCTTCCAAGGTGGAAATGGGCTGACGGGATTAACGAATGGACATGGGAGGGGTGGAAAGGCGGGGGTAGGATTCCGACCCCAGGGTGCAGGAGTGCGTGACCTCGAGATGGCCGGACGACTCCTTCCAGTGACGTCACCCTCTCCGACGTCATCGTGTTCGTCAGCAACGAAGCATGACCTTGAAACGATCGCACCTGGAGCAGATGCGCTTTTGCCGATGTTGAACAAACACGCCCAGTCCTTTCACGCGTCTTTGCTATACTCGATGGCGCTGTTTGATCCGACCGTTCTGCGCTACCTCGAACTTTCGGCCGTCGCTCATCAGCAGCAGCAGTTTCCAGCCGCCGGAGATGTCCTTGAGCTGCCGGTAGGGAATGAGAAACAACCGCATCAACAACAGTTTACAGCCACCGGAGATGCACTTGAGCCGGCAGTTGTAGATGAGAACAACGAGTCACCTCCAGCGGAGGATGAACAACGGCCCAAATCGGTCACATCAGGCGGCTTTAATGCTCTAACAGCCACCGTCACAGCCGCCACTAGCCATCAACCGTCCGAAAGCGAACAGATGGAGGTTGATGAAGAACTGGAGGTAGAACAATCGGTTACACGACCCGTAAGCAGTGACACTCGAGACGAAGATGACCAGGTGGTCGAGGATTGTAACGAGCCGCCACCAATTCAGCCGCCCGATGAAACAAACAAGACCGTCCCGTTCGTAGACCTGCCGGTTCCGTTGAAACAGGAACCTGCCGATGATCAAGAGATGGAACAAGACCCTACAACCAAGACCCAGCCCAACACCGAGTGCCCGAAACAGCCGCCTTCAGCGGCTCAAGGACCCGAGGACGAGTCCTGCGACACACGCAAGGTGAAGAATGAGCCGCCTGAGGAATCGACGGGTGGGGCGGCTGAGATGTCGGATGTCGAGCCAACCGGGCAGGATGGACGTGCCAGCTCTTCATCCCTCTCCGCCTCATCTTCCCTCTCACCAGCCGCCTCGGCATCGCCCTTCCACTGCGTCTATTGCGGCGAACAGTTCACCAGTGAGCCTGAATTGCTGCAACACGCACAGCTGCTCTGCAAACGTTCGTTGTTGCTCAACACGTTCGCTGGTACACCGGCGGCTGGTGGAGGCGCAACAATCGCCGGAAGCAGCAGCAGTGCTCAAAGTAGCAGCAGCAGTTGTAGCGAGGACGACGCCGATTACGACTCAGTGGCCCTTAAGGGTGATGCATTTGGGATGCACGGAGCACAAGGCAGTGGTGGTGCAGGAACCGGTGGTATGGGTAGTGCGGGTATGACCCCAGGTGGACACGGAGGTGCAGGAGGTAGTGGCAAGGTGCGTGTCCGCACTTCCATCTCCGAAGAGCAGCAGAATGAGCTGAAGAAGTACTACGCACGCAACAGTAAGCCAAGTCGTGACGAATTCCAGGCAATTGCTCATCACGTCAAGATGGAGGCTCGTGTCGTACAGGTGTGGTTCCAGAACAACCGGTCACGAGAGCGTAAATTAGGTGCTGTCGGAACTCGTCAGTATCCCAGTGGAATTGGTTCAGGTGGAGGACCTCCAGTAGCAGGTACAACTGCTCCTACCTCGCCATTACACGCTGATCGAGCGCCCTCTGTCGTGACCAGCCAGGATCAGTCCTTCGATCAACCACTCGACCTATCCGTCAAGAAGGGTCTACTGACAGTAGGTGAGGCACTTTTGAGTGCTGCTTCCAACTCACAAGCTGCCGCTTCTGCGCTAGCTGCAAGCACACTTCCAGCAGTACTGCTGCAGGCAGAGACGATGTCCGCGTTAAACGAGGCAATGAACCTCAGCATCAAGACGTCCTGCTCTCCAACTCCATTTTTCTACCACGACATCCATCCGATCCACGGTGCAACGGCTGGATCACAGCCTGCAAAGCTGGGTTTCGCTACACCTGGACTAGCACGTGACACACCTTCTCCGCAGGATGCGCGAGGTCAACTCACGCAATCAGCTCAACAAACGCAACAAACGCAACCGCCCAGTGGCCAACACTCGTTTGGAAAGTACACCACAGGACACGGACAAGTCTTGCCACATCACCATCACTCACATCCGGCTAGTTTCGCGTGTATGGATCATCTACTCCGTCAGTTCTCACCTGAGCTATCTGTTGCTGCAGCTGCTGCTGCTGCTGCCGCTGTTGCTGCGGGTTCCGGAGGAATCACAGGTCGCGCTAGCCTCAGTCCAGGTGCTCGTGACATCCTACCAGATGATGCCAATGCTGCCAGCTTCTATGGAGGTGCTTTCCCAGACAAGAAGCACCTGTTGTTGAACTCCATGTTGAATGTTCCCAAGCGGCTAGCTGGAGCGTATGGGCTGACGGGAAGTAGCACTGCGGCGGCTACTCCGGGGGCTAAGGACGGACAAGGTCCCGGTGGACATCAGGTCCCAGATGCTGAGGGCCAGTACGTCTGTGATCAGTGTGACAAGACGTTCAGCAAGCATAGTTCCCTGCAGCGGCATAAGTACGAACATTCAGGTGAGTTTCGAGTGGGATATTTTTCCCGTAAAGGGAACTAACACCTTGCGCCTTTTCTCACCCCATAGGCCAGCGTCCTTACAAGTGCATTGAGTGCCCAAAGGCGTTCAAGCACAAGCATCACCTGACGGAACACAAACGACTACACAGCGGTGAGAAGCCGTTTCAATGCTGCAAATGCCTGAAGCGTTTTTCACACTCGGGTTCGTACAGCCAGCACATGAACCATCGTTACTCGTACTGCAAGCCATACAGGGAGGGTAAATAAGGCAACGGCATGGGGCGGGATGTTCCGTCCCCCGGTGCTGCCCTTGCACGCCCACCCTACTCCCGCAGCCCTGCCCAACAACCTCAGCAACCCGGTCGAGGACCACGTCGAGGTCGAGGGGGTCGACTTGCGCTTGCCTCTGTTCCTGGATATGCGCGAGTCCACACCTCCCACAAACAGCAGCCCTTTCCCCGCTCACCCCCGGTACCGCACATCACCCCGCATCTCACTGGTGGGACAGGTGAACCTCATGGGGAACTGGGCGCCTCCATCGGCGGTGGCGAACTGGGCGCCTCCATTGGATTTGCTGGCTCCACCACCCAGCACCAGCTGTACCAGCAGCAACAGCAACAACAGCAACAGCTCCACCACCACCACCTCCATCAGCATCACCACCACCACCACAGCATACCATCAGGCCCACCGATGATACAATCAGTCAGCACACCAGTAGTAGCGCCCGACGCCATACTGCTACCTCCGCATCGTCTCCACGCTCCGCAACAGCAGCACCACCCGCCGCCACCCCCTCCACCACATCATCCGATGTCCCTGCTCGCAGGCTCGCCCTCGGTGGACTCCTCTGCACCACCGTACCTCAGCAGGCGGCTCTTCGTTGGTTGCTACCTGAAGCCAACCGATGCCAGTGGACCCTTTCTCGGTGGTGGTGAACCCACCCTAGGGGCAACGGTAGGTGCCAGTGGAAGTGGGCTACACTAGGACTTCCGCTGGAGCGCCCTCTTGTGGCAGAAGCTGCTCACTTGCGTTACGTCACACGGTGCGTCTGTTTTCCCGCAAGTTATTAACACATAATTTCCCGCCCGTTAGGCTACTCACACAAACACGAAACATGTCTTTACACACACCCTCACACCCACACATACACACACACGCGGCCCGTCGTGGGCTGCGTGTCTTACTAGTATTACCATTGACCACATTGACACCTTTGTTCGTTAATAACCCAATTGGGCGCATCCTTGTTGGCCGTTGTTCCCCGTCGGCTTATCGGCTTGTTAGGTATTTTCTTAGATGTTTATTCTTTAGTATTTCACGCCCGTACGCGCGAACGGCTCATACGTTTGGGCGGCAGCGCCGGAAGCTTTGTTGAGCTTTAGGAGCTTTTCGATAATATTTACTACTTTTGCCAATGGCAGTACATGTCGTTTTTTTTGTTTTTGGCACAACATTCGCAGCCTCGCTCCATCGAGTGGCATCCTTTCGAGAGCGGTTCCTGCGCCGGTGTTGGTTGCGCGTCTCCTTTTCACTCCCAAATCGTACTTAACGATCGCGAAGGATTTTTTCCGAATATACTCAGCTGCCCCTTTCCTTGTTTTAACGGTCGAAAACCGCAAATTTTACACCCTTAAAGCCAAAAGAAGGACGAGGCTGCGAAATCAAACCGCCCACGGAAGGCGACTGTTGCTTACGATCGATCCCGGCCCACGTGCTCGTCCGGATCGGAGTTAGCGCAGCATTCAAATCGAGTCGTGCCATAGCATATGCATTTATTATTACTATTATATTAATGTGCCATTGGTGCAGCCCTTTTTCTCCATAAATTCTACTTGTATCGGCCGCCATTACCGAGGCCACCAAACTATCTATATTATTATTAAGTTAGCTTTACTACAATTTGCCAGCCCTCGTTTACTCTTCCTTTCTCGTGAACAGGAAGCGCGCGGACACGGGCAGAGGGGAGACGTGTGAAGGCACGTATCCGCAATTCTTTGAACCGTGAGTGGTAGGGCGCCATTTTGTTTCCGTAGCCGGACGAAAATCGCGATCTTTCCTCGTTACAGCGGTTTGCGTGGCTGCGTATCGGCGTGGCGACCTAACCACACAAATACGCGTGCACACACACACACACCCACACACTGCTATATCCAGCCACACAAACAAACAAACACACACACGCACATGTACACGGACACTTACCCATACATACAAACACACACACACGGCGCCTTTAATCTTAATCCCGGAACATTGTATCTCATTCCTATTAAGTATATCTAGCGGATAATTTCGATTCTTCCTTCCGGCGCGGGCAGGAAGCGACTCAAGCCGCTCCGAAGTGAGTTCAGTTACTTATTATTCCTTTTATTACGTTTATACGGGCCGCCAGGCCGCCTACTAGCATATACAAGAACACGAGGCATCAGTTCGGAGGCGCGAAGCCATTAGTTCGTACCGTAGCTATATACCTGTATGGATAAGTTCGATGTTTAACGTTTTGCGTTAGTTGCCTTACACACTTCGAGCTAGAACTACTTCCCACTGCGTAGGGCCACGTGGGTTGCGATTGCCTCGACGTCCTGCCGCAAGAAAATGGCGGTCGCTTTTGCTCAGACACTAGGCATTTCGCGTTTAGCACCTCAGTTTCGGGGCTTGTGTACCCGAACCGCTCACGTTCGCCGTGAACAGGTGCTTAATTCCCCCCTCGTGATATCTACAACTATATTTACATACGGAATACGCCACCTAATAGTCGTACGCAGACACACCCACGCGCGAAGCAAGCCGCAGATGTTGTAGCCGACGGTTATTGGACCAGCATACGTGTTAACTAGACAATACAGAAAGGATGCTTTCCCTGCCGCGGGGCTCGGCCTTCGGGCCTTTCGGCTAGTGGGGGCAGCGTGGCCACGTGGCCGGAAGTGCAGTGTAGCCGGATGTGGGAAGCCGGTGCATGCGGTCACAAGCGCCATGTTGAAGCAGATAGAGCAAATCTAAGCCAAACTTTATCCCAATTATTACATCAAATTTTCTTCATTCTCATCATACGAGCAAAGCGAACAAAAATAAACAAGAAACAGCCAATACCATTGGGCGAAAGGTTGGTCCTTACCGCAAACAGATCGTTAGACAGAACAGTCTACCAAATCATTTAAAAGCTAACTAAATAAAAACATGAACATCGACAATGGCGAGACGAAAATTATGATTACAAAGCGGAATGCAAGCTTCAATAATATCCCTACTTCACTGTTAAACATTTATATAAACGGAATATTATTAAACAAAAAGTAATAAAAATAACATGGCAATGCCAATGAGAACGGTAAACTGATAAGGTATTTAACTATTTTCTTAAAAGGAAAAAACGAATGCTGTACGGTTTTGTTTTTAGTTAGAATTGCAACCGCAAACAGCAGCAGTAAATTGCAGCAGATACACTTATAGAAAGGTTTCATGGTGGACTTAAATTAAATGAGATAATTACTAAAGAATAGCGAAACAAGCTGAAGAATGCAACGAAGCAAGAAGCGGCAGAAGTGGCAGAAAACAAAACATTATATAAAATAACGTTGCTCCTATTCCCGAAAGCAAAACGGGCTGCGGCGTCAAGTGCAGAAGTGTGGGTGTGGGAAAATAGTAAAGCGAGAAGGATACTACAGAGCGGAACCGAACAAATGAGTGAGTGTGGGTGCACAACATAAATTAGAAAATAATCCTTACAGCGCGAGTAAATATCGAGAAGAAACTAAATTGGTTCAATGCGAGTTATGATAATGAAAATTTTCCCTTTGCTTCCCTTCGGCCACTCTTCCAGAGTCTTCTCGCTCTGCCGCGTGGAGTTCCTCTATATAAAAGCCAGCACTCCTCACATCTTTGTCTGTCCCTTCTTCCAAGTGAAGCTACCTTTTTTATAGCTCAAGGCGTTCCTCCTTTGCTTTTTGGCTGGTTGTCAAACCAATCGTGCAGTAAAATGGTAAAAAATGCGCAAACATTGTTAGTAAAACTTGTACATACCATTCGCAAAACGTTCTATTCAGTAAAAAAGGATAGGAAAGAGTACGCTTGATTACAAACTGGAAAATCCCACACGATAGCCAGCACGCAGTCAAGCGATCAATCGAAAGTTATCGAGCATAAGTTGCAAGCGTCACTAAAACCATACAGATGAAAACGATACAAGCAAAAAGATTGCATGTGAAAAACTGATTCGGCAAAGAAACGAGAAAAAAATTATGGAGGAAACGCAACATTATAGCAGCAATTACACGTTTGTGTTGACAACAGAATATGAGAATTTTTTTATATATATACAAACACATACCACACCACCAACTAACACCTATTGACAAATTACAAACTCTAGTTTTAAATCAACCTATTAAATTATGCATAAACATACGAGCGCAACCACAGCGATAAGCAAAGAAATGAGCCAAACGCCATCCTACTACTTCTCTTTACATTTCCAATGCAAGAGATGCGGATGAAGACAACGAAGCCAAACGGAGTCCCAAGGAGAGGGCTTTGTTGCAAAAAGCAAATCGTTTATATATATATATACTATACATTAATATTATAATAACAAACGAACAAAAAGTGTCTTTAATTGAATTTACATTAATTGCAAACGCCTATTAATTAGTGATTTATGGAAACCGGAATAATTTAGCTATTGGAATTCAAATGTAAGAAGAACGAAAAAATGAAAGCTTTCATTCAAAGCCAAGACATAATTGCGCAAGAGCATTAGAACGATGATATAGTAGCAGCAAGCGCAACCGGAAAGACTAGGCTCAGTCTGTTGAATGATGTTGCCAGAAGAGATCGTATTTAAACATTTAAACAAAGTGGCACTTGCAGCAAACAGTACTAAGCGAAAGTAAAGGAAAAATAGCAAGAAAGTAAGAAAGGGAGAGAAAATAAAACAGTGCCAAATTAACATCAAGAAATAACTATTGTTAAATATTTCTATTGAAAACATTCGTACAGAGGAAGATAGTATCAGAGCAAATATAATAACATGAAAGTAAACGATGGAAAACAACGAATGCAAGAAGACGAGGAAACAGTTCACACACAAGCTCTTACTTTCAAAAGTTATTACCCCTTACAATGGTGCAAATGCAAACAAACGGAGCAAGAAAATACCGACACAGAACATACATATGGAAACATACAACTAATCATTCCAAACAAGACAACATTATGAGGAAAAACGTAGTTATAGCGAAAAGGAATGAGGAAACGGCGGATTACCGGAAAGTATATATACATACATATATATACAAATATATATACAACGGAAAGCAACATATTACCACTCAGCCAACTCTCGTACATGTGTTATTTACTGATTTGACTTGTTACATCCTCAGTTAGAATACGAAGAGAACGGTAGCACACAGGAAAGGCGAGAATCACATACAAAAAAAAACAAACGACCAGAGATTTTTTCTATGCTATTCGTTAGAAAAATACACAGAAGTACCAAGTCAGACAATAAAAATGAAAACAAACTTACCAATATAAGTTAAAATCTAAAATTAAATCAACTATCGAGTACAGCGTTTTCCTAGAGCCTTTCAATTTTCCAGCATTGCCGTAAGTATCCCTTCGTAAACGTCAATTTGAATGTTCAGTTACGTGTTATTTTTTTCATTTATTTAATGTCCTTGGGAGAGAGAAAAGGCAAATCACAGCCCTGTCATGACACAAGTCTGGACATTATCGCTGATTTTTCAATGTTTTTCATAGCTTTGATTGCATAACCATTTACAATGTCATATGATACACCACGTGGCACGGTTCTTCATACTATGTAGCTAAAAGTACCGCGTTGAAAGGTTTTCTTTTAAGCTTACTACTAAATAACACAAAATATTCGTTTTTAACGATTTTTATTTAAGTATCACAAATAACAGACTTTTTAAAAAGTGCACTCATTATTCGCGGTCTGTATTGCGTATGCCTTTGGATTGTTTATGAGATTTTTGTGGAGTCCTGTAATATGTTCGCATTGTCGCACGTCAAAAGCGTGTACCATTCGAAGGGTTCGCACACCAGCGCATGCGCACAAGCCCTTTCGAAGGATGATATTCCTCTAACCCACCCCGCCTGCCCCGGATGTCTACCAAACCATGTACCAGAAGCGGAATAAAACACAAACAGCGCAATCCCCCCTCGTAGATAATGCTGGTTAGTCGAGACGGAGGAGATAGCTGGGCAGTATTGCTGTGCGTTCGTGCTACCAACAATTAGTTATGTTTTGCCAAATCGATATAGCAGTGTACAAATCATTTCACCGCTAGGATTGTCCGTTGCCTTATTATCAGTGAAGTACAGTTGAAGAAAACGATACCAGTAATAGGACTAACAGTGGCTCGCGAATGCAACCCTCCCGCTCCCGGTCGTAATTGTACGGAAAGAGGCGCAACATCAACATATTTAACATATGTCAACACGCACGACGGCCTCCAGCAGTAAGGGGCTCACGGAACCGTACTGTAACAAATAGCCTGCTGTACTGGAGTGAGAAGTCGCAGTTTGAGGCGCAATAGCAAGCCATGGCCTCTTCAGCATCCTCGAAGCCTCCGGAGGACCCCTCCAAGCTGGGCTACTCATATGTTACGCCTGCCGGAATGTGCCTGCGGTTTCGCCAGAGCCTGGCGCAGTTTAGTGATCTATTCAGCGAGTTCAACAAATACATTGCTCCGGCATACCATCATGACCGATGCGAGCGGTCCGTGCACATGCGGCTTTACTCGATGAACAAGCGCGAGTTCGCAACCGTCTTCCTGGCGTTCTTCGCCTGCTTCGGGCTCGGTATATTCATCGGTCTTGCCGGTCCACCGATCACGGTGATGAGTAAGGTGAGCGGAAGCTCACTGCAGCCAAATACTTCTGCTGCGGACGCCGCTGGAAGCTCGTACCTAGCCAAAGGACCGTTCGTGATGCGAACTCCGCTGTTGACAACCTATTCGCAGCAGATGTGGATCATCGCAAAGCTGACGACGGATAACACGGACGACGAGATGGTGGACAAAAAGTTCCACATCAGCGTGCAAATCGAAGGCTTGACGGCCGAGCACAAGCCAATGTTGGTGTTTGGAGGGACACATAATGGAGGCGCCGACTCGAAGAACCGCACGCGTCATCTCTCCTGCAGCTACGAGGAGTGCGATGAGTTTACTGTACTGCATATCGGCTTTCTGGACTTTGCGCACTATATTGTGACGGTGAACTTCTACGGGCTGGAGGCATTTCACCAGCGGTACAACATCCGTTCCGTGCAATTCTACTTTAAATCGTACAATCCTGCATTCACGCAGATTGAAATCTGGTTCCGGTTCATTTTTGTGCTGTTCACGTTCATCATCACGTGCTGGTTCGCGCACACGCTCCGGAAATACCCAATGAACGATTGGTCGATCGAGCAAAAGTGGTTATCGATACTGCTACCGTTGTTATTACTCTTCAATAGTACGTTAAGCCACGATCAAGCCCTTCGTAGTGGCATCTGCGCCCAGAATTGCTACACGTCTGCTTTCTATTACAGATCCCATTTTTCCTCTGATATTCATCGCTAACAACTGGTTTCCTGGAATTATCGACGCGCTGCTGCAAACAACGTTCTTATGCGGCATTCTCATGTTTTGGCTTTGCGTTTACCATGGATTGCGGCAAAACGAGCGCAAATTTCTCACATTTTATCTTCCCAAACTGATCGTAGTGCTTCCAATTTGGTTGTGCGCCGTGGTCCTGGGCATTTGGGAGAAATGTGACGAACTAAACGATCCCACATACAGTCATTTCGAGGATTCCGAGAACTACAAAGTACGCATCGTCACTGAATTTGAAACTAGAGGAAAAAAGGATCATATCCGGACGGACTTTTTCTATACTTACAGGGCTTAAAGGTGTTTGTTTCGATTGCCGGTGCAATGTACTTACTGTATTTGGGACTTTTGATGCTTAAGGCATATTCCGAGCTAAGATCGATGCCGTACTTCGGTATGCTCTAATCAAACGAAATGACAAACACCGCTGGCAGTGAAATTGTAATCTGTTCTAACATTATCTCCTTCCAGATATGCGTCTCAAAATCCTTACACTGTTGATGTTGATCGTAATATCAATTACTCTCATTGTGACGATGCAACATTTTGGGTTCGACACATTAGAAGACAATTTCATAGCGCAGCTCTACACCAGCTACAAAAGCTCGGCACAGTTCATGTGTTTCTACGGGCTACTTAATTTTTATCTTTACGCCATGGCGTATGTTTATTCGCCCAGTGGCCCTGCAGTTCATGGTATGCGCGAGCGACAAGTCACTGCTATGCGACAGCAACTTATTCTGGTTTCCTACATTTCTGGATATTTTTTAGAGCCAATCATAGCCAAGGATAATCCAACTTTCTCGATGATCAACGATTCCGACGAAGAAGTTATGTATGGCTCAGACGAAGAAAGCCGTCGACCGTTGAATTCAGCCTGCAGAAAAGGAAACGATTACGACAGTGATTAAGTTCTACGCGTTTACCGTCCGTTCATTCTAACTGCGTTAGGTAGTGGCTCAGCTAACAAAAACGCTATGATTATGATCCTTGCTAGTTTCTAACTATCAGCATCAAATCCATTATCAGCTGATTTTATTATCTACCACAAACTGTTAAATCTCTCTATTGGAAGGACAAGAAATAGGCGGGACAGCAGAAGGCATGGAAAATATGTTGTGAAGTGGTCAATTAGGTTGGACATCTTATGTTTTCCTATGATTTTCAATATTATTTACTGGATAAACGAAAAGCAGCTGTTTACATACCATGCTTGCATCGACAAAGCAATCGCGCACGTTTACTTCAGCGACTTGGTTTCTTATGCTGCGACAACATAAGATCCGGCCGATGCTCTGGATCTAAATACATTAGATTACGTACAATATCTCACTAGAAAATTTAAGTAAGAACTATCGAAAATGAAAGTGTAATATGGTAACCGTTTAAGTTGTTTCAAATTGTGTGGATTTTGGTGTCAACTAATGTATTTCAATGATGAACCTTATTCCAGTGCGAGTTTATCGTGAAATTTGTTACACCCTATGCGTAAGAGAAACAACCAAAACTAAGATAATAATTACGTGTAATAAGAATAGGACAATTCTTCTTGTTTTCAACTTCAACATCCCGCGCGAATCAACCGTAAGGTCGGGGAATTGTTTTACAAGAATGGGGAAAAGATATCTATCAATTAGGTAATAAATGGAATAAATATCACTTATAAAAGGAGCGTAAGCTTCATATATTTTTTTTTCATGTACTATTTTTTATGCATCCGCGCATTATCCAGAGATGCACCATTAGTTTAGCTACGTGGGTTCGGTGCAGAATCGTGATGACGTTAAACATTTGGTGAATCATTTCATGGAACTGTCAAGCTTTTGTAACGCAGCCATCGCACAGGCCACTCACCATGAGAATGAACGAGAGAGAGAGAGTGCACATTAGTGTGACTAAGTGAGTGGCAAAGAGGAAGAAGAGAGGAAAGCGATGCACTCAGTGCGCACATTGGGCAAACGACAACAAACAATTCTTTGTAATAAAATAATCTTCATCTCCAAATCGTTTTTGTTCTCTTAAAGACTTCTTTAATTTAAAAAAAATTATACAAAAAAAAGTCTGGTGTGGTTACAGCCATGAAATAAATGCCGCCAGCCATCTGTGGCTCGAAAAAGAGCTAATGTGGTTACATTGCATAGGAAAACTGTTCGGAAAATTTGCCCGAATGCACTTTAACGCATTGTGCACGGACGCATTGTGAGCGCTTAAGCGAGACAGCGCAACAACGCTGCACATGTGGCAGCCAGACGAGAGAAGTGAACCATGTTGCGCTCTCTCTCGCTCTCTCGCGTGCGCTCACTTTTCAGCCCAGCAACGGTCTTCTTTCCCGTGCGGAACCCATTCGTTCGTACGTTCGCCTGCCTGACGGTGCGGTTTGACGGCGGTCCGGTTCGTCGTCCCCGTTTTGTAGTGTAGTGCTGGAACCAAGCGCTTGTGCCAAAAGGAAAGAACCAATTACATCATCAACAAAAAACCAAAACACAACCCACGCCCGTGTGTGTGTGCGTGTGTGTGGTGCGGTGCCGTGTCATCGCGGCCATTCGTGCGTACGTGAGCTTTTGCTAGAGGTCGAAGGTTCGCCGGGCTCCAGCACACTCCGACAGCTCGTCTTCTTCCGTAGGGCTTCCGGCACTGGACGCGACCAAAACTCCCTTGAACAGGGAACGCTGTAGTGTGCCAGCAGCCGTACGTGTGCCGCTTCACCAATCAACCACCAACACACAACGTACCCCCAACACACTTTCGTGTGCACGCACGCGCTCACACGGCTGCATACAACAGCTGCATAGGCAGATTTTACCGGAATCGGTCAGTCGCTTTCGCTGGAATTGTCCCGAACTTCCCCACACCAGGAAGGGCTTCAAGCGGCAAGTGCTCAGGTAAGCCCTTTGAGAAAAGCGATAAAATTAACGCCCTTTTGGTGGAGCGGAGGCCAAAGGGCCACCATCTGGGCCACTCGAAAGCGGGGATGAAATATATGGGGGTTGCATTTTCCAATCGTGAACGTTGGCAAACACTCGCACTCGCACACATACACACCCTCGTCGCGATCGCAACCCTGCGAATTTCCATCTCCCCTGTCCACGCTCGCTCTCGCCCTCGCCCTCGCCCTCGCCCTCGCCCTCGCCGTAGGTCCGTCGACTAGGAAAAAGAAGTAGAACAAAATGGTGTAGAAAAGAACAAAAAGCCGGACTACCCCTATCAAAGTCAAGTGGCAAAGTGGTGTGTTGTCGTACGGCTGGGTGAGATATCTCTCCGCTCGCATCAACCCCTGTGGGCAGGTGGGCGGATGTTCACCGGGGAGAACAGAGGAGAAGGGGGCACCATGGTCCAGGCCTTATCGCGGAATCGCACACCTAGCAGAAGTTGGGCAGCTCGCCATCTTTAAGGGTGCGAATAGAGGGCGACACCTTGGCGCGGTTCCGTTTGTTCGCGCGATAAGGCGGTGAAACGCGAGCGACGGCAGGGCCCAATCTCCTTTCCTTCCATCTTGGCATTGTCCACTCCATCCACCCCATCCCCCTCTCGAGGAGTGAGGGATGGTTGGAACGAGGAAAAACGCGCCCGTACAATTGATTGCTTCCTATCGCATTCCGGTGTGGGAAGAAGCGACGGGTGGGGAAAATCGACCTATCGGCGTCTCAGGTACCTTCCCCTCGAACACCTGCAGTTCCACACCTTGCCCTACCAAGCCGCCCGCTCGCCCGTGAATCATGAGCTGCGGCGTGGCCGAATTTCCAGTGGCGCTAATTGTGTGTGCCCCATTTTCCGGGCGCTTCCTCGCTTTGAAAACCTTTTTTGGGAGACCGGTAGGCCGGCTAGAAAGCGCACCCCTGCCAGCAAACGTAGCGGTTGTTCTTTTATCTCCCGTTTGCACCGCAAGCCCTCCTCGGCGACCCTGCTTAACGCCTGGTTGGCCTGATTTTCACGCAAAATAGATTCGCTCTCGCGCCGCACAAAAATGCACGCTTCTACCACCCGAAAATGAGAGCAATCACCTTTTCGGGGGATCCTTTGAAACGAGTCCGGGGAAGAAATCCCCCCCCCCCCGATAACCACCCGGTCAAATGAGGCGGTATCACGCAAAAGCCGCGACTTCTCTTGATCAAGATAACGCTCGGTCCAATCGCGAAACCGGTAGCGGCAAAAAAGCGCTCATATCGCGCCTGTCGCCGTTCCCGGAAATTGTACCCTTCTCGAAGGGTGTGGGTGGGTGGATCGCGTCACCCTTACCTTAGCCGCCGCCTCCCATGCCCCAGAACGATGAGTCAAAGGCAGCAAGACACGAAATGTGCGCTTATCGTGCGATCGTTCGATCGATCGTAACGCGCGTAACGGCTGGGAAAGTGACCGGCCATTTTCACAACGCCGCGCGTACGTGTGTCGAGGAGGGTGGCGATAATCATGTTTAAGACCTTCCTGCTGGGGCGATGCGCTGTTGCTAATTGTGCGCCCACACGCGGTTACGGAGCCCATAAACCGTCGCCAAGAACATGCTAAACAGCGAAAAGTACAACACCGGATGGAACGAAGGTGACAGGGTGGAGGGGGGAGGGTAGGGTGATGGAAAAACTTGTGGTTTCGATGGGTGGGCACGTCACACCCATCCACTCACCCACATCCCCGCGGTAAAGCCGGACACACCAAAACATCAAAACATAAGCAACATGGCGAAGGAAAAATGCTCACACACAAAATATAAAAATAAACTCCAGCGGGATGGGGCGAAGTGGAAGAGGGAGAGGGTGGGAGTGAAGGGAGAGAGGGCCCATAGAAATGCACGCCAAATCCGGAACGGCGGTGGGCAATTGTTTATTACGTTGCCTGCAACACCACCCCCTCAATGCTCTTCCACTTCTCCATCCGGTTGCACCTGAGGAGTGGAGAGGGGAAGAGAGAGTGAGTCGGGTGGAGTGATGACGTGGCAGCCCCGCAACCCGTCACAACCCCCTTTGGAACCCCTCGGAAACCCCTTGGAATCAGCCTACCGTATCGATGGCGATGTAAGGGACCGCAAAGGGCGAAAGGGAAGGGCTCATAGGTACCAGGTGGAAAAGGCGTGAGGGTGCGGGGAGTAGATGTGCTGCCCACAACCACACGTGTAACGCCACCACCGGTGTAGCAAAAAGGGGTTGGTTAGCGGTGCAGTTGGCTGAATTTCGGTCGATTACGGCTTCGGTGAGTCACTCTCACAGCTTCCCTTTGCTCTGGTGAAGGGCTATGCAGAGGGGGGGGGGGGGGGGGGGGGAAAGGGTTCGGGAGGGTGCGCTGTGATGCGCAATAAAAAAAAGGTGGGGTTTGGGGCCTTAGCGGGGTGGGTAGAGCACGCTCAATTGATGCTGCGCCCCTCAAACAGTGAGTAACGCTTCTTCTTAATCTCGTTTTGGACGACGAACGAACGGATGCTTACGACTTCTCTTCGTTGCATGTAAGCGGCATTACAGCAGCCCCCATCTTGGGGTGGAAGGATAGGGAAGGGGGAGAGGGTTATGCTCTTCTGTCGTTTTTTTCCTACCCCTTTTCGCGGCTTGCAAGCGCACACATGCCGGTCCGTTCCGAGAGTGCGCTTCGGAAAATGTGGAGGGTCAGTGGGCGCCGCTGGATGAGCGTTGAGGGGGAGGGGGGGGGAGGGAAAGATCGAAAGAGAGAGAGAGAGAGAGAGAGAGAGAGAGAGAGAGAGATGGGGAAATGATGGAAACAATAATGTGTCTGTACGATCTTATATCGAGCCTTTTTTTTCACCCACCTTAAGCTGCATGAGCTTCGAAGCTGGGGTTGCTGGCAAAGGAGGAAAAATGCGGTTGCGGAACAATCGTTGGAAAAGTATTTTCTACGCCCCCCCCCCCCCCCCCCCCCACACACACCCACACACGAACACCACCCGGTGCCTTTTGTTGTGGTCCTCCAAAGCCGGTTGTTATAGGTTAACGCGTTTCGCTGCTCATTTCACTTCCGCCCTTGCTACTGCTGCTGTTGTTGCTGTTGTTGCTGTTGCTGCTTGCGAAGTGAAAACTCCACGTTCCAGTTTTCCGCCTCACCTCTCCTCCCCTGCATTCCACTCCTTTCCCCTCTCTGTCGGCCACCGGAACACTCGGTTTTAATTTCAAATGGTTGTGATTTCTCTTTTTCTGCATGCTCGAATGCCCCGTCCGGCGGTTACGTACCCAACAGTGGCCGCTGTTCCGGCGCAGAGAGCTAGTTCCTGAGGCTGGGTAGAGAGGCTGCCAGCCTGCCGGGCGAGTACGAGTAAGTATACGAAGACTCCACAAATGACTGCTTTCTACTACCCATAGAGCCAGCTAACTTTCTTTCCACTTTCGGCGGCCCGTTTGGCAATACTGGAATCGCGCGGAACACACACACAGTGATGCTGGACGCGCAGCTGGTGTGGGCCCGCGACATCCAGGATGGTTACATACAGGGCCGGATCACGGAAATCGGTGGCACCGAGTATGAGGTGCAACCGGTGGATGGGAAGCTCCCCAAAAGGAGCTGCATCCCAGAGGACATCTTCCCGTCCTGTGAAAGGGCCTCGGATAATGACGATAACTGTAGGTAGAAAGCTAGGTGCGTGCGGGGACTCGCGAATCTAAGGTCAATGTTTTACGGTTTCAGGTGAGCTGATGTTCTTGAACGAGGCGACGCTGTTGGACAACATCAGAAACAGATACTACAAAGACAAAATTTACGTAAGTGTTCACAGTAGACTAGCTGTGAGGTGAGATGAGGTGTCTAACTTCCGTGTTTCTGAAACAGACGTATGTGGCCAACATTCTCATCGCTGTCAATCCGTACAAGGAGATTCCGGATCTCTACTCATCAGCGACGTTAAAGCGTTACAGTGGCAAATCCATCGGTGAGCTGCCGCCTCATGTGTACGCAATTGGTAAGGTCCTCTGGGAGCCATGGTTAGCTGGGTGGTGCATTAATCACATTTCACTCTACTCTACAGCTGATAAGGCGATCCGCGATATGCGCGTACTCAAGATGTCACAATCAATCATCGTGTCCGGAGAGTCGGGTGCTGGCAAAACCGAAAGCACCAAGTACCTGCTGAAGTTCCTGTGCGATTCGGTTGCCGCGGCCGGTCCGATTGAGCAGAAGATCCTTGATGCCAACCCGATCCTAGAGGCGTTTGGTAATGCAAAGACTACACGCAACAACAACAGCTCACGTTTCGGCAAGTTCATCGAGGTGCACTATGACAAGCGTTGTCAGGTGGTAGGAGGTCACATCTCTCACTATCTGCTCGAGAAAAGTCGCATCTGCACACAGAGTGCGGACGAACGTAACTATCACGTGTTCTATCTGTTGTGTGCTGGTGCTCCGCCAGCCCTACGCGAAAAGTTGGCCCTTACCAAACCGGACGATTATCGATATCTTTGTGGGTGTACTCAGTACTTCACGCATCCGGCTACGGAGTCACGTATCCCGGCTGGGCATAAGTCACGGGTGCACAGTACTAAGGGCCCTCTAAAGGATCCGATACTGGATGATTTCGATGACTTCCGTCAGCTGGACGAGGCTCTGGGTCGGTTGGGACTCAGTGAGGCTGAACGTACGCAGATCTACTCGCTAGTGGCCGCTGTGCTGCATCTCGGCAACATTCGATTCGAGGAGAACCCGGAAGACTCGAACGGAGGTTGCCGGATCACGCAGGATTCGCAGATGTCGCTCAATGTGACCGCGCGTTTGATCGGAGTTGATCCGTCTGAGCTGCGCCAGGCACTGATGTCACGTGTGATGAAGAGCAAAGGCGGTGGCATTAAGGGTACTGTCATTATGGTGATGTTGAAGGTGTATGAGGCGAATAATGCACGCGATGCACTCGCCAAGGCGCTCTATTCGAAGCTTTTTGACCACATCGTGGCGCTTATCAATCAGAACATTCCGTTCCAGGCGTCCAGCTACTACATCGGTGTTCTCGACATCGCTGGTTTTGGTAATTAACCGTTGCCAGCTATGGTTTTCGAACATCTACTTCATGTTCCATATGCTTTTCCGTTCGCAGAATATTTCACCGTAAATTCTTTTGAACAGTTCTGCATCAACTACTGCAATGAAAAACTGCAGAAGTTTTTCGACGATAACATTCTGGCCGCCGAACAGGTGCTGTATGCGCGCGAGGGTTTAAACGTGCCGGAAATCAAGTACACCGATAACCAGGATATTATAGGTGCGTACCTGCAGGATGCTTCCTTTATGCCTGTGTTAACTGTGTACGCATTCGTGCCATTTCAGAGTTGATCGAGTCGAAATCGAATGGCATTTTTACGTTGTTGGATGAGGAATCCAAGTTGCCGAGACCGTCGTATTCCCACTTCACGAATGAGGTGCACTCATCCTGGAACGGTCACTACCGGCTATCGTTCCCTAGAGCATCACGTCTGAAAGCTCACCGGTCCTTGCGCGATGACGAGGGCTTTCTAGTTCGTCATTTTGCGGGTGCAGTGTGCTACAACACGGTAAGGCAAAACATCCCCAGGCGTTCGTGCTTCGACTTCAACTAGCTTTCGGTTTCCCATTCCAGAATCAATTCATCGAGAAGAACAACGATGCGCTTCACGCGTCCCTGGAGGGTCTAGTGCAGGAATCGGAAAACGTGCTGCTGAACACATTGTTCAGCGGTGGTGGTTCCGGCAAGGCGTCCATGAACGTGGGCAAATTGGCATTTATTTCCGTTGGTTCAAAGTTCCGGTCGCAGTTGAGCGAGCTGCTGGAGAAGCTACGCAACAACGGAACTAATTTCATCCGGTGCATCAAGCCGAACAGCCGTATGATAGATCACGAATTCGAGGGCAGTCTTGCACTAGCACAGCTGAAGTATTCTGGCACCAACTCGGTGCTGGAGCTGATGGAGTACGGCTACCCTTCTCGGGTGCCTTTCAACGAGTTGTACAACATGTACAAAAGCTATCTGCCACCGGAGTTGGCCCGGCTAGCACCACGCACTTTCTGCGAGGCGATGCTGCAGTCGCTGAAGCTCAATTCGAACGAGTTCAAGTTTGGCATCACGAAGGTGTTCTTCCGGCCGGGGAAGTTCGTCGAATTCGACCGGATCATGCGTTCCGATCCGGAGAACTTGCAGGCAATCGTTGCGAAGGTTAAGAAGTGGCTGATTCGCTCACGCTGGATCAAATCTGCCTTCGCCGCCATATGCGTCATCAAACGTAGGCTAATCAATTCTGTTACAGTTTTTATTATTTCATTCTCCCTTGCTCCACGACAGCCAATAGAGTTCATTTACTTTATATCCTTTTGGTGTTTTTCTTACAGTGAAAAATCGCATAATCTTCCGCAACAAGTCGGTCGTGCTGCTGCAAAAAACCATCCGTGGCTACCTGGTACGCAAGCAGCATCAACCACGCTACCGGGGTATCGCCAAGATCAAGGCGTTGGAGGACAACCTGCACAAGATGCACGCTATCACTGACCAGCTCAAGGCAGACCGGGAAAAGATGCAGGCAAACATCCGTGTCGTGCAGGCGTCCCTGAAGGTTGCCATTGACATTATCCGCTCAAAACCGACGATCGGAGCCGCGGCCATCGATCAGCAGTATGCAGATATCATGCGCAACATCGACACCAACATGAAGCTGATCAATGCCCGCCTGCAGGAGCAACGAAATGCCGAAGAACAGGAACGGCTGAACAAGATCAAGCTCGCACTGGAGGCGGAACGGCGAGCCAAAGAGGAAGAAGAGCGCCGTCTGCGAGAGGAAGAAGAAACCCGGAAGAAGTATGTAGCTGACTCACCACAGCTGTTTGCTGTAATGATAACGCCTACTTTCTCCTTTTGTCTTTATCGTCCTTGCTTGCTGTACACGTGTCCTTGCATTGTGGCAGAAAATCGGAAATAGAGGCGCGTCGCAAGGAGGAGGAAGCCAAGCGCATACGCCAGGAAGGCGAAGATCGGAAGGCTGCCCTTGCCCTACAGGTACTGTCATCTGCTCTGGCCTTCCGTACGGCCGCAGCCGAGCTAAAGGCGCTGCTGGAAAGAGAGGAATCAGAAAAACATTTAACCGAAAACGCAGACGAACGGCTCGCTAACCGGTACTCTGTTCTACCACCTACTCAGGCACAGCTGGAAAAGGAAGCCCAGGAAGACATTCAGTACCGTCAGCAGCTGGAGCAGGAGCGGCGCGATCACGAGCTTGCCCTACGGCTGGCCCAAGAGTCCAATGGGCAGGTTGAGGATAGTCCACCGGCCCTAAGAAAGTATGCACATCGTATGCACGAGCCCATAACCAGCACGATTCGCTCGTGACCCTTTAGCGATACTCGATTTGCTCGCTTGCTTTAACGCCCTTTTTTCTCGTACTACGCTTCACTTAACATAACATTCTACTGCTAAACCACTTTGTCGGCGTCGCTTAGTCCTCCTGTAATTCTAGTAGCTCGTCGCTTGTCCGTCTAGTACATCTTGTAACACGGTTGCGGGTCTTTGTCCTTTGTCCACTTGTCTTTACACTAATCGGTTGATCTCATGTGGTGCAGGAAAGAAGCTTTAATGTACTTGTATATTAGCTAAATTCGTCCGTGCAGCTTTTTTCGATGTTCACTATACATAATCAACATGACTCCTTAATAGGGAGCATCAAAAAGTATGTGGGGGTTCACTGTCCTTGGAATATTACCATATTTTGTACTTCTCATCTGAGTGTTCACAACATCTCACCGTTTCTTTCATGTAGTTCACTGACCAACTCCCTTAGTATTCGCTCACATACTTTTCCAAATTAACATAACTAGTACACCAGTAGGTTCCGTTTTGTTCGTACGCATTGCTAACCGCGGATTAACGTGCTCTGGGAAAGTTGATTTATCGATTTGGACTCCAATTTAACGTCGTATTGTAACGTTTGTAACGCTCCCCGGTGGTTTTGTCCTTCTTTAGCACTGCGCATTTATTTATCTACCTATATTTGAAGTTGATCCTTCACAAATCACGATTTCTACTTAACTATGTTTGTTTCAATGCATTTCTCAACCATTCTCCAGCGGTACGCCAGAGGTCACGCCATTGGGCAACGCAAACCGACTGATAAGGTACATTGTAAAATACTACATTACACAAACCACACACACACACACACACACAAACACCTACAGAAATCCCCGTTTTTGTGATACTGAGTTTTCTACTCTTTTGTTCATTTTGTATCATTTTTTTATTTGTAATTTGTATTTGTCTTTTTTATGAATATGTATACATATACTGTTTTGATACTCTCTCTTTTGTTGTATCACATTTGAAAACCTTGCGATGAAATCCCAGTGAATTCATTGAAGGAATCCTCTATTCATTAGATGTAAAATTGACATACAAAGAGAGCAGTTATAAGATTGTTTCCCGTTCTTTTCATGTTTTGCTGTAAAAAAGTGTACATACTGAAATCACAGCTCGTGTGTATGTTTTGTGCGTAAGGATGTCCTTTATACAATTCCGTTTTGGAAAACTAATGTATTCTACGTTTTTACGCTTATTTTCGGGAAGCAAACCCCGCCACCATTTTCAAACTTGAAGAAGCTTGCGAAAGAAACACAGCTTCAATATCAAGGGGTTTGAAGGTGGTTCTAATGAAATATCTACATATCCTTTACTATGTTAATTGCGACAGTTCAACTCAGAAACGGCACTAATAGCTTTCTATTTTCCCCCACCGTACGACGGAATCGCCTGTAGGTCCGAAGCGATCCGTGCACAACAGCAACTGGTTGAAAAGCAAAAGCACGATCTATCTAAGTGGAAGTATTCCGAGCTGCGAGATGCGATCAACACCAGCTGCGATATCGAGCTACTGGAGGCCTGTCGTCACGAGTTCCACCGTCGCTTGAAGGTGTACCATGCCTGGAAAGCCAAGAACCGCAAGCGCACGACAATGGATGAAAACGAACGGGCGCCTCGAAGCGTAATGGAGGCTGGTAAGAAGCATCTCGATCGCATAAACTGCTGCTATGTTGCTCAGGCTGATGTGTGTGAATCCCAACTTATCACTTCCAGCTGCACGGTCACCGGCACGGTTGACTCCGAAGCAAGAAATCGTACCGACCGGAAGCGTTCATCGCTACTTCCGTATTCCTTTCGTACGGCCGAACAACGGAGGCCCAGAGGTGGCGATGGCAACCAACGCAGACGATAGCAAACGAAGCTGGTGGTTCGCCCACTTCGATGGTCAGTACGTCGCTCGTCAGATGGAGTTGCACACCGACAAGCCGCCCATCCTGCTGGTGGCCGGCAAGGACGACATGCAGATGTGCGAGCTCAGCTTGGAGGAAACGGCACTGACTAGGAAGCGTGGTGCCGAAATTTTGGAGCACGAGTTTAACCGAGAATGGGAACAGCACGGCGGGAAACCGTACAACCGACTGAGCACTAGGAAGTAGGGACTGGTATGTGGACACCACGTTCTCAGAGCCGGTGCGAAAGGATCCGTTTTAGCTAAATGAACCCAGCCGAATAGAAGGCAACCTGGGTCTCGACAACGAGACCTCAACGACGAGCCAATGTTGGTAATGACTAGCAAGTAACTTTAACTAACACTTGAAATATGCGTTATCAGTATCCTTTATACTATTCCATTCAAACAGTATTAACTGCTTCTACTACTAGAATGGAGTATTATTAATATTATTACCATTAGAGCATTTGTAGCAGGAAACTGGATTATACTTCCTTGCCCTTGCGAGGGCCCTTTCAACACTAGTTAATCATTACGACTATTCAATTTGTTAAGTAAGTCACGTTCACTTGTACACGTGGTGCGTATAGTCTTTCCATGGTGCTACTGCCAAACGAGCGATTTCTTTCACATTGCAACTTCAGGTCCCTCAGACTAGTGGTGCTATCTCTTCAAGACATTATTATGACTGTTGGCTTTTTTAAAAACTAGACGAGAAAGTAAAAGTGTTGGTAGACGTAGGAACTATGGCTCTTTGCCCGCCCGTTTTCCTGGCAAGCCTTTTTCCCTAGTATGACTGCGATGTGCGGAAATGTTTGCAGTGTCTTGCTTTGGTGCCTTGAACGAAACAAAATTGCAGTGAAGAAGGATTCAAATGGATGAAAAGGTGCGAAGTCACAGCATACATCAACGGATGTAGAATCGTAGCTAGCAAAAAAATCTGAATGTGAAGGAGCTATCGTGGAAGGATATACGCCATCAGACGGGCTACAAGCGAAATGGGGACATGTGTTTTGCGTTTGTGAGGATAATCAAAACAAAAAAAAAGAATCAGATAAAAATTTATAAAAGTAACGTCAAACGTTTCCATCGAGACTGTTTTTACTACTGCTCCAGAACCACATTATTATCTTATTAATATTCCAATTTATTCACGAGGATGCAAATCAGAATTTAATAGGTGAATTTATTTTGAAGACTATATTTATCAGCTAAAACAAACTATGCTAATTTCACGAATAAAATCCGATGGATGATTTCAAATTCTACGTTTTTACATTGTGAACTAGTTTCGCTGTTATTCTGGTCCAATAGAAATTCTATGATAATTCCCTGATGTTTCCAGCATTGCATAGGCATTTATCTGTATAATTTAAATTATATTTAGTTCGTAATTCCAATCCGAACAGAATTACTACACATTTTGAACGATGCTTTTTTTCGACTCAATCAAGCGGTTTAAACGTGGTGCTATGATTTCAAATAAAAAAAATAAACATAGGAGCAGCATGTGAGTTGGCTTTACGATAGAGAAACTTTTACTTTTGTTTAGTTGTTTTCATTTTACCCTTTTACTCTTTTAATTAAAGGCCTTATTGGCATGCATATCATGTTCAGAAACCTATAAAACGAACTGATCTTAAATAGTACCCGATCTGACAGTGTCAACGATTTGAAAAGCTAGTTTTTCTGATTCAGAATGACTGAAAGTCTTGATAGCCACGCTCCATGGTTGTAAACAGTGAACGAAATATATTTTTTCAGATGATAAGTGTCTTTTTAAAGCTCCTTCTCATCATATATCTTATCAGTTTATAGCTGACAGTTTCTAGCATATTATTACTCTCTGCTGCAACGGCGTTCAAACATATGGTGTTGGTTTCGTAGCGTTCGTGGCTGTGTGCGTTGGGAGCGGCTGCACTGGCCGGTAAGGAGTTCACAAGCACCGTCTCGTGTGCGCTTGGCGTAGTATTAGCACAGAGGCGCCACTTGCCGTGATATGGTATAGGTCAGGCCTGTCAAACATGCATACATAGCCTCAAGGGTGTTCATAACGAGCTCGTTGCAGCACGGAAAGTCCCATGTGCTGTTAGGAAAATAATTTTACACTTTCGCACTCATCCACTTCTCCGCAATATCAGCCCACGGTCCAAGGACCTCATCGTACGTTCGACACCCGTGGCAAATTCGTGGATGTCCTGCGAGGCTCGACTTTTAACCTGACGCACACATTCTCGCCATGGCCTCTGTACGCACGCAATTATGACCGCGTATGGTAAGCGGGAGCGAAAACGAGAGAGCACCAGCTGGCGCCCGTGCAGTGACGATCCAGCGTTTTCGCCCTAGCACAGGAAGGCCACACAGCACACAGACAGGTAGAGAAAGTTGAGTTTGAGTTCCCGAGGCGAGTACGTGCGTTCGTTGTCCGGGCCAAGCGCGTTGTGCCCGCGTGTGTCGTGTGTGCCCGTGTGGCGTAGAAACACCTCATCTAACGGTGTTGTTTCGGAATAGTGGTCCCAGCCAGCAAACGTACCGCGCGCCGTGCATTTGCGTGCCTTTACGTACCGTGTCCCGTGTCCCGTGCTAGACGTGACACACGGGTCAGTCAGTGCGCGTTACCGACACGCGAATCCTGTGAATTCACGCAGCCTGCGGTGGGTCGAACACCGCCGATGAGCCCGTCGACCAGGTGTGTCGCAGTATCGCGGATGTGCTGACGGCGTGCATTACTGGGCGGGATAGTTCGCGGCAGGACGAGTGAGACCACGTCCCACACATCAAATTGCAACCATCAATCAACCAAACCCACGATCAATCGAGCAATCGTCCACCCGCTCAAATAGAGTCAAGCACGGGCAAGGCAAAAAAAGGCCTGCTCCAACGCACGCATACACCCCGACGCACACGCTCTCGCCCGTATACGCACCCAGTACGGGAGGGCCAAGTGAGCTGTGGCAGGTCCCGTCATCGCAACTGTCATCGTTAGAATTACGAGGGCGCATACCGAAAACGGCCCTCGCCATCGCGGTCGTGGCCGCGGCCGGAACCCGTAAATCGGGGCCGCGAAAAAGGAAATTAAATAAACTGCAGCAGCATTCGGTCGTCGTGCAGCTGTCGCCATCGCAGCTAGCTGTGACCGCTGCTCGCTCTATCAAACGGTGAAATCAATCATCCTTTTCCCTCAACTCAATCAGCAGACACCGCACCGCAAGCGCTAGTACCGTAGGCAAACAACAGCCACTGTAGTGGCAGCAATACCAGGTCCAGCGCATCCTCTAGCTCCAGCGACAGTACCAGCAGCATCAGCACCTTCAGAAGCAGCAGAAGCAAGTGGAAAGCAATCGGAAAAGGTCGAAGAAAATCGCTGCACTCTCACTGTCGTGCACACACGCATAGACGTCGCGCTCTCTCCTTCTCACTCTTTCTCTCTTGCGGAGTTCGCTCTCTCGTCGCTGTGCGTGCCCGACGTTACCGTCAGTGGCCAGAAAAACACGTCAGTGTGGAAGAGGCCAAAAATTTCCAATTCCCCGTAGAGAGCGAGATAAAGCGACGAAATCCAAGTGCGGAACGAAGCAGCCGGGAATATCGAGAGCCGGAAGTATCGAGGGCACGTTGCGAACCGCGGGCCAGATTCCGGTTTCCGGTTGCCCAGTTACGGCCGCGAGTCTACTCCCTTTTAGCAGCAAAGAGACGACAGATAAGCGACAGGCCGGAAAGGGACTGGGCCTGGGCCTCGCACGGATTGCGAGTTCCGGTTTGGTCACTCCGATCGATGACTGTATCTCCCACACGGCCATTATGGCTGAGGAAGTGACCGCTGTGCTGCGGATGAGCAAGGATGGGACGACGTTCGGGTTTCTGCTGCGGCAGATCGACACAGGCGAGCACGTCATTTACAAGATCATCGAGAATACCCCGGCGGACATGTGTGCCAAGGTAGGTAGCGAGGTGTGGCCATGCACCGACTGCACCTGCCGTGCAAGCTTGCACCGACTGCACCGCAACGCACGGGCCACGGCACCACACGCACGCCACTAACCTGTTTCCGATGGCCATTATCATTGCAGGTGGATATCGGTGATATCGTGATGAAGATAAACGGCGTCGATGTTACTGGATTGGCTACCAAAGATGGTACTTTGCACTGCTGTTTCCTATTTTGCTTTCATGATCACGCGCTTGCTGACGACGCGATAACGCGCCATGTGGCGGCCATTTATTGATGACGTTTTCTAAACTTCCCTCTTTTGTTGTTCTCCTTTTGCAGTGGTGAAATGTGTCCGGGTTTCGCCAAACCCGATGACTCTCCAGCTCAAGACCGGTAAGCTGCTTGTCGGAGCACTTTGGAACCTCCTTCTAAATACCCCGTACTGAACGACGAATCTCTTCTGTATACCCTTTTTCGTCGTGTAGATCCGAAGGTGAAAAGCCGCGTGTACGATATGATCAAATCCACCTCGCCCGAACGCATGCTACATCACCAGCAGCAGCATTTGTCACCTCAAACGCTCGGTCCTGAGGAGTTTACCGTTGTCCTGCGGCGGAAGAAAGAGGACACCCGGCTGGGATTCGTGGTGCGGGCGACGGATCTGCTCGATCACGTCATCGTGGAAATTCGGGAAGATTCACCTGCGGCGCTTTGTGGAAAAGTAAGCTTCAACTAGCGTTGGATGTATATGTCATGATTGAGACTAAGATTCGGAGGTTGACAGCTATTTAAAATAACCCTTAGCTTACACAGTCAACGTCACATGAACCCTCCTAACAAAGCATTGGTCAGCATTGGAGTTTTTTTTAAAGGACAGATCTGACTGTTAGCTAGGGAAACATTCTTGTCAGCTTCCTTGTCAAATCACCCAGCTTTTCCATTTGGCCATCCACGTGGACAGAAAAGGCCTTATATACCCTCATTGAGATGAAGTTTATGTGTTCGCTAGAAGGACTTTTATAACACCGAAAGTACATAAATTCCTTTTTTCTCTTGCTTGCTAGGTGGAAGTTGGGGACGTCTTCCTAAAAATAAACGATACGGATGCTCAACAATATTCCCCTCGTGACGGTAAGTTTTTACGAGCGATGGCGAGATCATGTTGGTCTGGAGCTCTAATTTGTATATTTCTCTTTAATTTGTCAGTCTTGAAATGCCTCGGACTCGCAACGGAACCGATCACGTTGCGTATGAAGCGAGGTACGTACATCCTTGAGTGCTCTTGAACAGATCGATCTTTTGGAACCATCTTCCTTTCACGTCATTGTTCCCTTCGCAGATCCATGGATCAAGAACTACCTTCGAGAGCAGTACCAACACGAGGAGCAGCAACTGCTGCTTAGTGACGAATCCATCGAGCAGCAACAAACGTATCCTTTGCGCAGTGACAACACGAATGGCTCTCCGCCGCAGCTTCATTCCGTTCCGACTTCTCGTCTGGTGCAACCAAAGCGTTCCAAGTTGCTGTCGCTCGATTCGGAGCCTAACCTCAACTCACCGAACCAGGTGGCCATCGGACGGACCGGTGGAAATGGCAGCCCGTATGGGATTCGCGAGTGCCAGTCGGAATCCGCCTGTCGGCCTTCACGCATTCCTCAAGCCATCGCGCATAACTGGAGTGCGCCTCAGTCGCCATCTCGGGGCCGGAAACCTCCCCGGGCATCCCAGATTCCGACGGCCCGGTCTGATCTGTTGAAACATTCGCGATTCGTCATGACCGGCGAATCCCAGTTCGAGACACGTTACTACGAAGCTCCAGTCAGCAAAGAGGTAAGTTTTGGCGTTCTTCAACAGCAGAAGATCTGACGTTCAGTTGGCTGAATTTGTGCTTCTCGCTTTGTTCTAGTTGGTGGAAGGGATCCGGGAGTCACCAAACGCGCAACGTTTCAGTGGTAAACGCAAAAACGCGCCACTGGTCAACTATGACACGTTGTCGTCGTCCACCAGCCGTTCGGAGGACAACAGCAACAGCAGCAGTTGCTTGATGGAGGACAATGCCAACAACGACCCTACGCAGCCGCCATCACCGGCGTCTCCACTCTCACCCGGTGGGCTGCCAACCAGCGACAATAACGTTTTGGAGGAATCTGGCAACGGAGATGGTCCGATGAACAAGCGGAGACCCGCCGATGCAGACAGTCACGGTTCGAACGGCAACAACAACCTTCCGGCGGGCACTGAATCCTTCGGCCGGATGCTAGCGGGATCGGGCAAAGACAAAAAAGGCCGTATTAGCGAAGGCCACGGTAATCGCAGCAACGGGGAGCGATCCGGAACCGGACCGGGTGACACCGTTGCCGGTGGAGACGGGCCAAACCAAATCGCATTTAGCAACGCCAAGGCAGACTCCAACAACGGCGACGGTGCGGGCGTTGGATGGCCAACAGACTGTGATAGTTCGACGGGTGTCACTAGGGCAGCCGGCAAGCAGGATGTGCCGAAACAAGCCGGAGGAGAATCGGCCCTTAGGCATCCCCAGCAGCGCCATATGGTCGGGTTAAGGGCCAAGGGCGACCCTAGCGAGGTCAGTTACTCTGTGCCAACGTCACCGACTACGTTTGGCGTGGGTCCTGGTGGAGGTGGCGATCATCTGCTGCCTACTGGCAACTCCGGACACGAGCAGCAACACCGCAACAACAACGATATGGGCGTCAATTCGATGCCGACGAGCCCGGAGTACGGTGGGGCTAGTGGGCACCATCATCACCATCAAGTGTTCCGCTACGGTGCCGGAGCAACAGCCGATCACTCCTCAAATGGTGGTGGAGATGGTCCAGGAGGGGGTAACACCAGTAGTGGTGAGTTGACGGCCAACACCAACATGAGTTCTGGCTCGGGACCAGCTAGTGGAATGATCCGGAAGTGCGATGCTGCTGGATTCCGTACGAGTCGCTCGGAAGATCACCTTCAGCAGTCGCAACGAGACGGTGGAATAGGTGCAGTCGTCTCTATCGATATCGATGAGGATGTGAACAGCTCGCTTAACACCTTACTCGATACGCGCCACGATTCGCAGGAATACGCGGTAAGTAGCTGGCTGGGGTGGAGATCCTTTGCTGGATTCCGATCAATTGATGTTTTCGAATGTCTTCTCCCTTTTAGATATCGGAACGAGAGCGATTCTTGTGGTCCTACAACGCGCAGGTGGTTTCAAAAACGGCTGGAACTGGAGGAGAAAATATCATCAACGCAACCGAACCCGGCGCAAATGTGGTTTCGCCGTTGTCCTACTCCAGTTCGGTCAGTTCCTCACCTCAGCGCTCCGCCAGCGATAGCCCGGCTTCACCTACCTCCGTCTCGAGCTCGGTCATGTCTTCCTCCGGTGGTTCTCGCGAGCATTCTCACAATGGCCACGGCGCCTCCGGTGTTGCTAGCTCCTCCACCGCCAACAACATATCGGGCATGTCCGGAGGGACCGCAACACCGGGAAGTGGCCTGTATCAGCAGCAGCATCATCACCAGCAGCATCACCAGCACCTATCGCATCAGCAGCAGCTGAATCAACATCACCAGCAGCATACTTCCGGGCAGTATCCGGGTCAATCGGGATACGGTGGTGGAAGAGACCACAGCGTGTCGGAAGCGGTGTCGAACATCTCCAGCCCCGACTATCAGGACGAGCATGACCTACTCAGCACCAAGGACCTCATGGCTATGGC